>NW_028258461.1:10989998-11298747 GCF_053883595.1 Heterocephalus glaber
CCCCAACCGCCAACGTCTCGCTTCTGTACTTTTGCTTGCAAAGTTCCCTCTTGCGACCCCTATAAAGACCTCAGTCCCTGAGCCGGTCGCCCCTCTAAGCTTGGTGCTTGAGGGTGCCGTCTGGCCAGACTAATAAAGGTCTGTTTTACTTTCACAACTTGTCTGGTGTGTTCCCTCCTGGGTGATCTTCACTGTAGTCAGCTCCTCAGAGCGTTTGGTGAGGCCTACGGTCTTACATTTTGGAGGCCCCAGCAAGATCCCCGGGTAGGAACCTCCGGTTTAGCCGAGACTCCGTGGTGGGATCCAGCAGGAGACTCTCGGGTACCGACCTCAGAAAACCTCCGGAGGTAAGCTTTCAGCCGGTTGCAACTGTTTGTTAAGTCAGGAGTGAGGTGGCTGACGAGTCAGGAAGCCTCCCCTGACCCCGAGGTTCCTGACGAGGAACAAGGGAAGATTTAGTTTCATTTTATCGTGGCACCCGTTCGTCTTGTCTTTTGTATGTTAGTGTTGTATCTATTGTGTGTTTGATTTTACATTTTTTTTCTAATCCTTATCAGGAGCAGAGAAATGGGAGGAACCTGTTCTACCAGGTCCTCTCTGCTTGACTACTTTCTCACTAATTTTAAATTGGCTTTTTCTCCAGGACAAGAAGATGAATATGGGGTAAAATTTTCTCGCAAAAGACTCCGCTCCCTGTGCCAACTGGAATGGCCAGCCTTCAGGGTGGGATGGCCAGCCAAAGGGACTTTTGACCTCAGTATTTGCCAGGCAGTTTGGGGCAAGATCACCGGTTGCCCTGGCCACCCAGACCAATTTCCCTACATAGACATCTGGGTTCAGGCTTGTGAGGAACCTCCAGCTTGGCTGCAGCGCTGTTCCCTTCAAACAGACACTCACATTTTAGTCGCTGCCCCAAAAGGACCCCGGGAACTTAAGACCCGGGCTCCCAAGCCAGTACTCTCACAGGAACCTGACACCCTAGACCCCTTCGGAGGGCCTCCGCCCTATGTGGAATCCTCCACCTTCAAATGGGTCCCACTGTAGACCCCAAAATCCTTTCCTTCCTCCCTTTTCAGAGAAACCTTTGGCTCCTACCTCTATCCTCCTCTCCCTGAGGGGCCCCAGTCCCCAGACTCTGTGACTTCTCCCCCACACATGTGAGCTGGGGCTGTGTATGGACCTGGCGAGGTCCCCGCTGAGGGAACTAGCTCGGCCCCTCTCTTGCCCCTTCGGGAGACAGAGCAAGGTCACTATGTTTATATCCCTTTTACTACCAGTGACTTATACAATTGGAAACATCAGAATCCTTCTTTTTCAGAGAAACCCCAAGCTCGAATCTCTCTCCTGGAGTCTATTTTTCATACCCATGATCCTACTTGGGATGATTGTCAACAACTCCTCCAGGCCCTTTTTACCTCAGAGGAGAGGGAAAGAATCCGGGGACAAGCTTTAAGGTTGGTACTAGGCGGAGCAGAGGGGCCCCTAGATGAGGAACAGCGGGCCCATATTGAAGCACAACTCCCGTCCACCTGACCCCGCTGGCAAGCTAATGCCTCGGGTGGGAGAGAAGCTCTCCAGAACTATTGTCAGCATCTCCTGGCTGGCCTGAGGGGAGCGGCTCGGAAGCCTAACAATTTGAGCAAGGTAAGCGTGGTCCTTCAAGGATCAGAGGAATCCCCTTCTGCCTTTTTGGAGCATCTGTTGGAAGCATACCATACGTATACTCCAATCGATCCAGATGCCCCTGCAAATCGGCAGGCAATAAACTTGGCATTTGTTACCCAGTCGGCCCCAGACATTAGAAAAAAGCTGCAAAGGTTAGAAGGGTTTGAGAGAGAGAATAGAGAAAAGTTGATGAGTGTAGCCATGAAGGCGTTTAACAACAGGGATCCCCCGGAAGAGAGGATGGCCAAAAGATTGGGAAAGGCGACCATAGCTGCCTTGGCCAATGGAGGATTTGTCCAGAAAGAAAGACCTGAAAACAAAGGAGGGAACAAGG
The DNA here is from genome assembly GCF_053883595.1 of Heterocephalus glaber. Taxonomy (NCBI): domain Eukaryota; kingdom Metazoa; phylum Chordata; class Mammalia; order Rodentia; family Bathyergidae; genus Heterocephalus; species Heterocephalus glaber. The sequence continues at coordinate 10,991,998 of NW_028258461.1, forward strand.
GAAAGATCCCACCCTTATTAGAAAAAGATCAGTGTGCCTATTGCAAGGAAAAGGGCCATTTAAAAAAGGATTGTAAAAAGCTAAAAAGGAAAAGAGAGGAGGCCCAAAAGGAAAAAGGTGGAATCCTCTTAGTAGATGAAGAAGATTGACGGGGCCAAGGTTCATGGCTGCTCAACCCTAGTGAGCCTATGGTGACTTTGGAGATAGGGGGAACAGATGTTCAGTTCCTTGTGGACACTGGTGCAGGCCACTCTGTCCTGAAGACCCCCCTTGGACCCCTCACTTCCTTAAAAACCTCCATTACTGGAGCCACAGGAAAGTCGGCCTCCTACCCTCAGACCACTAGATGAACTATGAATCTAGGCAAAGGCACCGTCACCCATTCCTTCTTAGTTATCCCTGAGTGCCCATACCCGTTGCTGGGAAGAGACTTGCTGCAAAAGTTGGGGGCTATTATTTCCTTTGAGCCTGAAGGAAGGCCTTTTGAACTTGAGCCACACTCTGCCATTATGGTAACGGTACCCCTAGAAGAATTTAGATTGCTAAAGGAGGGCGCAGAGCCCCCCCGAACAAAAATGGGACTACCTTCAGAAAAAGTTTCCCAGGGTATGGGCTGAAACCAATCAGGGTATGGGCTGGCCAACCACCATGCCCCAGTAGTGGTCCAATTGTTGGCCTCTGCTACCCCAGTCCGTGTGCAACAATACCCCCTCTGGCTGGAAGCCAAGGTGGGGATCTCTAAGCACATCCACTGACTCCAGGAAGCCGACATCTTGGTCCCTTGCCAGTCAGCCTGGAATACACCCCTGCTTCCTGTGAGGAAGCCTGGCACCTCAGACTTCAGAATGGTACAGGATTTGCGGGAGGTAAACAGCCAGATGGAGACAGTCCACCCAATGGTACCAAACCCTTATACTCTGTTGAGTCTCATCCCTCCTGCTCATATGTGGTACTCGGTATTAGACCTCAAAGATGCATTTTTTAGCCTACGCCTAGCACCAGTGGGCCAGCCCCTCTTTGCCTTCGAATGGACAGACCCAGACACCAGGACTACTGGACAGCTGACATGGACCTGGTTGCCACAGGGATTCAAGAACTCCCCCACTCTGTTTGGAGAAGCTCTCAGCAAAGATCTACGAGAGGTAAGGAGAGTTTTTCCCCAAGCAACTATTCTTCAGTATGTAGATGACCTCCTAGTGGCAACTTCGATTGATGAAGAGTGTCTTGCGGCCACCGAGAGCCTCCTGGAAGTCCTCCAAGACCTGGGATATTGGGTGTCTTGGAAGAAAGCTCAGCTCTGCCAGACCAAGGTAACCTACTTGGGCTATATTCTTGAGAAAGGGAAGAGGAGGCTGGCAGAATCGCGGGTATCAGCAATTCTCCAGATTCTGGAACCGAGCTCAAAGAAACAGGTGCGTGAATTCCTAGGGGTGGTTGGGTATTGCAGAGTTTGGATCCCTGGCTTTGCTGAAATTGCCAAGCCCCTGCACAAAGCCACCACGGGGGGAAATACACCCCTCGAATGGACTGAGGCTTGCCAGCAGGCTCTTCAATTGCTTAAAACTGCACTTGCACTGGCACCAGCCCTGGCACTGCCAGACTTAAATAAGCCCTTCAGTCTGTATGTAGTGGAAAAAAATGGGGTAGCCAAGGGAGTGATTACTCAGCCTTTGGGACCATGGAAGCAACCAGTGGCATACCTCTTGAAGAAGCTAGACCCAGTGGCCTGAGGGTGGCCTACCTGTCTGAGGACAGTAGCAGCAGCAGCTGCTCTAATCTGAGAGGCTGACAAACTGACATTTGGACAGGATTTGACTTTGATCACTCCCCATGCCATTGAGCCCTTGTTGAATAGCTCGCCTAGCAAGTGGCTGTCTAATGCCAGACTGTTGCAATACCAAGGACTCCTATTGGAACAGCTGTGTATTAGGTTTTCCACCACCGCCCATCTCAACCCTGCTACTCTGCTCCCAGAGTCCAAAGAGGAGGTGCCCATACATGACTGCCTGGAGATTCTCGAGAACTTGCAGGGAGGGCATCCAGATCTAATGGACCAAACCTTCCCCCAGGCTAAGGCCACGTTCTATATTGATGGGTGCAGCTTTGTGCAAGACGGGGTTCGATACACTGGAGCAGCAGTGGTCAACCAAAGTTGCCAAGTAGAATGGGCAACAGGACTACCCCCAGGGACCTCCACCCAAAAGGATGAATTGATTGCTTTAACAAAGGCTTTGGAATTGGGTAAAGAGAAAAAGATCAATATTTATACTGACAGCCGATATGCTTTTGCCACGGCCCATGTACATGGGGAAATTTACCAAAATAGAGGTCTCTTAACCTCTGAGGGAAAGACTATTAAAAATAAGACTGAGATCTTGGCATTATTGCAAGCCATTTGGCTGCCCCGGAAAGTGGCCATCATACACTGTAGGGGCCATCAAAAAGGGTCCGGCCCCGAGATAACTGGAAACAATGCCGCTGACCAAGCAGCAAAACAGGCTGCTCAAAAATCAGTGGGGAAGCAGTTGGTCCTGCACCCCACCCCAGTATTGCCAGATAAACCGGAGTATACCAAGGAAGAAGTAGAATACATGAAAAGAAAATGATGGAAAAAGGGGGATCATGGGTGGTGGACCACCGAAGGGGGAAAAATAGTTTTGCCAGGAGCCCTGGCAGACACCCTGCTCCGAGAACTACATGAGTCCACTCACCTTGGAGAAAGATGGATGCTGGCGGCCCTGCAGCCCCACTTCATCAGCCGAGGACTGACCCGAAAAGCTGAAGACCTGGTAAGACGATGTCCCACCTGTCTTCAGGTAAATGCCAGCCGAATCACGGGACCCCCAGGAATTCGCTATGGGGGAGTAATGCCAGGAGAACACTGGGAAGTAAACTTCACTGAAATGAAACCTGGCCTGTATGGACTTAAGTATTTGATAGTTTTTGTGGATACCTTTTTGGGTTGGATAGAGGCCTTCCCCACCAAAAAGGAAATGGCTGAAGTAACTGTAAAGAAACTTTTGACAGAAATAATTCCTCGATTTGGATTGCCATTAGCCCTGGGGTCCGACAATGGCCCGGCCTTCACAGCCAAGATATCCAAATTGATTAGCAGTGCCTTAGGAGTAAAATGGAATTTACATTGTGCATATAGGCCTCAGAGCTCAGGACAAGTAGAAAGGGCAAATAGAACCTTGAAGGAGACATTAAACAAATTAAGCATGGAGACTGAACAGGGATGGGTCGAGCTTCTCCCCTTTGCCCTCTACCGTACCCAGTGTACTCCAAGTTTGCCTTCGAATGTATCCCCCTTCCAGATAATCTATGGGTGAGCACTCCCTCTCGTCCCTAGAATTGATTTAGAATTGACAGAAAAACTCTCTCACCTCCAACTCCTTAAATCACTGAAAGCCATTCACCAGCTTCAGTAGGATTCGCAAGAAGAAATAAGAAAATCCAGAGCTCACCCTTCAGAAAAACCCTTATCACCCCTACTTTATAAGCTGGGAGATTTGGTTTTCATTCACAGGTTCAACTCCAAGACCCTGGAACCCCACTGGAAGGGAACATTTCCCGTCGTCCTGGTGACTCCCTCAGCCGTGAAGGTAGCTGGTCACTCTGCTTGGATCCACCACAGCCATTTAAAGGCGGCACCTCCTGAGGAAGGGGCGTCAACATGGCAGGTCGACGGGAACAAAGGGGACCCCCCTCAAGATAAGATTGATCAAAAACTAGTTTGGACAATATGGGGGCTCATGGGGTTGCTGTTCTTACCAGCCCCGATGGAAGGGGGATCTGCACACCAGCCGGTGCTGTCCAGCCACCCTCCCCAGAACTGGACCTGGTCCCTAAAAAAATGCCTTAATGGGAGCTCACAATGCCACCATTACTACTGATAGACAGGCCCATTTTGTTGTAGACCCGTGTGATCTGGGGCTTTCAATCATGGGGGGGGGCTGGTTCAAATGATAGGGTTTCATCCGGAAAAATGGGTACGGCGTGGAGGGAAGTGTGAAACAGATGATAATTTGGAAAGAAACCTCCAAGATATAGCTATTTATGCCTGCCCCATAGGAAAAGATAAAAGGTGTGATGGGGGACCAGGAAACCACTGTTATTATTGGGGTTGCAAATCTATTGCCCCATGGAAAACCGGTGGTGAAAATGATGAGTATTTGGCCTTAAAACGACAAACACCAAGCAGTTCATGTACCGTGGGAAAATGTAATCTCATCAAGTTAACCTTAAAACAATGGCAAAATCCGTATAAAGATTGGGAAAAAGGAAAATCCTGGACGGTGGCACTCAATGCGGGTGAAAAAGACCCTATGACTGACCTCATTATCCAGCATAGCCCAGTAATATTACCGCCTAAACCAGTGGGCAACATTTATAGGGTCTCTGGCCCCCAAAAGAAAAAGGCCAAAAGAACTCATAATGTGACATTAGCTGCTCCTGAATCTCTGATCCAGCCATACCTAAAAACCCTTAATGCCATGTATACCTTGTTAAATAGGTCTGACTACAGTGTTACCCAAGGATGTTGGATGTGTTTGAGTCCACGTCCCCCGTATTATGTAGGGGTGGCAGTAGATGGCACCTACTCAGAAGTTAACCAAGATGAGTGTGATTGGAAACAACAGAGGTTGTCAATAGGGGATATAACGGAAAAAGGGTTATGTGTTAAAAATCCAAGTGTTACATCCTCTTATCTGGACAGCGTATGCTCTTATCAAACACCCACTGCCAGTAATGAAAAATATCTAAAAGCTGGAAACAATGCATGGTGGGCGTGCACAAATGGTATAACTCCTTGTTTGTGCATGACAGTCCTTAATCAGGAACTTGAGGTATTCGTAATGGTCCACATTTTGCCCCAAGTAACTATATTTGGAGAAGACCAGGGTTGGGAATACCTAGCTAAGAAGACACACACCCGAGAAAAGCGCCACCCAGCTTTGATTCCCGTATTAACTGCAGCAGGCATTGCGGGATCAGCGGCTCTGGGCACGACAGCAAAAGGACTGCAAGACTCTAACTTCAAGACCCTTGCCCAGCAGGTAAAAATAGACTTAGGCCTGCTTACCGAGTCAGTGCCTCATTTAGAAAAACAGGTTGATTCTCTGGCTGAGATGGTCCTTCAAAATCGCCGAGGACTCAACCTTGGGTTTATGAAAGAGGGAGGGCTATGTGCAGCCCTAGGAGAACAATGTTGCTATTACGCTAATAAATCTGGAATAATAAGAGAAACCCTGGCCACTGTAAATAAACACCTACAAGAAAAGTATGATAGATTAGAAAAACGGGAGGGATGGTCCCAGTCAATGTTTAACTGGTCTCCCTGGTTGACTACTCTTGTTTCTGCCCTTGCTGGACCCGTTAATCTTGCTACTAGCTTTGACTTTCGGCCCATGCATTATTAATAAACTTATGGCCTATGTAAGGGCCCAGGTGGGATCTGTTCACCTAATGGTTTTAAACCAACAGGCTAGATACAACCCAGTGCCACTAGAAGAAGAAAGCCGCGCGTAGGATTACTTACTGTGCTAAAATCAGTGGGGAATGTGAGAGTGAATAAAAGTTACTCCATTTTGTAATAAGGCCCCATCTTGTCTGTTTCTGTTACACTTCACCATGGGGACGTCGAGTTCCCAGAATGTGCTTGTTGCTGTTCCAAGGAAACTGCAAGTTAGCCTTATGCCTGTTATGTAAAGTTTGGTTGCTAGACTACCCCAACCGCCAACATCTCGCTTCTGTACTTTTGCTTGCAAAGTTCCCTCTTGCGACCCCTATAAAGACCTCAGTCCCTGAGCCGGTCGCCCCTCTAAGCATGGTGCTTGAGGGTGCCGTCTGGCCAGACTAATAAAGGTCTGTTTTACTTTCACAACTTGTCTGGTGTGTTCCCTCCCGGGTGATCTTCACTGTAGTCAGCTCCTCGGAGCGTTTGGTGAGGCCCACGGTCTTACACCGGCCACTCCGAGCTCCGCCCCTTCACCGCGGCCAGTGCTCATTCACTGGAGCCCTCCTTCTTCACTTCCCCATTGGTCCTGCTTTCCCCTCCTTCTTACACACGATGCTCAGCTCCGCCCTTCACGGAGAGGTTGTGCAGAGCAGCCTCAGAGGCCGTCCCGGACCTTTCTCCGTGTGACTTTCCCTTCTTCCCGGCATTCCTGTTTCCGCTTTCTCGGTGCTCTCCGGGTTCTGCACCACTAAGGTGCTTCGTGCCCGGTGCTTCAGTAACGTCATCTCTCTGCGCCGCGCGGACACCCGCCGGTAGAAGGGGAACCATTCCGCCGCCCTTCCCCTCTTTTGTTGGCCTGCTGCTCCTTCCGAATCATGGCGCCATCGCTATGGAAGGGGCTAGTAGGCATCGGCCTCTTTGCCCTAGCACACGCCGCCTTTTCCGCTGCGCAGCGTAAGTGCCCGGGGGACGGGGACCTCTCGGGCGGAACCTGGGGCTGTGTGTGGGCTCAGCTCTACTGGACTGGCGGGCGGAGGGTCCGAGGAATGGTCCCTTGGGACCTTAGAGCTTCGGGTGGCTCCTAATAGCGGTGCAGGGTTTGTAATTTGCGGGGTGTGGGGCACCTGAGATTGCAAGAAGTTAGGAAGGGGTGTCTTGGGAAAGGGTTCAAAGCGGAGTCTGTCTAGGAATCTGGGGCAAGGGATGTCAGATCCAGCATAGAGTGTAGGGAACAGGGAGAGGGGACGTAACTGGAACCTCTGCAGTAAATCCTAGTCTCCTGCGAGCCACGGCAGCACAAGGAGAATTGACTTATTATACAGGAAAGGTAGAAAAAAATGAGACTTTGAGAAGAAACTGAGCTTTGGGCCCAATCAGTGCTGCTCTGGGCGGTAAAGACGAAAGCCCCGGAGCTTGCCACACCTTTTATTCAGTACGTCGGGAGAAACAAATGTAACAAATGACTTGCAGAGAGTTCAGTACATCCAGATAAACAAGGTGTAACAAATGGGGAGGGGGGTGGCGGCGGAAATCCAAGAACAATGAGGAACTGAGTAGATGAAGATTTTGTTCCTCCCAGGATGCCTTCAGCTGGCATAATCTGGTCCTGGAGCATCACAGCATCTCCGGGCCATTGAGATCTTAGCTGTGGCCAGAGGCCAAAATGGAGTTTTGTCTCGAAATCCCATAGCTGGCCTGTAGGCAGAAGAACTAGGCCTAATCAAATGATTTTTTCCCCAAAATGTTGTGGAAATGCTCCCGACAGTAGAGCAGATCAGGCAAAGCGTGGGATTGAGGACTTCGCTCTTGGCCTCATGACAACTAGGTGGGCAGTATTTTGGATATTCCTGGGCTATCCAGCCAGTGACTGAGACGTTAAGGGGCAGATTGCCTCAAGGAGGAACTGTGATGCTGTCTGAGGAAAGAGCACTGGACAGCGAGCCTGAAAGCCTGGTTTTTAAGAACTTGCTTAAACATTGAATCTGTGTGACCTTGGGCAAAAGAGATGTACTGCACTGCATTATAAAATCCAGTTTCCTGTAATTGGTTGAAGTTGTTCCGAGGGTAGGTGCTATGGTTACAAGTGATGCCCCAAGGGAGTTCATAGGGTAGTGGAAAAACAAATGACTTAAGCAATAATCACAATAAAGTGATAGAGACATTTTAAAAGTATTTAAGTGCTGAGCATGATGGTGCACGCCTGTCATCCCATCCCTCAGAAGCTGAGACTGGAGAATCGCCGCGAGTTCGAGGCCAGCCAGGGCTACGTAGTGAAACCCTGTCTCAAAGAAACAACAACCAAAATGTATATAAATGGGCAGTAATTTGGGGGGAAGGAAGTGGGTGTTTAGGAAAGTATCCTAGAGCCTTGCTGCTCAAAGTGTGGCTACAGATTAGCATCATGGGTGCCACCTGGGAGCTGGTTAGAAGGTGCTCAGGCCCCACCTCCCACTTTTTGAATCAGTGTCTGCATTTTCAGAAGATCTCCAGGTGGTTTTATACACTTTAGTTTGAGAAGCACTGTCCTGGAGGAGATAAGATATACTGGAGTACTGTGTTATTTTCTACAATAAGCTTTAGTAGTAAAGTTATGTGATCATAGAGCAAGAGGGCCCTTGGAGATCACCAAACTCCAACCCCTTCGTGTTACAGATGAAGAAATGCCTGCCTAAAGGTAGTATTAGAGTCAGATATAGGCTTCATGAAAACAAGAAAGCTGGCTGGAAATGGAACAGACAGTAAGGAGGTTAGTCCAAATCTTATTTTTGGTATTGATTTGATTTTTCTTTTCTACCTGTCCTTACAACCTCTGTAAATTAAGACTTAAGAATATATCTTTAAATGCATTCTCTGGTAAGAAAAAGTCTATACACATCCACTCAAAACAATTTGTAATTTCATATCCAAAGTACATTAAATAAATGACTGTCCCAGGTTCATCTAGAATTAGGATTTTGTACTTTTATGTTTGAAGTGATGAGCATGCCTTGTGGATTTGTCACTACTACGAGATCTCTTTGTAATTCTCACATTGGTTACAGACTAATACTTATCTTTGAGACTAATTATGTCATGTCACATTGTGGCAGCAGATGACACACTGTGGCATTTTGGTATACTATGGTATTTTGGCATCATTTTTGCCATAAAGACATTTCTTTAAGCAGTACACCAATCCTGCACTGAACCATGTGGGTTTGTTGTTTTGCAGTGCTGAGGATCAAACCCAGGGCCTTATGTATGCTAGGTAAACACTTTACCACTGAGTTACAGCTCCAGCTCTGAACCTCATTTAATCCTCACATTATTCCCATTTTACTGCTAGGAAAATTCGGACAATGAAAAAATACTGCATTTGTTGGGTGCTAAGACACATTCCCCTCTCCCACATTTTAACACTAAAATTGAAGTACATATCACAGTTACTGAAGATATATTAACTTGAATGTAATATAATAAATTGCAGTAAATTGAAGAGCTGGTCCTATGATCCAGGTTTTACCAGCTTCCAAATCCCGATGCTTTTCCTTTTATCCCTTCCTGCCTCCAGAGGCGGCAGCAGAATTATAATTAAGTAATAGTAGAGAAGAAATTGATGTCTTAGAATTCTTATCTCACCACTCCCCCCAGCATGTTCTCTCAAGAGAAACGTTTCCATACGGTATTACCTTCTCTTCACTATATGATGGCAGCAGAATTCAGAATTAGGGTTTTCTGTAGACTTATTAATTTTTAAGTAATTTTGATTTCTTTGACCACTTAGTAAAAAGTTTCAGAAGTTTCTGGTTTTACTGTAGTAATGAAAGAGAAATTATGCTTAGGTATTTCTGCCTCATACTTACCCATCATCTATCACTCTTACCCCACTTGACAAGGTGACAAAGCAAGTCATGATGAGAATAAAATATCTGTAGTTTGTTAAGATTGCCTGCCCTGGAAGATAGAGGTTTTGAGGAATCTGGGATTAGCATTACTTTGTGTAGCATCTAACTTAGCCACTTTGGTATATTGATTTGCTTGCATTTTAAGAAAGAAAAATGGGCTACAGATTCCTTAATGGTGTGCTTCTGGTTTATAGATCGTTCTTATATGCGATTAACAGAAAAAGAAGATGAATCACTGCCAATAGATGTAAGTTGGTCATTTATATTCCATTAAAATATATTTTTAAAAATTAGCTACTTTGCTTATGATAATTTTTTACTGATTTTTATTCTCTTTAACATTTTGCAAACATGAAATAACATCCCTAATTTTCATCACTCTTTGTAAAACCCAGATTTGGAAATCTTAAAAGATTTATCAGTTTGGTTTCTAGGACTGTAGTTAAAATAGTCTTTCTAGGGGCAACCCATTTACTGATCCCCCTTTTTTTTTTTTTTTGGTACCAGGGATTGAACTCAGGTCCTTGCGCTTGCAAGACAAGTGACAGAGCCACTGAGCTAAATCCCTGGCCCTACTGATCCCCCTTTTGTCTCTCTTAGACAGAAGCTATCTTTCTCTCAATAAATTTTCCTACTCTTAATAAAGTAAAATAAAATAAAATAGTCTTTCTAGAAGTTGCTCAGTCCACAATATGAAATAAACTTAAACAGTTGATTATTTAGCTTTATGGGTTTTTTTTTTAGAAAAGTTCCTAAAATTTAAAAACAAACTACGCTCGTAATTGTATTTAGGACACTCAGAGGTGATCAAACTAGAGAAAAACAAGAAGGTTTTTATTAAGTTAAAAATATTCATATTCCAGCCTCACTCACATTTTTATCTTCATTGGCTTGGTATTTCCAAAAGTAGGAAGTTCTTTGTAACAGATTCAAGCAATAAGTGTAAACATTAAAACTGACTACACAAAATTAAAACAAAAAACTGATCCCATTCCTCAGTAATTTCAATTCTGTTCCTAATAGTTTGAAGTATATCCATACTTCATGAACGTTATCCTTTATGTATATATAGCTTTACCTAGTCAAAACACAAGTTTTCTTTTAAAAAGTTATTATGCATGTGTATATATGTATAATTTTATAATTAGCTTTTTATTACATGATTTATCTTGAACAACTCATAGATTTACCACATTCTTGTAGACATTGCTTTATATGAAAAAAGTCTCCTTGGTACATAGGAGGTTGGAGTGCAAACTGGTATTACATAGTATATTAGTTTTTAATTTAGAATAATAACTTGTGGCTAATTTTGACTTTTGTTGTATATAATTGAGGATTTGAGATGTGACTATTAACTTAGTCTGTCACCTTTGCTTTTTTGTGGATACACACTCATTTATATCTATGTGAAGTGACTTTCTTCTGATTAAAATTGGAAAACTTTAAAAATTCAGAAAATCACCATCAAGAAGATATGCTTGTAATTCTTTGATGCTTAATTCCAAACATTCAACACTATTGTTTCTACAACCTCTTTGGAAAGTAGTATGGTATTAGCCAGTAAACATGTGCATACTCGAAACAGAGTAAGAATGTTCATGTAGACATTGTAAAAATAACAGGAAACAATCTGAACACATGTCTAGCAACATTGGAATGGAAAATTTGTGGCATTTTTGTATGATGAACTACAGTGAAAATGAATGGATTCCAAGTGCATACTACATCAGGCATGAATCTCACAAACATAATGTGGAAGGAGAACAGCTAGACCTAAAAAATACACTGGAGTCCATTTAAAGAAAGTTCAAAATGGGCAAAAGTAAACACTATGTTTCAGAGATACATATATAGCTGTAATACTTATTAAGAAAAAAAACCTGATTAATATACAGTCGGAGACAGTATTTTTTCCAGTACTGGGGATTGAACCCAGGGCCTCACGCTGAGCTCCATCCCCAGTTGTTTTTATTTTGAGATAGGATCTCGTTAAGTTGCCCAGGCTGGGCTCGAATATGCAGTCCTCCTGCCTCAGCTTCTCAGATTGCTGGGATTACAGGTGTTTGCTACCGTGCCCAGCAAGAAAAATAGTTAACTTTGAGAGGGAAGGTGAAAGAAACAATCAGAAAGGGACACATTGGAGCTTGACAAGTACTGGGAATATTCTTATTTCCTAAGTGGGTGGTGGGTAAGTGGTGTCCTTTTATTTCTTTTCTTTGCATAGTGCCTGTCTGTGTTGTGTATTCTATGATATTGAACAATAATTAAAAAATTCTTAGTTGCTTTTAGAACCAAGTAATATTTGGTAATTAAGTGGTTTGGTACCATTCAGTACTCAGTGATTTTGTTTATTTGAGTGTGTTTTAAGTTCGTTTTTTGAAGCAGCAGAAGTATTTTTGCAGCCAAGCTCCAGGATTTACAGAAGATTTTATTGTATCTGAGTGCAAATCATTTCAAGTGAGAATCGACCCCTTGATGAGTGGCGCTGAGAGGACTGCCCATTGGAAGCCATGTAGAAGGGGAGAGATTGTGAATGTCTCATATAGTATTTGTGCACTTTTGGTAATCTCAATCTTTATGCTCACAGATAGTTCTTCAGACACTTCTGGCCTTTGCAGTTACCTGTTATGGTATAGTTCATATTGCAGGGGAGTTTAAAGACATGGATGCCACTTCAGAACTGAAGAATAAGTAAGTCTTTCCCTTTTCAGAGGCATTTATTTGTATAGGGATTTGCTTTATTTATATAATCTACAATGTATGTATTCTGGTACATAAAAATTTGGTTTTTTTATATTTTGATTGTTCAGTTTATATGGGTAATGGGGTAAAAATATTGAGGCAGTATTTTATATGATAGGAAGAATCCAAATTGAATGCCTGACTATTGATAATAGAATAAGGTATTAGTTTGTGCTATTTACAAGTTGCTTAAAATTATTGTTTGGTTCGATAGATGGAAATAGATACAGATAATTTCTCCGAAGTTTTAACCAAGCTCCCTCCTTCCTTCCCCTTTCTTTCTTCCCTCTTCTCTCCTCTCTTATTTCTCTCCTGCTTTTCTTCCCTTTTTCTCTTTCATACTTTCATACCAACTTAGTCTTTGGAAGAATAAGGCATTTGCTGTTTTCTCTCTCACTTGAAACTGATCTGTGGCATAAGTTTTGCCTGCAAGCCCTTTTCTTTTTTTTTTCCTTTTTTTTTTTTTTTGCAGGGAAGGAAGAAGCAAGAAGAACCACCCAAACCAGGGGCATAGACTGCCCAGGCTTGGCAGTGGTCTCTGGGAGCAGCCTCTATCAGACAAAGAATAGGGTGCCTGGTGTACTTGCAAAGTCTGGGGCCACTGGACGCACTGCCCAGGGTCCTCCTACTCCTATCCACCCGCAGCATGGCTCAAATTGTAGGCACTATTCATTAAGGGAAATGAGTAATATCTCAGCAATATTTGTACATTTACTTTGGTGCTTTGAGGGATATGAGGCCTTCCTGTCTTCTTGGTCTCCTCACTGTGTGTTAGGCTGGTCTGAAGGGAACAATCCTCTCCACTGTGCACAAGACCTAGGAGTTCTGTCTTTTGTGACCTATGTCCCAAGAAGCAAGTCTCTCTGGAGAAGCTTGCTACTCTGCTTACAGCTGTCTCCAACTTCTACTGGAAAAGTTCTAATAAATAAAACCCTTCTCCATTGAATAAGGCCATGCCACACTATCTGACTGATATGTCAACTGTTCATCCCTGTGTTTCAAAAGAAGAAACTCCTCTCTGGCTCTCATTCTCCACTACTCCTCTTGGTTTAGGGCAGCAACCTCATGGGGAATGAGTGCAGGCTGGATGTCAGGTGGGATGGCTGCCTGGGGTAGTGCTCCTTGGGAGCAACACCAGAGAGTGTGTGGATCTTTTTTTTAAAAAAAAAAAAACCTATTTTATTTTATTATTATTATTAATTTTTTTTGGTCCTGGGGATAGAACTCAGGTCCTTGCGCTTGTGCAGCAGGTGGCGAAACCACTGAGCTAAATCCCCGGCCCTGCAAGCTCTTTTCTATCCCAGGGTTAAAGAGTATTATTCTGCTTGCTTTTTTCTCCTGCACTCCTAAGCTGTTCTCATGGGCTTTGTTTGCTTTTCTTTCTCACATTTTACTTTACGTTGGTTTAATTTCATCTCTAGACTTCATCTCTCTTCGCGATCCTGAAAATACAAGCCTTATATAGTTTCTTTTTTTCCAGTACTGGGGATCGAACTCAGGGCCTTGAGCTTGCAAGGCAGGCACAGCGCCACTGAGCTAAATCCCCGGCCTCTATATATTTTCTTAGAAGTGTTCACAGTAAACACTTATGTGGTAGAGGGAACTCATCCCAGCTTTCACTTTTACTTCATCATTTACATTTTAAATAATCACATATTCCACCTCTCACTTTGTATGGGGGTATGCTTGGATGTTTAGGGGATCTGACTTTGGAATTTGAGTTTTTATGAAAGGAAAAGTTCTCTTGTTCTTTCCAGGAAAATAATACATAAAGGTGAACGCTAAGGCCATATACCAAGGTGTTTGTGAACTTATTTTAGACCATATCACTCTGACTGGGAAAGAAGAAAGGCTACTCTACTATCACTATTGCTCTTACAAATAGTCTACCAAGAATCACAGGCAAGGGGTCAGGAAAGAAAGAAGTAAAATAGAACAACATCAGGTAGCTTGTAGCAAAGTATAACAGTTTGGCCAACAGGATGTATGGAGAGCCAAAAGGAATTTTTTGTTGTACTTAAAAGATTTTTAGAAAACAGATCTGTGAAGTGGTCATATGACTTGAATAGTGAGGGTCAAATGAGAGTAATCATGGGTAGAATCTATGTACTGGTTTTTAAAAGGCTTTGGCATTAGATTTCAGAGATGATTCAAGTTGAGCAAGTATTTGTGTTACTATTTATAAGCATCCAGAAAGTGTTAACTGAATAACAAAAATTTGAGAACTTTATGCTAGTTTTCCAGGTTTCTCATTTTCTTTGTATAGTAAAAAAATGAGATCCAGTATGATTATCATTTACAGTCTGATTTTATAACTTATTTAAAAATATAACCCATATCAAATTCATAATTCATTAGAAGGCTGCATATTTTCAAGTAGGCTTTTATAAAGATTTATCTAAAATTAATGCTTTTTTTTTCTTTTAAGGACATTTGACACTTTAAGGAATCACCCATCCTTTTATGTATTTAATCATCGTGGTCGTGTACTGTTCCAGCCTTCGGATACAACAAATTCTTCAAACCAAGATGCATTGTCCTCTGACACATCATTGAAGTTACGAAAAGTCGATTCACTGCGCCGTTAAGATTTTTACAAATTGTAATATCAGGACAGGACAGGACAGGACAGAACAGGACACAGAGCTGAATGTTGGAGTTTGGGGTGTGAAACACTCCTCCCATCAGTATTTATATTGACCTTTCAGACCTAATTTAAAAAAAAAATCTATGCCCCTGTTTGTACACTGTTAATGAGATTGTTAATGAAGTATACATTATCTGTGAAATGGGTCTTTGATCTTTCGTATAGGGAATTTTTTTCATTTGAAACAAATTTGCATCTTTTGTAAAAGTCACTATTTTGAACACATGAAAAATGATGGTGATTTTTGTGATTATTTATTTTCCTAGGTTTCTTTTGCACTACAGTTTTTAGGAATCTTTTTTTGGAGATACTGTGTGACTACTGCATTTTGTAACCTGAATTACAGTAAAATGGTCTTCAGTTCTTTTCAAATTCTGAAATGATGACTTCTCTTTTTCTTACGGTCCCTAAAAAGTGGTTCTTCTTTCACAGATATTTGCCAGTTTTTAATTTATCCATGACTTCTCACCCCACCCCGCTCCCATATGCTTTCTAACAGCTGTCTTATTTGATCACTTCTCTGAGATCATTTGCAGTGAGCAATTTTTATGTCAGAAATTCTGTCATAGCAAATATATTTAACAGGCTCAGCTTGCTCTAAAGCTTCTTGTGTTCTCTTCAGTTAGCTGTAAAAACTTTCCCCAATTATATAGTGTTACGAATAGTGGAAGATGACTAAAAAGTCATTTGTGATTTCATTATCCTTCCTATGTAGAAGAATAGTAATCAGTGAGAAAAAGTGATTAAGCCAGTTTAACTTATTCAAAGTCTTTGTTAGTCTATTTAATACTAAGATAGTAAATTAGTGAAAATAAAGGAAACGACTCATTAACGTAAAGGCAGATGTAAAGGAATCGGACCAAATATATTCTAAATATTTGGAACTAATATATTTGTTTAGAAAACTAAGGTCATTGAAGAAATTGTTGTCTAGCTTCTGATTTATAGCAGGCTTACCATTTTCCATCTTCCCTGTATGGTGCTAAAGGTGAAGATGAGGATAAAGAGTTGAATTTTTTCAGAAACAGTAATTTTACTCTTAGTGAAATTTGGCTAGCTCTTTGGGCCAAGCAAAACAAAACGAAACCTGCAGGAAGCTCAAGTTTATTTTTTTTTAGAAAACATTGCTTTTGTTGAATTGTGCAGGTATAAAAACATTACTTTTGTTGAATTGTATAGGTGTAAAGGGAATAACTGTATGCCAGTTTGAAAAGCAACTATGCTTTGGGCAAGAGTCATATGATGCCCATATACTTGATGGCATTTTTTAATTAGAAATGAATCGAGCTCTTCTGTCCTGCCTGGTAATGCACAGCCCCAAAGGACAAGATTATTTTGTCATTGGATTTTTATTGTTTTCGTTTACCCGCCTAATCCGTGCAACAATGACTCTGCTCTCTAAAGAGAACAAAGTTAGCATCTGTTGGTAACTTAAGATAAGTTAGAAATGTGTTAAAAATATGAAGTCAGGGATTATAGTGATAATAATGAAGTCAAAATACTGTGCGAAAAAACTAGCCTCTGCTATCAGGCTCGTCTGTTGTTTCCTCAGGTACGACTTGATTCGGGAGAGCTTCCTGTTTTCTTCTCTTTTGGGGCTGTCTTCCTTTCCTAATGTGTTTTTGGGTTTTTGTTTTGTTTTTTTGGTACTGGGGATCGAACTTGGGAACTTGCGCTTGTGCGGCAGGTACCGGAACCACTGAGCTAAATCCCTGGCCCTCCTAATGTGTTTTTGTAGTACTGTTACTGAGATACAATTCACATAGCTTGCAATTCACCTTTTTAATGGGTACAATTAAATGATTTTTTTATTCACAAGGTTGTGCAACCATGAGCACAGTCAAATTTTTAGGATATTACATTACCCCCAAAGGAGCTCTGAACCCGGTAGCAGTCGCCTCTTATTTTCTTCCAGTACCCACCCCCAGCCCTAGGCAGCCATGTCTTTCTTTCTTTTTCTATAGCTCTGCCTATTCTGATTATTTAATATAAGTGGATTCATATCTAATCTTTGGTGACTGACTACCCACATAGAGTTTTCTGTGTGAAATGAAAAGTTCTCATCTTGAAAACTTATTACAGTGAAAGGAAGTGGTTGGTAAACCAGCAGATTTAATGAGGGAGGGTCAGTTACCTAGTAGGTTTCTGAGTTAATCTTATGCTGAATAGCTTTTCCTTGTAGCCAAGCAATCATGATATACTACTGCTTATAATATTTTGGATAGTTTCTAGAACAGTTATTGAAATCTCTCTTTTTCTGCCCAGTCAGGATAATCCTGCTAAAAGTGATGCCAAATAATTTGGCAAAAAATTGACATAGCAGTTTTCAGGTATGTGTAACTTTGCTATGCTAGCAGCTTGTATACCTTGGGCCAGATGAGCGCCCCAAATTTCTTCTTAAATTTACACCAGTGAATTTCTGTTGTCTGTTTTAAGTATGTACTATAAGACTGAAGGTGATTTGAGTGCATTGTAACAGTGCTAAATGTTTTAAGTATGGAGTTTTACTTACAGCACTACAAAATAGTCCATTTCTGCCTAGGGTAGTTAAAAACAATATAGTGATATGAACTAATTAAGCCTGCAGTTGACTCTGATTTCAGTAACAATTCAGAAGTATGAAAAGTGCGCACCAATCAAAGTTCCCCAGAATATAGGGAGACTCCTTAATAATCAGGCAACCAGCCAAATACTATGGGCCAGTGGCCCAGCAGCAGAAAATGCAGATCTGTGAACTGGAGGCATATGCTCTGTGACTCCCTACTAATTAATTGTTTCCTAAGCATTGTGGCTTATTCTTGATTGGCATGACAGCATCTTCCTGGTTATATGTGGCCTGTTTCCATGATGTATTGAGTAGTGTTGTTTGTTGTGAACATCGATGCCTGTAACACCAAGCTAAACACATTTCTTTGGATTTGTTTCCTCTCTTTAAATTATCTTTCCCTGTGTAATAAATAAATGATTGTCTCACCCTGTTTTTGGTAGTGTTTTCTTTGTTTTTTGTTTTTACTTTTTATCTCGTTTCTTCTGCTTCTCTGTCCCCAGAAAAATGTAAGAGCTAATTTTATGACTATATTTTTTCTAGTGTATGTTGGTGTTTTCCTAAATTCAATGGATACTTTAACTGTACATGTAAAGTCTTGTTGTAATTTTGTTTTTATAGCCCACATAGAATGTTAATTTCATATTTGTGTTTATAAATCATCAAATGCCCTTTGCACTGAGCTACATCCCCAGCCCTTTTAAAGTTTGAGGCAGGATCTTGTTAAGTTTCCCAGTGTCTGCTTGAACTTGCAGTCCTGCCTCAGCCTCTGAGCATGCTGGGATTATAGGAGTGCACCATGACGCCCAGCCAAGAGTTGATCATGGAGCAGCAGTCCCTAATCATTCCATCACAAAGTTTGTTAAATAGTCAAAGTGCCTGTTAAATTGTACTTACCAGGAAATCATTGTGATTAAGGCATCAGGGGCAAATCTAAAGCTTAATGAAAATTCAAGGGGAAGTTCTAGATTGTAAAAGTTAGCACTTAGCTACAGTATTTTGAAAACACGACCAGTACTCAAATTTACCTAATATCTCAAAGTAACCTAATCAAGTGTTCTTTAAAGAGAGGGAAAAGTTGATACATGCATGTGGCAAAATGATCAGATGGTACAGAAAGATGTAAAGTTAAAACTCCTGCCCCCGTCCCTCCTACCAAAATACTTAACCTCCACAGGTAACCAGCTTCAAGTGTTTTGTATTTCTGTTTGTCAAAAAATAAAACATTTTTTTTTTGGTACTGGGGATTGAACCCAGGCCCTTGAGCTACATCCCCACCCTTTCAATTTAAAATCTTGAGACAGGGTCTCTAAGTTGTCTAGGGTGGGCTAGAACTTGTGATCCTCCTGCCTCAGCCTCCCAGAGTCTGGTAGTATATGTGTGTGCCACCATACCTGGCAGCAAATAATGCACTTTAAAAGTTAAAATAATGGAATCAGGCTATATACACTTTTCTGTACCTCGCTCTTTTTTTACTACTTGTGTTTTATAAGATCATTCTGTATCACTATATACAGAAATATTCTTTTTAATGACTATGATATTCCAATTTGTTGTAAATGTTTATTGATGGACTTTTTGGTTCTTCCCAATATTTTATTCTAAGTCATATTGCAATAAACATACTTGTATGTTTAATGAGATTATGTCTACAGGGTTAATTCCTACAATGGAATTGCTGGATCAAAAGGTATTTGTCATTTTCATTGTATAGCTACTGCGGAATTGTCCTACAGGAAATTTTGCCCTGTATACTTCCACATCTACTGTGATTATTTACCAGACCCATGCCAATCCTGGTTGCTAAACTTTTTAAGTTTGATCACCTGAAAATGAATAAATGGTTTCTTTTATTTTAATGAAGGTCTAATGCCTTTTAATGGGATTGGAACATATCTTTTATGTTTATTGGTCACTGATATTTTCTCTGAACTGTATGATCATGTTCTGTTTTCTAGATGATTTTTAGGTTTGAATAAGCTTTCTGAAAACTAAGAACATTAGTCCATTGCCATTTGTTTTATAATATTTCCCTCAGTTTCATTTATTTATGCAGTTACATTTATCAGTCTTTAGGGCTTTTAGGATTTTGCCTTGCTGAGAAAGGCTTTTACATTTCAGAGTAAATTTAGCATATTTTCCAGGACTCTCAAGGTTATTTTTTAACCTTTAAATCTTTATTTGAAATTTATGTAGTAGGAATGAAGGATTCAGCATTTTTCTTCCCCAAATAAGTCTCTAGCTATCCCAACCCCATTTGTTGATTTTCCACATTGAAAAAGCCATTTTCACTCCTACATTGAATTTCCAAACATATTTAGTTCTGTTTTTAGACTGCAGTCGGTTGCCAAAAATGCTGCTCTTAAATATTTTCAGTTATTATACATTTTCTTACTTGGCATTGCTAGTTCATTATTTCCAGATTGGTTTTCTTTTTTTGTTTGTTTGTGTGGTTTTTTTTCTGGTACCGGGGATCAAATTCCGGTCCTTGCGCTTAAGCACCAGGCGGCGAAACCTCTGAGCTAAATCCCCAGCCCGCCAGATTGGTTTTCATTATCATTTTGTCTAAATCTCAGATCATATTAATATTTTTCCTAAAATTTTATTTTGTAAAACTTCAAACCTACAGAAATGTGAAAAAATAGCGTGATAAACATTTCGTTCAGAGTCATCATTCAGAGTCACCATTCCTAACATCTTGCTAGTGCCTTTTCTTTCACCAAATGTACTTTTTCCCCCTTCTTAATAATTTTTGTTAAGTTGCAAAATGCTTCATGCCATCCCCAGCTATGTAAGCATGCCTCTCCTCCAAGTGCGAAGAAGACGTTTTCCCATTTGACCATACAATATTCTCACAACTAAAACAGCCACCCTCCCGCATTGCTTCATATTCAGATTTCTCCATGTGTTGTCAGAATAACTTTTACAGCTGCTTCCCCAAGGTTCATAAATTACGTTGATCAATGTGTATCTCTTCAACAATCCCTCTACCTCTTTTAGAATGTCATTTTTCTAAATAAATGTTTTTCTTAGAACTATTTTACTTAACAGCAAACGTAGGAAGACAGTACAGAATCCCCATATACTCATGCTCAGTTTCCCCTATTATTAGCTTGTTAGCATAAGATGTTTGATATAACCAATGACCTGATATTAATACTTTATTATTAACTAAAGTCCATACTTTATTCAGATTTCCTTGGGTTTTACCTAATGTCAACTTTGTGTTCTGGGATCTCATTGACAGTACCACATTACATTATTGATTTATTTATTCGTTTATTTTTTAAAAATTCTTTTATTGGTACATTTTAGGTATACAACACATTTACATTTCTCATTGGGAACTTGTACCTTTACATGAATTACATTATTGATCATGTCTTGGCCCCTCTGGGCCACGACATTTTCTTAGATTTGCTTTTTAAATTTTAATTTATTTTATTTTGTTTTTGCATTGGAGATTGAACCCAAGGCCTTCACACTGAGCTACATTCCCAGCTCTTAATGTTTTTCTTTTTTCTTTTGAGACAGGGTCTCCCTAAATTGCCCAGGCTGGGCTTGAACACAAGATCCTCTTGCCTCGGTCACTGAGAGTGCTGGGATTACGGGCATGCAGCACCATGCCCAGCTGATTTGTCTTATTTTTGATGATCTCGACAGTTTTAAGAACACCCATTTTTTTGTTTGTTTTGGTACCAGGG
This sequence comes from Heterocephalus glaber, assembly GCF_053883595.1. Classification (NCBI taxonomy): domain Eukaryota; kingdom Metazoa; phylum Chordata; class Mammalia; order Rodentia; family Bathyergidae; genus Heterocephalus; species Heterocephalus glaber. The sequence goes on from NW_028258461.1 coordinate 11,012,984, forward strand.
ATCCAACTCAGGACCTTGTGTTTGCAAGCCAGGCGGTGGCACCAATGAGCTAAATCTCCAGCCCATCTCAACAGTTTAAGGAGTACTGTTTAGGTATTTTGTGGAATGTTCCTCTACTGGGATTTGTCTAATATTTCCCCCATTATTAGACTAGGATTGTGTGCTTTGGGAGAGAAGAACACCAAGGTAAACTGCCATTCTCATTACCTATCAAGGACACATATGAGATAAGATCGAAATATATGATGAATGTTTAAATAGAAAAAAATTATTTCAGTAAAGGAAACGTTGCCATTCATCCCCCTTGGAGTATCCCCCATCACTTCAAACATGCTTATCCCATCCTTCTGGCCACTTTCTGAAGCAGTTCTGGAAGTCCTCTTGTGTGTCTTTACAGGGTGTAATAAAGAGGATCTGGGGAAGGGAGAAGAGAAAAGGATGAGGAGAAAAAGGGAGTAAAACTGATCAAGAAGTGATATGTATATGCATTAATTTCCTGTAATGAATGTAATTGTTATGTATTTCAAACATATACCAATAAAAATAATTTTAAAAATAGCCTTTATGGTTAAGCATGGAGGAGAAAAAAGAAGTGATCCACACATTTGGAAAAAAAATCAAAATACCCTGAAGAAAGTTAAAATAAATGTCAAATATGACAAATTTTATTTGTAATGGTAAATGAGGTAAAACAAAGTAGCAATAAATTTTTTATTAAAATCTTGAAGGAGGCCATGAGAAGTGCTAAGTGGTTGCAAAAAATAACATTTTTCATTAAAACAAATAAAAAATGGTGTGAGGAAGTAATCACAGATTGCTAATGGTCCCAGTTCCATATTGGCATAATCTATCCACTTGTGATTGGCAATTGCACCACTGAAATGTATCCAATTTCTACAAGTGCATGGAATTCTTTCTGGGTTCTGCTATTCTATTTCATCATTCAACATGTGAACCTTCTCATTGCACCATCTTTATTACTAAAGATTAATAAAAAGTTTTAATAGTAAGGCAGGTCCTCCTAAATTTTGTTCTTCATGCCTATATTGATTATTCTTGAGAATTTATGTTTCTTTATAAAATGTTTTGGTGGTACTGCGGATTGAATCTAGGGCCTTTGGACTCACCTACATTCCTAGCCCTTTTTTATTTTTCATGTTAATGCAGGGTCTCACAGAGTTGCTCAGTTGCTCAGGCTGGGCACCAACTTGCAATCCTCCTGCCTAAACCTCCCAGCGTGCTGGGATTACAGGCATGCACCACCGTGCATGCTTCTATATACATTTTAGAATCAGCTTGTCAAGTTCCATGAGGCAAAAAACTCTGCTGGGATATTTATTGCAATTTTGCTACATTTATACATTCAATTTTGGGGGGAAAGGACACTGGGTCTTCCTATCCACAGTGTAGCCCTCCATTTAAAGTCTTCTCTGATGTGTCTCAGTAAAGCTTTGTAATTATCTGATTACTAGTTTTATACATGTTAAATTATATTCATTATACATTCACGTAACGTACTCAACATATATTCCATACATATTTTATATTCTACATATAAGATGTATAAGTCTGTATATCTTTATATATTTGTCCTTCATGTAGTTTTGTTAATGTTATCTTAAAAAGTATATTTCCTAGTTTTATTGGTGTGGTTATATAGAAGTACAGTTAATTTTCATATGCTAATTTTTATATATAGTTACCATTAAACTTTTTGTTAGTAGACTACTTCGAGCTATTATTTTAGCCAAATGATTTATTTTAGGGTGCTAGCTAGTAATTGTTGTAATGCAGTGTTGAATAGAAGTGGTAATAGTGAGCATCCTTTTTTTGTTTTTTATCTTATGAAGTATAATTCTAATTTTTAACCACTAGGAATAATTCACTTAACAAATGTGTTTAATTATGTCCTTCATTTCATCGCATGTGCTTTCTACATCCATCAGGATGATTTTCTGCTTTTGTTGTTGTTATTGGTTTTGTTATTGCTTTAATTTTTTATTATCTTCTCCAATTTTATTACTGCAAAATTGACAAATAAAATTGTGTATTTTTAAAATATAGAATGTAGGGCCAGGGATTTAGCTCAGTGGTTCTGCTGCCTGCCTCGCAAGTGCAAGGACCCAAGTTCGATCCCCAGTACCAAAAAAACAAAAAACAAAACAATAAAATATAGAAAATGCTTTTTGACATATATTAAGTCAAGCTAATGAATATATTCATCACCTCACATACTTATGTGTAGTGAGAACATTTACATCCCCCTTAGCAATCTTCAAGTATACATTATTATAACTATAATCACCACAGTGTACATTAGACCTCCAAGACTGACTTGCTTCGGTGGCCTGTGCTTTGGGGGTCACATCCAGACCAATGTTAAGAAATTTTCTCTGTATTTTTCTGAGTTTTACAGTTTCAGGTCTTAGGTTTAAAATCTTTAGTCCATTTTTACTTGATTTACGTATATGGTGAGAGCTAAGGGTTGATTTCATTCTTCTAGGCTCAGATTTCAGTGGATACATGTCCTCTCCATTTGCATGTCCAACACCAACCTTTAAAACAACCTGTTCCACGTATTTGGCCTGAACTTGGTAATTCTCTTTCCCCAGAAACTTGCTCTAAGAACAGCTTGTGCTAAATTGATTTATGATGCCATTTAGTGATGTGCTGGAAATGCCTTAACAACCAGCTGTGTGTATGTGTGTATGGAGTGAGAAGTTAGAGAAGCCCTGGTGTTCAATGTTTCAAATTACTCCGTAGTGTAAATAATTCCAACATGCCTGATTTCAAGCTATCAACATGAGATCACTGATCATCGACTCAGAAATATTTGGGCATAATCTACTTTCGCTAGTTGTGCGCCCGCACTTGTACACTCCGGCACTACTATTTACCCAGTGGTTCAGGCAAAACTCCTTACAAGTCACTGTGCTTTTTCCTTTTTTCTTCTCAGACATTCAATTTCTTAGCCACTCCAGGTAGCTTTATGTGTAACATAATTCCTGACTGTCGCCGCCTCTCGCCACTCCTCTGGTCCTTGCCGTCATGATCTTTTCTGATCCGTCTGCTCCCCACTCTTGCAGTCTTCTCATCTATACTGTCTCTCCCTGGCAGCCAGAGACCATGTGGACGGGGGAATGAGGTCAGGCCATGTCCATCCCGAAAATCTGTCCTCCATGTTCTCAAGCATCCAGAACACAACCTGAACTTGCGACTGTGGTGCACAGGCTCAGCCTGGCCTAACTTCATCACCTTCTCCTCACACTGGTCCTGGTGGTCTCTTCTTCTCTCTCTCTGCATCTGCCCTGCTGCCTGTGACCCCTGGTTTGGGAACCCCCTCCCCAAGTTCTTGCCCTTGTCCTCACTGCAGATCGCACCCTCTCTCTACATCTGCACAGGCCCCTCCATCTCCTCAGGCTCTGCTTAGGGAACACCTCCCAGAAGGTCCTGCCACCGTCCAGAGCCCTGGAGGCCCTCTGTGGCTCCCTCTCATATCCCCACACCCTTCTTCCCCAGTACCAGTCCAGCTGGGGTTGTTGTGTGGCTCACCTCTCTGACTTCTGCATGGCAGCATAGGTTCCATAAGGATAGGGACAGTTTCTGTCTTGCTTACTGCTGATCCCCAGCTCCTGGCACAGTGCCTGAGTAAATGGCTGAGATGTGTCAGATTTGGAGTTAAAAAAAAAAGCAATGGTGAAGAAGAGTATATACAGAGATTTTTGTTTATGGAGTACAGAGATGTCAATCCCAACAACTGCCTCTGTTTTCTAACAAATTCTAAGGCAGAGGGGAAGGTGGTTGAGGTCAAACATGTTTGGCATATAGCTCAGAAAATCACAGTAGAATATATACAAATTTCAGATATCATGACATTAAGTAAGACATTCAGCTCATTATTTTTTATTTTAAAATTTATTGAAAGAAATAAAAATATTTAAAAATAGAGTAATCTCACAATCTGAAAGCCAAGAACAAAAAGAATAAGTTAGTACTTTTTCTTGAGAGGCAGTTCTAATTAGCTGTAGAGTGGCCTTTTCCTTTCCTATCTTTCATCAAACAAAAATTGCTTTTCTTATTTCCTTTTTACTAATGTGCTGCCAAAGTGAGCACAGCTTTTCTTATTTCTAAGGAATCAAAAAGCACTGAGTGCTAAATGGGTTGGTCAGGTACAAAGTTTCAGCCCACTAATGGAGATTAAGAAACATCAAAAGCTGCCACAATTTCCTTTCTTTTAATATCAAATTGTACATACTTCTGCTTTTTACATAAATTTGAGAATTTTAAAATTACAACCCTGTTATGGCTTGTGTCTAGATGTCTCCCCAAAGCCTCATGTGGTCATAAGTGGGACTTTTTGGAGGTGGCTGGATCTGGAGTGTGTGATGCCAGGATCAAGGGTGCTTGGTTTCTAAATGAGTCCACTGATTGGTTTGGCATAGTTCTTGGTAGGATTAAGGGTACGCCACCCTGTGTATGAGTGTTATTCGTCCAAAGGGTGGGTAGCCTGGATAAGATACAAGGGACAGAAAGAAGCTGTTGCAGGTTGCTTGTAGCCTGCTGCCTTCCTGACTTCTGCCTTCTGCCTCCCATGAACTGTTTCTCCTCTGCAATGCCCTTCTGCTAAGTCACTCTGCCTCAGAGCCAGCCTGCTATGAACTGAAACCTCTACAAATTGTGAGCTAATAAACCTTTAACTTTGGGTGTAGGGTATTTTGTCTCACCAATGAGAGAAGTAACTAGGACAGAGCTAAATTTTTAAAATCTGGTCATATTTTAGTAAAGTCTTACTAGTTCTTACCAAGACTGTCCAAAGCATCTGAACTCGCATCCCAACAACTGAAAGAGGACAGACACAGGAAGAGCTGCTCTACTCTCACCATCTGTAGCCTAAACCAGTCAAAAGGCACCCATCCCAGATGCAGCTAGCAATAATACCTAAACTAGCCTAATACCTAAACCACTGGACCTGCATGCAATGCAGTTCAAATCCTATTAGTTCATAACTTACAAACTCTCAAATGCTACAATAGTCACTTTACAATTCCCAAAGCTCTAGACTTATTCCCAACACTTGATTTTTCTCTTTGAACTGATAATCTACCAAATTAAAAACTTTTACTCTTAACCACTTGAGCAAAATACTCAGGACAATGGTTAACATTTTTGTTCTGTGCATGATTACTTGTTTGTGTTCAATTTTGATTTAATAGGTAATAGGAAAGGTTGAATCAATTTTTCTCAAACTCCCAATCTTATGTTTTGATTTGAAATACTGAGTACAGCTTCTGTTTTTCACAACATTGGTAATCACAAATTTCATGTGGACATCCATTTCTGATTCAAAAAAATAATGGATTAAACTGTAACACCTATTATAGGTGTTTAAAGATTCAACTGACCTACCTCCTATGTGCAGACATGGGGCCCTCCCAGGTGCCGGCTGTGAGAAGCCCAGGTGCTGACACTAGCACCTGTGCATGGAGCTACCACTGCTGTGGCCTTGAGTCTCACAGCACAGCTTCTGTGCATGACTGTCCTTCTCTCTCCATCCCACCTGCCAGCCACCCTGAGGCCACCAGGCAAGAGCTGAGGCCCTGTTCCTGAGTGCCACACAGGAAGTGACTTCTCTAGTAGGTATTAAATGTTGGGAACATCATTTTCTGAAAAAAAAAAGATTCAACTGGCATAACTACATCGCTAATGAAGTGAATTATGTAACATCAATCAGCTGTTAGATTCAGTGGGACTCTCTTGGTAAGTCCAGTTATTTGAACATCTATCAACCTCTGTGAGTAGATTGATATTCCAAGCAAAGTAAACTGTTGTTGGATCCTAACTTAAAAAAAGTAAAGGAAAATCCCATCATTTCTTGGTTGTATTGGGAGTTAATAGCCTTCCAAGAAAGCATTTCATGGAACAACACCTGGCTCCAATCTCACATTTACAAGGACCTTGTAGCCCTAAAAGGCTTTGGTGAGTTGCAGGGCACCATGATGTCTTTTGTCCAGGAGAACAACGGTCAGCACACTTTCACCAAACCCAGGGTGCAGCTTGAGTTGCTGTCTGGTTACATTATCCCAAGACCTAGTAGGAAAGAGCAGTGTGGCCAGAAATGGCCATATTCAAATAAGAAAACTCGTAACAAACCTTAATCAGATCTGACTGTCTAATCGCCATCCCAGGCACAAAACAATACACAGAAGCCAACAAACTTAAGCTAGAGCTGTGCTAAAAGACAAAGTTAACAAAGACAATCTAAACTCCCGACACTGATATAATGCAGACTCTAGAGGTGCTCTACATTAGTGATTGTCATTTTTTGTCTCCACAAAAATGTCAGTTTCCTGAGTTTTACCAGCATTTTCTTTCCAAAATAATTTATGGGACATAAAAACATACAAATGAATCAACAGAAGCAGTGGTACATAAAATCTGGGAGAACACCCCACTAACTAAAATAATTGTCACAAAAACCCCCAAGATAAACAGATGTATTTAAGTGAAATAAATTAAAGGTTGAAACCTTACACTTTCAAGTTTTCTTAGACTATTGTTTGGGGAGATGGCATGGAATTGATACATTTTTTAAATAATTTATTTTGTTAAGATTAAATACCAAAATGTTACTTCACGTAAATTTTTGCCTTTCAAAATCATGGGCCTATAGCAGTTATTTTGAACACAGAAAAAAACTACCAGCTGAATTAGTATTCCAAATCCTAATCAGTAGCTTATGTCATCAAACTATTGAGACATTTTATTTACTAACTTGACAGTCAAAATGGTACCAAAAACACCAAACAAACAAACCTTAGTTTACTAGCATCTGCAGAAACTAAAATTCTGGTATACAAGTGAGTTTTTTTTAAAGGACATAAAATAATACCAATCTAATAACCCAAAGTATCCCTAAAAGCATAATATGCTTTAGTTTTTGTTATTTCTATTTTTAAGCTATTTAACTACATATTGCCTTTAAGATGTGATGGAGTTTCTTTACTTAATCTGACATCAAAAATTGCCCCAAATTACAAAATGATTGGTTTCTAGGGCCCTAGGATAATTTAGAATAAAATCAGAAATAAGATTAACATAGATAGAATTCAACTTTTCCTAATCCAATTAATTATATTTATTAAAACCGAGAACCTTCTGCATGACCTGCCAGTTTCCCATTCATTTTGTCAACTTAAAAAAAGAAATATTTCTGAGGAAGTCAGAATTTATTAAGAGCATTAAGGTCCAGGATATGTTTTTTAATTTGACCATATACCTTAAAAAGTTTTGTTTTTCCATTCCCACAAAAATCCACATCTGGTAAAGCCATATATTTAAATGACATGGCTAATTAACTCTTCAGTGCTGATCCTAGAAAATAACCTCCAATGGATCGCTGAATAATGGAAAAGACAGCATTCAGCCACGAACATCTGAGTGGTATAGGTGGACACAGCTTTAATGTTCAGGCCACAGCTGTGAAGTCTGGGAAGGTTAAGGTCTACTGTCCCGCGGGATCAGAATTTGTTGTCGTAGTTTCAGTGCTAATGAGCTGCACATTGTCTGCCAGGTTGTGTAAATGCTCAAGAAACAAATCTTTCAGTACACTTAATTCTTTTGTCAGGAATGTAATTTTTTCTTCCAAGCGTTCATTCTCTTCTTTGAGCTGATTCACTCTTTGCGGTGTATCTTGTATTTTCCGCTTGCTTTGCTTTGCTTCTTTAAGGCAAGGTCTCACTTTGTGGTTCAGGCTGGCCCTGAACTCACAGCGATCCTCCTACATCAGCCTCCCAGGTGCTGGAATTACAGGTGTGCGCCACCATGTCTGGCTGTGCTTGCTCTTCAATTGGCTCTTTTTCACAGGCATGTTGTCCCTCTCTGCCTTGACAGTACTCGTCACTATTTCGATCCATTGGTGGACACCTTTTGCTTTGCTTGCTTGGAGGCACAGCTTTGCCTTCTCCCCCAGGGCCAGGAGGCACCAGTGGAGGAACCTGCTGCAAGCCGCTGGCATGCGCCTGAGTATGAATAGTACTTATTCCGTTCACTGCTGGAGTACTGTTTTGCTGCACTATCTTGCTCTTTTGAGCACTCTCCCCTGACAATGCAGATTAGGTAGAAATGAGAGCAAGGTGATCAATCATTTCCATGCTAAATTGCCAGAACATCTTCACAGGTACCTGTGCTTCCAGCCTGTCTGCACTCAGGCAGCCTCCAGGACTACAAAACCACAGCCTCTGCTGTCCTGGCCCCCTCCTCGCCGCCCTCAGCTCATTAACTTTAAAAGGGAAACAAAGCGTCCCAGGGATTCTAGGAATGTTCATTACTTGTACAGTATTATCTGCTTTCTGTATTATTGATAACTCCAAGAAGAGGAACTTGTACTATTTTTCCTGAGCTCGATTTTTCAAGTCTGAGACTTCTATCTGTTTCATCTCTTTTGCTTTATGACACAACATTTTCCTAGAAAAGGATGTCCCTATGAAAGTGATGAAATTCGCCTATCTTGCAGGTCAACTACTTAATTCAGGTTCCCATGGTACTGTCATTCATGATGTCCATGAAGAGGTGAAGGACAGTGGTCAAACCCCACCTGATGGCTCTTGTCAGAATCGGAGCAGGGTTTAAGAATGTGGTAGTTCACTATGTAAAGGTACAAATTTCCAATGATGAATGTCATTATATTGTATACCTAAAATGTACCAATGATGAGAATGAATAATCGATAATGTAAAATAGGAAGAAAAGGTCCAAAGGGGTAGGGGTAGTGGGAGGGGCAGGGGAAAGGAAAGAAGGGAAAGGAAAAATGATGAGAAATGGAAAAATGGAAATGAAGTCTTTGTAAATAGGGAAGGGTGGAGGGGGTGAAGGGAGGGCTAGGAATGGGGAAAAAATAAGAACCAAGATGCATCATGTAAAGGTACAATTCCCAATGAGAAATGTAATTGTGCTGTGTACCTACAATGTACCAATAAAAGAATTTAATACAAAAAAAAAAAAAAGAATGTGGTAGTTCAGCACGGGAGGCGCTGATGTGACAGAGAAGCAACTTGAGCTGGTGGCACCAGGATGTCGCACAGGCTCCTGCGCCTGCAGGTGGATGAGGGCATCCTCTCCCAGGAGGACCGAGTTGTGGTCATTCGGTTCTGACACGACTGGGACACCACCTGCATGAAGACAAAAATGTTTCTAAACTTTGTAGTTATTTATCTGGTGGACATTACAGAAGTACCTGAGTTTCACAAAATGTTTGAGTTATATGATCCACGTACTGTCATGTTTTTCTTCAGGAACAAGCCTATCATGATTGACTTGGGCTCTGGCAACAACAACAAGATTAACTGGGCCATCAAAGACAAGCAGGAGACAGCTAGCATAATAGAGACCATGTATTGTGGTGCCTGCAAAGGCTGGGCCTGGTGATGTCTCCCAAGGACTACACGAAATACAGATACTGAAGGAATGTCAGCATGGTCTGGGCAGATGAACGCTGTGAAGCTGTTTTTGTGTGGAAATCTTTTCTGCTGTGTGCAGCCTTTGGGAAGTTATACAGTGCTCAAGAACTGGAGGGTCCTGGAGCGAGTTGCAAGCCCTAACGAATTTAAGCAAATAAACAGGTGGTGAAGGGACAGTCACAGTTGTTAAGGGAATGTATGTATTGTTGATTTTGGAAGTCAAAATTACTTATTTCCTTTACTTTTGGAGTGAAATCAAGGTGTCTGTCCTGTGAGGATGTTAAGTTCTTCTTAACAGGCCTACTTGGCTTAGTTCGGTAGGGCTACCATATCAAAGGACCACAAGCTAAATGGCCTCAAAAATGAAAATTTATGGTTTCATTGTTCTGGAGGCAAGAAGTCTGACAGATTGTTGGTGGGGTCAGTTCCATTTGAGACCGAGGTGGAAAATCAATCCCATGACTCTCCTGGCTTCTGCCTTTGTCTTCACAGGTGATTTCCCTGTGTGTGTGTGTGTGTGTGTGTGTGTGTGTGCAGTGTCTATCTCCATTTATTTATTTATTTATTTATTTATTTATGAGACAAGGTCTCGCTGTGTAGTTCAGGCTGGCCTTGAACTCACTATATAACCCAAGCTGGCCTCGAACTCACAGCTATCCTCCTGCCTCAGCCTCTCAAGTGCTGGGATTACAGGCATGTGCCACCATGCCCTATGTTAGGTTCATTTTTTTATGCTATTATATAGACTTGTTTTCTTAATCTTCCGATTGCTCATTGTTAGTGTGTAGAAAGTCAACTGATTTTTTGTCTTGATTTTGTATACCACAACTTTCTATGAGAATTCGTTTCATAATCCCATATATATTTTAACCTCCTGTTGTATCCCTGACCATGCCTTGCACAATATAGGTGTTTTAGGTATATTTTGGTTAATGAAGTATAAATTTTGAGATTGAAAACAATAGTCTTCATTTAAGACCTGGAAAAGGTGCACTATTACAAAAAAATTACCATAATCTTCACAGCAAAGTTAATTATACCAAAGCCATTCAGTTGTGTTATCATAATTGTCCTTGGGTAACAAGAACAGGTTTTCTATGGAATGGAGCTGAATATTGGTGGTTTCCTAGAATGTGGCATTTAAGGGAATTGTCTTCTAGAACTAAGAAAAAGGGGAACTTTTCAATGTTACAATTTTCTGCCAGTAAAAGCTGGGCTTTTTTGTTCTAAGAATTGCCTTTTAAAATATGCTTTCTTTCCTTGTTTGTATTCCCTCTTGAGGAGGGGTATGTTATTAACTCATCAAGCTAAACACTATTATAGTCCTGGTTTCTGCAGCAGGTCACAATGTCATAGCTGATATTTACTACTGATTTTTTTCACTAGGCGTATCCTCAACCAGCACCTCAGCTGTCCACGATCCTTTGAGAAAATAACTCAAAGAACTTTTTGCTAAATGGTCTGGCCAATGGACACCCTGCTTCAATTGGGTTTTGTTTTGTTTTATTTTTTGGTACCAGGGATCGAACTTGGGACTTTGCGCTTGTGAGGCAGGCACGGGAACCACTGAGCTAAATCCCCGGCTCAGTTGGGTTATTATAATTATTCATTGACTTGAATCACAAAACATAGGAATACTAAGAAGCACTCAGGTGGGAGTGGTAATGCATACCTGTAATCCTGAGGTAGGAGGATCACAAGTTCAAGACAAGTCTGGGCACATTAGTGACCTAGTGAGACCCACTATCAAAATTAAATTTTTTTTAAAAGGGCTGAAATGTAACTCAGTGTGAAGGTCCTGGGTTCAATCACCAGTGGGGTAAAAAGTGTCTGGACATATTGGACTTAGTCCTCCATAGTTTTGAACTCAATTGTCTTTGAGAATAATGTTCAATTACTACACAATACACAAAATTACTCTAGCCAATACACAAAAGCATTTCTTTGTCTGTTGATTGAGAAGAATGGAGGGTCCAAAGTGGTCAGCTGGAAGTCACAACTTAACATTCAATGCGATCATGATTGTTTTCCCTGGTGAAAGCATTTCTCTCTTTGGAACTACAATCTCTAAACAAGAAGAATGTAAAATTGTGAGAAGGGGGCAATTTTTTTCCTCTTGTTTCACTAGAGATAATAGTGAGGGAAGGCACTCCCATTTCAAAACCTTGGTCACAAGAATGGTGAACCCAGGCTCTATATCTATGTAAACAGCACTCTATATCTATGTAAATAAATACTTAAAGCATTATCATCACCTAGAAGCTGCTGCCTCAGACCTTCAAGTTATTGCTACCTTGCTAAAAATATAACCGAGTCTCCCAAAGGTCATTTCAATTCAGGATGAAGCAAAAATACGAAGACCAGTGAATGCCATGAGTGTTGTTCCATTGCCATATTTGTTTTCTGTGACATGAATTCCTAGTTTAGAAGTGATGCTGTTCAAAATGCCATGACAGTGATTGAAGATTTTTCAAATCTACAAATACTGATTTTTCTCAAAAGTGGTGTAGTTGGGGAGGAAAATCCATATCCAGACTATGTGTCTGTTTGAGTAAGAACAAAGCTGTGCCCCTTCTATAATGGAAGTGGTCCAGCATAACCATCTGCTACCTGGTAACTGGCTTATCACTCTGGAGACGGGTTCCATGTTGGACTGCTAAGTGTTTATCTTTGCTTCTGGCAGATTGAGCACTCATCAGTGACTGTAGTGAAACTGGTCTTGGTGAGTAGAAACCATGTTTCTGAACATAACTGCCATCCCTGCCACCTTGATCATTTTGTTCTTGAGACCATTGGGTTATAAACCAAATGCTTGGCAAAGAAGCTGGTTGATATCTAAGATAATGAGTATCCTATGCATCAGATTTCTAAAATTGTGCTCTGCTGAGATTACCTTTTGCTGGAAACCTTACAAAGCTCATATAATTCTCACATAATACATCCATTTGGAAAGGTCTATACACGTACTTTCTCCCCAGATCACCTTATCAGTGCTAGACAGTTTAGCCAATGAACTGGACATAGCCCATGCATGGACTTACACTCGTACTTCTGACCATCTTTCCTCTAGGCACAATGAACAGCCTGGTGCACTGCTGAAAGACCTTCCCCTTGAGAGGGTTTCCCTTCAGTACTGTCCTTCAGGGCTGGCCAATTACTATAGGCCTGTATGGTAGGCAGGATTCCAGTTATCTCCTTCCATGATTCTAGTCTTCTGCTTATTCAGTCCAACAGTAATGTGAATCCAGCTGTGAGATTGCTAATGCAAAAATGATTTTTATTTTGGTAGCATTAGAAGAAAAAAAATTGTGTTACTGTAGAAAGTGAAAACGATGTTTAAACTTTATCAGTCAAATATATTCCAAAGCATGTTTTATGAAAGTTAAAAATCACAGGTAAATCTTTTTTTTTCCTTTCCTCCTCTATCCTTTTATTTTTTTTCCATTAAGTTTATCGGTACATTTTAGGTATACAATACATTTACATTCATTATTGGTTACCTGTACTTTACATGACGCATCATGGTTCTTATTTTTCCCCATTCCCCTGCCCTCCCTTCACCCCCTCCACCCTTCCCTATTTGCAAAGACTTTATTTCCATTTTTTTCCTTTTCTCATATTTTTTCTCTTCCCTTCCTTCCTTTCCCCTACCCCTCCCACTTCCCCTACTCCCTTAGACCTTTTCTTCCTATTTCACAATATCAATTATACAATTGTAATGATCCTTATTTACACTTTTAGTTTTTCACACTAGAGAAACTATTTGGTATTTACACATGTGTGTCCTATTTATTTAATTTAAGAGGATGGCCTCAATGTGCATCCACTTAGCTATAAATGTCTCTAGTTTCCCGTTCTTTATGGCTGAGTAGTACTCCATTTTATAAAAAAACCACATCTTCTTTATCCAGTTTCCAGTTGATGGGCATTTGGGCTGTTTCCAAACCTTAGCTATTGCAAACTGTCTGGCTATGTAATCTACACTGGACTGAAACTCAATCCTCCTGCCTCAGCCTCCTTAGGGCTAGGATTATGGGCATGTGCCATCACACCTGGCAGGATTGAGCTTTAAGACATCTTTGCAAGTGGTTTTTAAAATTTAAGCAGAAATCAGTTCCTAAAACTTTTTATTCAACTATATGTCCTGTTTGGACAAATATCAAAAATATTTGCCTTGATAATTGTGATTCATCACTGCAGTCTTCTACAGCTTTTATAGAATTCATGATCCCTCACATCTCCCATTTTCTTTCTCTCTCTCTCTTTCTTTCTTTCTTTCTTTCTTTCTTTCTTTCTTTCTTTCTTTCTTTCTTTCTGGGTAGTGAAATAGCTACCGTAGAAAACTTCTCACTGATAATTACAGTTTCTGGAATCATATGCTGTTTGTTATTATTTAAGATTTACTCCATTTTGGCACTCGGTGGATAGACTGCAAGTTTTCTTGTGGCACATATTAAAGTCTCCAGCATGCATAATCCTAAAACTTAGGGCACTGGCACTTTCCAGTTTTGGAAGCCAAGGTACAGATTTTGAAAAGTCCAGTTCCTGCTATAATTACAGCAATGTCTGTGCAGTCAATCAATTTTTGATACTCATCTTAGGTCAGGACTTGTGCTGTGTGTATTTGCAAATTTTTATATCTACTGTGTGAGCAATGCTGTAGCTGCAAGTGCCAGTCTAAATCCCCAGAGAGTATGTCATACTCACGGCATTCTTGTGGCTTTAATGTCCACACATTCTGAAGACATGGTAAAATGCTGAGGCTACATAGTGACCCTTGTGTAGCAAAAGTCTAGCCTACTCGCAAAGTGTTTTGATCCTTTCCAATACAAGATACCACACTAGTGTTGTCTGCCTGGGACAACTTGGCCTCTCTGTTGACCAAAATAGCACAATCCCTGTGCCCAGAAACTCCGTGGGGGTACAACAGAATTCTGAAAGGACAGAAAGCCACATGGCTGTCACCTTGGCCGGTATGACTGCGAGCAGGCCCTGGAGATTGCCCTTAGTAAGTCATCCCAGGTCCCCGGGGTGCTGGCCCTAAGGGTTCTCAGCTCCCCGAACCACTGGGGGCACAGCCTAGCCTGATCCCTGAGGCTATGGCAGCAGCTTGGGCTATGAGCTTCTGTTCTTCCATTCAGCAACAGGACTTCAGCAGAGGCCTTGCCAAAGCCCTCTTGGCTTTATTACTTGTGCATTGGTGGCCCTGCCTCCTCTGCCTCTCCCCACTCTAGGACAGCCTGGATTCAGCAGGAGTTAGGTAGCTTCTACCTGAGATGGGCTTTTGCAGTTGGCACAGGATCACTATTTCACTTGTCCCTGAGATGTCCCTGCCACACTCAAGGGAGGCCTTTACAAGCAGACTTCTCTACCCATGAGCAGAAGGGGAAGTCAGAGGACAGATAGTCAAAGGACATGAAGGATTTAGCATGGCTTTACTTTTTTGAAGATGTAGGATTGATTCTACTTGGAAAAGAAATGTGAGAAGCTTTAGGCATTGAGGGCAGCCCCCAGCTGACACCCAGCAAGGAAGTGGCGACCTCATTTCTACAACCTTAAGCAGAAGAATAGATCCTTAACACCTGCTACCAGGAAAACAGAAATAGAACTCAAAACAATGAGATACCACTTCACATCACTGAAATTAACAAAGGTTTAAACAAGTGTTTAGGAGGATGTGAAGAAATTGGAATCCTCAAACACTGCTAACAGCATCTTTAGAAAATAGCCTGGCATTTCATCAAAAAATTAAACATAAAATTACCAAATGTCCCAACAATTTCACTTCTAGTTATATACCAAAGAGAAAGAGAAACATATGTCCACACAAAGATTTGCACACAAACACTTGCAGCCAGATCCAACATTTTACTGCTTCCTCTTTTGTGCCCTAGTTTTAAGAAACATTTTCACACATTTACCCCAGGCTGTTCTGTGTGTGTGTGTGTGTGTGTGTGTGTGTGTGTGTGTAAAATCATACAGTTCCTCAGGTGAATATCACAACTCCTCATGGGTCTCATTTTGTAACTCATCTTTTTGGCCTGCAGGAACTTGAGTTTAGGTGTAGGTTAACAAGCAATGAGACGTCATGGTGGTAGCTCCAGAAGAAGGTCAGCAGTGCCTGGGAAGACAACTATCTAAGGTGAGACCCTTACGGGTTCTTCAGGTAAAGGGGAAATAACCCCACCTCTGGCAGGAACGATGTCTACTGACAAAGATATCTCACTGAATTGAAGATTATACAATGCAGTGAATGTGTGCCTCCCCCCAATCCATTTGTTGAAATTCTAAACCCCATTGTGATATTAGGAAGTGGGGCCTTCAGGAGGTGATTAGGTTAGGAGGGTGGAACCTCATGAATGGTATTAGTGCCCTTATAAAAAGAACCACAGACAGTTCTCTACTCCACTTTCCATCACGTGAGGACAACCAAGAGAAGTCATTGGTCTGCACTCTGGAAGAAAGGTCTCACCAGAACTCAATTGTGCTGGCACCCCAATTTCAGGCTTCCAGGCCCCAGCACTATAAAAAATAAAATTTGTTTTTTTTCAAAGCCACCAGACTATGCTATTTTATTGTAGAAACCCCAAGACAGTCTTCAACGTGCCCAGATTCATTGGCATGCAACTATATATTCTCATTCCACTTTTTAGTATTCTGTTTTTCAAAATGAGTGCTCTAATGTTAACAGAAGAGATGCTGTAAGGTTGTGAATTCAATTTGTGTTGCAATTCAGCCACACTCAGGATTAGACTATGCATACTGTTTTTCCAAAGGTTTCTACAAGGCCAGTCACAGATATTTTCACAGTCAATTTCATAATACTCCTTATTTTGACTAAACTATTCGAAGGTTGAGACTCAGATACTTGTCTTTTATAGGAACTTGATTACTCATATCTAAAGACAGGAATTTGAGTAACCTTTGCCATTTCCTGCTTTGGAATATCAATGCCCATTTTAACACTGGAAACAGATTATTAACCTAATCAGATTAATGGCCTATTCCAGAAAATCCAGAATAAATTTAAGGAAGGCATCATAAGATCCTGTTCTTCTGGAACTTATTTCAGTACTAAAATCTGTATCAGTCAGCCTTCAATGAGAAAAGTGATAATAATAGGGGATTTTTAATGTGCATAGATGTATTTGTGTGTGTGTGTGTGTGTGTGTACATAAACACATATATAATAAAG
The DNA here is from genome assembly GCF_053883595.1 of Heterocephalus glaber. Classification (NCBI taxonomy): domain Eukaryota; kingdom Metazoa; phylum Chordata; class Mammalia; order Rodentia; family Bathyergidae; genus Heterocephalus; species Heterocephalus glaber. The sequence continues at coordinate 11,029,634 of NW_028258461.1, forward strand.
GTGGTTGTTAAATAAAACTGACCTGATACAATTGTTTGGAGCTGATGAAGTACTCCTAGTATGGCTGTTATCTCCAGGTATAACATATAATCTATGCTTTTAAAACACTAAAAAAACCCAAAATACTGTGTAGTTTTCTTTTTAGTGTTTATACAAAAGCTTTTGTTCAGCAGTGTTGTTTTATTAATTTAAAATATTTGGTACAGAAAAAGACTTTCATTTTGTATATATAAAATAAAACATTTCATTAACTTTCACAAGTTCATTAATTCTGGGGAACGTTCTAGTTGAATTTCTCATGATGTTATTTCTTTACCCAAAAATAAATGATACCATTTTCTTTTAAAATTTTAAGATGAGAATATAAGGATTTAAACTTTGAAAACCAACCACTATCAATGGTATTTGTTCATGCTTGGTTCCGAAATACTGAACTTAATAGCAAGGAAATGTTAAAACATGTATTTTAAGATTGTGTGTACAAGCTATCAGTTCAGAGAAAAGCCACACAACTCAACAAGTGGTAATACAATGAGGGTTAATCCAAGAAGGGGCTACCTATATTATAGATAGATGAGCTAGATAGAAATATTATAGGCAGTCAGATAGGGCTAGGTCCTCAAGAGGGTAAGGACAAAGGTGAAACTCACCACAGCTGCACTGGAGACACATCAGCTGAAATCCAGGCCTCAAGATAAAGACAAGATGACCAGACCTGCATACTTCCTCAAAGAACAAACCCTGGGCCTAATAAAGTCTAGATACACATCAGCCAGCCCGGTGGGTGACCAGAGACCTCTGAACCCACCACTTCTTAGGAGAATCTTTGTTCTTTCCATCCACACTTGTTACATGACCTGTTTCCCAAATGGACCATCATTACCTAAGGGAGTATACTTGTAACCTTATTGGATGATCATGGCTGTTGCCCACATTGTACTCACGTGGATTTCACCCTATAAAACTCCCCTGTAAAGTGGGGTCCCCGGCTACCCACTCAGGACCCGTCCTGCCCCTCAGGAGCTTTCCTATCAATAAATTTCTTTCTACTCTTAACAAGAACTCGGCATATCATACAGTTAACAGGTTGGGAGATATAATATTTCATATTTCATCTCTGGTATTATTTCCTGTAACACATAGACTCACTGATTTGATAAAAAGAATTAGTCCTTAGACTTCAATCTTTAAAAGCATGACATCAGGTCTTTCTATAATCACATTTTAAATTTTCATGTTATCTGATAATTTTTCTTCCAAACATACTAAATTTCAGTGTTCTGAATATTTTAAAAAGTGCTTTCAGCAGCTAATTTTTAAATAGAATTATTATAGCCAGGCATGGTGGCACATACCTGTAATCCCAGCACTCGGGAGGTGAGGCAGGAAGATTGCAGCCAGTTCGAGGCCAGCCTGGTCTACATAGTGAGTTCAAGGCTGGGCTGAACTACACATCAAGACCCTGTCTCAAAAAAAAAAACCCCAAAAGTGGGCTGGGGATTTAGCTCAGTGGTTCCGCTGCCTGCCTCATAAGCGCAAGGTACCAAGTTCGATCCCCGGTACCAAAAAAAAGAAAGAAAAGGGAAAGAAATTTTAAACTATTTTTAAAAGGAATTAGCCTTATGCAGTTGTGGAAGTTTGGTTAAGCAGTCTCTGTTTGCTTTCTGTCACCTCAGCCGAGGATGGAGAGGAGTGGTAGTAGGCTGAATGAAACCCACAAATATGATCTGGAACACTGTAAGAGCAGATTGAGGTACTTGCACTTTCTTGTTGCCTCTGATTTTGGTAACAAGGAAATACTGAAGAAGCCAGGAGGGCAAGACCAGCTGCTGCTTCATGACAGTATGGTAAATCAGCAGATCAGTAACAATGTATGTGGGCTATCAATGACTGGTGCTTCCTTTCCACCATCCACAACCTTCAAATAATACCCCTGTGGTACACCAGGTACATCCCTGAAAGAGAATAGAGGGGACAGTATTTTGTTCTAAGCCAATCAATATATTATCGCCAATCAGTTCAGGGTTCTTTTGCTTGATTCAGATGGAAATCATGAATTAGCAAAGTGCAGCTCTGCTAGCATTTCTGATTTCACCAGATGACACTGGATAACGCTGGATGCCAGCAATAACATAGTCACCTGCTGGTCACTGCCATCTGGTGCCAACCACTGTAAGTCAATTCTGCCAGGTGCTGGTCTCTGCTGCTGATCTTTTTTGGCTGCTGGTCTCTGGAATTTTTCAAGGCTAATGGCCCCTAGTGTTTAGTTCTCTTTCTTTTGAGACAATCACTCTGTTCACAGTACTCAGGTTAGGAATCCTGAATAGATTTACAGGACTTTCAGAGCCCATACAACCCAGGAAGTAAATTGTGAGTAGGTTTACAGGACAACCAAAGTGAGTCATTATTTTAACAGAGCCTGGGCTGCAGCACTGGGGGTGGGGGTGGGAGTCAGTAGACTGCAGGGAGCCCTCTTAGACTAACTGGAGGAGTGTGTGAGGAGTGCTGCTTATATAGCAGCTGCAGGCCTGTGATCGGTGCAAGTGTGGGCCCACGTGGGTTCAGGGCTTCAGGAAAGCCACAGCAGTTACAGAAGGATTCAGTGAGAGAGTGGGGATGAAAACAGGGAATCTTCTGGAAGGCTAGCTATAGGGTGCTGGGATGTTAACAATGGGCCCAGATCCCTCACCCTCCAATCTTAGCCAACTAAGGTGCCTCTCCCTCTTCTTCAAAGAGACAGGAGCAGCAACCGAAGTTGTGGGATCCAGGGAAGGGCACTGTTGAAGGGGATAGTTGGGCTGCGCTCATGTTGAAGTGGACTGGAGGAGAGTGGCTGCTAGATAACCAGGGAGGACACTGAAGCAATTTGTCCCAGGCCATTGGAGGAGGTAGAGAGAGCAAAGGGAAGTGAGGGCTAGGGGTGCAATTGCTGCCGGCAAAACCACGAGGCTGGAGCAGGAAAAAAGGAAGAGTCAGGTGCTTCGTGTCTGTCTCAACATTACAACTGACACCCTTGTCACCATTCTTAATTTTTAGAGACAGTAACAAAGTCATACTTCTGCCTAATATGATGCAAGTCTCCTACTTACAACTGAGAAAACACTAACCCTTCTTCAAAAGAGTGAAACAGGACTTACAAAAAAAGAACAAACAAGTTTCCCCAATCTAAGCTAATTCCCCTTCAGACTTCCCCCTCCTCATGGCTGTTCTTTGTTCTATTACAAATAAAATGAGTAACTTTGTCCCTGTAAGTAAGGTTCCACATTCTCCTGTTCTCATAAAATCCTGTTTTAACCCAACCAAGGCCACCAAGATATGCTAAGTTACAAAATTGTCACAAGCTTGGCTAACTGCCTTTGTTCTGCTTCTATCCACAAGTTTTGTGTCATTAGTTAGAACAACCTCCCTCAACAATGTGTACAAAACTAGAGCCCTTCCTCTGGGCTCAGCCTTTGGATAGGAGTCTGCTGAGCCAGTGTACACCTAAAACATAAAACCTCCTGTTTCACCCATTGGTCTCTCCGGTCTCTTTAAAGTTCCGCAACAAGAGGACACTAAAGTCCTATATTTTTCTTGTCTTGTTCATGCTTTTCTTATGTAATTCATACCTTGTTTCTACTATCCTGTATCTTAAATACTGAAAATGCAATTAACGCATCTTTTGTTAGAAGAGAACAAAACGAGACTTTGTCAAACTAAACATATTTGATTTATATATGTAAATTAACTCACATTAAAATAAGGAAGCAAAACTCATAATTATTACAGTCCTTGTTTCTGCATATGGTTTTGTGGCCACTTTTTCCATTACTAGCTCTGTACTACCTTTGTCTTCAGCAAAATGACTATTGTGCTGATCCATTTCCTTGTGGGGTGACCCAAATCTTATTCCGTCAATTAACCCCATTAGCAGTCATAAATGAATTAGGTTGTAGTAGTTTCCAATGACCTTAATCCTTGTACATGAGTATATGAGGTGGTGCTTTACAGAATCTTCTGCTTTCCATACATATTCCTTCTTGACCCAGTGACTGGGTCAACCAAATCCTAGTACTGATTACTCTATAGACTGAAAAACTTCATGCATGGAGAGGCAAGGCCTTGTGAAGAAAGACTATCTATACTGAAAAATGTTTACACTTCAATTTTTACTCACTAAAGGCCTGTAGCCCTTTAGTAAGGTGGGAGTACAGATGAAAATAGACATAATCAGATTTCTCAATATTTATGACTCAGGCTTCAAATTCACACTAATAGCCTGGAACCACAAATGTCCTTCTGATCCTTGTGAGAAACAATTTGCTTGTGACTGAGCTTTTGCTAACACTCAGAACTTGACTATGGACACCAAGTTAAAATGCCACCAGAGCTACCTGCCTTAATCTGGATATTTTCTGACCAGCTAAAGTCATAGCAATAGATATGCACAAAAAACACTATTGTCAAATGGAAGTGGTAGGTACATGATCAGATTCAAACACCCTGAAATCAAAAGTAAGTTTAATGAAGAAGTAATCACGAATCTTACTCCTGCTAAATAACTTCCTCCATTTATGTTTGGCAGAAATAAATAAATAAAATATGGTGCACATGAATTTCACTCCTTAATTATAGCACAAAAGTAACTTTGAAGATGTAACTAAGGTCACTTGATCTTCACCTAGGGGATTCTCCGAGAGGGTCTGATCTGCACCCTTGAGCCATTTAAAAGTACAGCACCATCTCCAGCTGGCACCACAAAAGAACAAGATAGGAATACAAGAGGATTTGGTGGGTTGAAGGTGGAGAGGGGACCACATGAAAACACCTGGTAAAGGTGTCTGTGAGTTGGGAGTGAGCCTCCTGTCACAGCCAGCAACAAATTAAGGATCTCATTCCTATAAGGCAAGGAACTGGATTCTGAAAACAATCGCAAGGAATTTCAAAGTAAATTCTACCTTACACTTTCTGGAGAACACAGTTTGCTTCCAAAGCCTTTTAAAACCTAGCATTGAGAACCAAGTCAAGATCTCACATACTTAAAAAATTTTCAACATCTCTTTTGATTTTAATACAGAGTGAGAGATATGGGTCTAGATTCATTCTTCTGCAGATGGATAACCAGTTTTCCCTGCACCATTTGTTAAAGAGGTTATCTTTTCTTCTGTGTTTGTTTTTAGCCTCTGTGACAAAGATGGGATGACTAATGTGTATAAGACCATTTCTGTTTCTTCTCTATTCCATTGGTCTACGTGTCTGTTTTCCTGCCAGTACCATAGTGTTTTTAATCACTGTAGTTAGGTAGTATAACTTGATATGCGGGCTGTATTGCCCCCTGTTTTGCTCTTGTTGCTCAATATTGCTTTGTCTTGGTATGCCTTTCCCTGTATGGTAATTGTTAAACCTGGTAGAAGTCCAAAGAATCAGGCTATACTATATTTACCTTGTTTCTTTATTTGTTCTGACATCTAACTCAGAAAAGCAGTGTCTGTGGGAGTGTAAACTTGCACAACCACTGCGGAAATCAGTATGGAGATTCCTCAAAAAAATAAAAATAGAAATTTCGTTTGTCCTAACTAATCCCTCTAGGTATCTTCCAGAAAGAGTTAAAGATGTCATATTACAGTTATACATGCATATCCATGTTTATAGCAGCACAATTCATAGTAACTAAGTCTTGGGAGTAGCCTATATGTCCATCAACAGATGAATGAATAAGGAAAACGTGGTATTTATACTCAAAACGTGGCAGTAGTTCTCTGCCATAAAGAAAAATAAACCTGGGGCCGGGGATTTAGCTCAGTGGTTCTGCCACCTGCCTTGCAAGTGCAAGGTCCTGAGTTCGATGCCCAGTTCCAAAAAAAAGAAAAATAAACTTGAGGCATTTATAGGAAAAATGGGTGTACCTTGAAACTATAATGTTAAGTGAAGTAAATCAGATATGCAAGCTTAAATATTGCATGGTTTCTTTTATATGAGGAACCCAATACTATAAATAAAGTGCAAAATAAATGACAGACAATAGGAAAAAATAGACATAAAATTTTATTGTAATCCGTTATGGTCAAAGTAATCAAAGTGTATCTTGATTTAGTATAATTGTTTTATATATTTTCTGATCGGTTAGTCTGGCTGTTAATCTGTCTTTATGATAATTAACTTGATAAACACTTGAAAATAAATAAGTAAATCTGATGCTGGAAAAACATTTAAAAAAATTAAAAAGTAAATGTATCCCTAGATACAGTATTTTAAATTTTATACACTATTATAAATGGATTGCTTTTCCAATAGCCATCTCTAACTGTTCGATGCTATAACATATAGGAATTCCATTAACACTTTGCTATGCTGATTTATTAGTTCTGGTAGCTTTATTACATATCTTTAGGATTTTCTGTACAGATGATCATGTTGCCTGTAGTAAGGACAGTTTTACTTCTTCTCTTCTGATTTGTGTAGTACAGGTCACACATTTGGGGCTGGGAGAGCACTCTCATTCACCCACTTGAATTTGGGCAACACCCCAGGCCAATCCCCCTTCCATTGTTCTAAGAGAGGCAAAAAAGACCCAAGAAATCTCTAAAGCTCCAGGCCAGAGTACATGCATGTTAGGTCTCATGGCCTGACAGTCAGTAACCTTCAGTGACCTTTTCAGTAACCTTTTGTTAAAGGTTCATACATATGGACTGGTTGTCATGTATATAATTTAATAAGATTGGATTCTGGGACACATATGCATGTGTCATGGCCCTGAGGTGACTCAGCAAGGTGTCAATCATATCCAATCATATCCATAGACCAATCATATCCAAAGACCCAATGAGAGACACCCGGGCTAGGGTGCACATCTTTCAAAATCTGAAAGCCTGATTTATCTATGTGCTATGCTCTTTATTTCCCTGTCACTTCAACACTTTTCTATTCGTGCCTGCCTTGAGAACACCTTCCCATTTTCTTCAGTAACTGTAGTCACCTTTTCTTTTGCCATTGCAATTCTTTGCTCCTCATACAGAAGAGTGTGAAATCAATCTGTTGGAACCACCACATGGTATTGTGTGCTTTTTTCCCTTCTTTTGTTGTTGCACAAGCTAGAACCTCCAATGCCATGCTGAATACAAGCCATGAACATGTACATCTTTGTCTTGTTTCTGGTCTTGGGGAGAAAACAATCAGTCTTTATCATCAAGTATGATATTAGCTGTGAGGTGTCCCCCCCGCCCCACACCCAGCATCGATCTCAGGACCCTGCGATTGCCAGGCAGGCATGGTGCTGCTGAGCTACACTTCCAGCTACCTGTGAATTTTGGTACCTCTACTTTTTCAGATTGAGACAGTCCCCTTCTATTGTTAGTTTGCTAAAAATTTATTTTTATTATTAATGGATGTTGAATTTTGCCAAATACTTCCTTTCTGTGACTATTGAAATGAAAACAGTTTAAACCTTTATTACTATAATATTGTATTACATTGGCTGATTTGTTGTTTGCTAAGCCAACATTATATTCTGGAATTTATTTGAAAGGAAAAAGGAAGGAGAGAAGGAAGGAAGGAAGGAAGAAAGGAAAGAAAGAAAGAAGGAAGGAAGGGCCTGCAGACTGTGAAGAGCTCCTTGCAAACAAAGCCTGAGCTATTGCTCCCTTTTTCAGCTGCTTCTGGTGCAATCCACATGATAAGGTAGGTGCACAGAGAGTGGATTAAATATTTGTTTTCTAATTTTGTGTAGCAAGTTGCCCTGAACTTGGCAGTTTAAAAGAATTACCCTACATATAGTGACCTGTATATAGTTATTATTTGTTACACTGCAGCTCTGTGACTCAACAGTATGTCTAATTTAAAATTTTTTTTCCAAGTTTTACTTTCTTTGTACATTTTTGTAGTTGGTACATGTACATAACACATCTTAATTCTTTCATTTCCTTCGTCTTCCTTCCCTCCTTCTATCTCTTGGTTTTCTATCTTTTTTGCAAAGATCAGTCTACCCCTTTTCTATTACCTATGTTTTATTTTGCTCTTTATTTATATTTTGTGCTTCTCATACAAGAGAAACTATGTGATATTTAAGCTTATGTGTCTGATATATTTCACTTAAAATTTTGGTCTGAATGTCCATTCATTTTCCTATGAATGCCCCTAGTTTATCTTTCTTTATGGCAGAGTAGTGCTCCATTGTGTATAAATACTACCTTTTTTTATCCATTCATCTGTTGATGGACATACAGGCTGCTTCCAAGGCTCAGCTATTATGAATCGTGCTGCTATAAGCATGGGGGTACATATATCTCTAGAATATGACTCTTCAACTCTTCTGGGAAGATACCTAGAAGCAGAATAGTTAGATTTTCTAATTTTAGTTTTTTGAGGAATCTCCATACCAATTTCCATACTGGTTGTACTATTTTTTTTTTTTTTTGGTACCGAGGATCAAACTCTGGTCCTTGCACTTGCTCAGCAGGCAGCAAAACCACTGAGCTAAATCCCTGGCCCTTGGGTGCACTATTTTACATTCCTACCAACAACGTAGACAGTTCCCTTTTTCCCCTGCAGCCTCTCTCCAGGATTTGTTATTGTTTGATTTCTTGATGATGGCCATTTCTTTCTGGAGTAAGATGAAATTTTGGTCTTGTTTTAATTTGCATTTGTCTAATGGCCCACAATGCTGAACATTTTTTTCATGGGTTTATTAGACATTTGTACTTTGTTCCTTTGTACTGAGAAGTGTCTATTCATTTCAGCTACTCATTTTTGAGCTTCTTTTTAAAATTCCTAATAAATTCTACATGTTAGTCTTCTGTCCAAGGAATAGCTGGCCAAAAATTTGTCCCATTCTATAAGTTGTCTCCTCACTGTTGGTTGTTTCCTTTTCTGTGCAGAAGTTTTTCCATTTGATATGATCCCATTTGTTGATTCTTGGTACTATTTCTTGTGACATTGAGCTTCTGTTCAGAAAGTCCTTGCCTATGACTATGTCTATGAGAGTTTTACCTAATTTATGTTTCACTAGGTTAGGTGTTTTGTTTTGTTTTGTTTTTGGTACCAGGGATTGAACTCAGGTCCTTACGCTTGCAAGGCAGACGGCAGAACCACTGAGCTAAATCCCTGGCTCTAGCTTAGGTGTTTCTATTTTAACATTTAGATCTTTGATCCATTTTGCTTTTAATTTAATACATGGATCTAGATTCAATCCTCTGCATGAGGATAATCAGTTTTCCCATCATCATTTGCTAAAGAGGTTATCTTTGTTCCAGCCTATGTGTTTAGCCTCTTTGTCTAAGACCAGAAAGCTGAATGTGCCTAGGATCGTTTCTGTAGCCTCTAGTCTATTCCATTGATCCACAGGTCTGTTTTTGTGTCAATATTATGCTGTTTTTCTTTCTTTTTTTTTTTTGGTACTGGGGATTGAACTTGGGACCTTGTGCTTGTGATGCAGGCTGTGGAACCACTGAGCTAAATCCCTTGTCCCCTAGTACGGTCATTTTGACAATATTGGTTCTGCCTGTCCAGGAACAGTGGATATCCTTCCCTTTTATCATGACTACTTTGATCTTCTTTTTCAGAGTACTGTAGTTTTCATTGTAGAGATCTTTTGCCTCTTTCAGTAGGTTAATTCCTAAATATTTAATTTTTCTTGATGTTATTGTGAATGGTATTGTTTTCCTAATTTCTTTATGAGTTCATAATTGGTGTCCAAGTATGCTATTGAATATTGTATGAGTTTTGTATCCTGGTACTTTATTGAATTTGGTTATTAATTTCTGTGGTTTCTTTTGCCATTGATTTCTAGTTTCAGTAGACTATGATCTGGTAATATGTATGGGATAATTTCAATTATTTTGCATTTACTTAAGTATGCTTTATTGACTAGTGTGTAGTCTGTTCGGAGAAAGTTCCATATGCTGCTGAGAAGAATGTGTATTCTGTTCCTGTGTGGCTTGCTCTGTAGATAACTATTAAGTCTATTTGTTCAAAGGGTTAGTTCAACTCTGATATTTTTTGTTGAATTTTTTCCAGTTGATCTATTTGTGACAGTGGGGTATTGAGGTTCCCCACTTTAATTGTGTTTATGTTTATCTGATCTTTTATGTCCAGTAATGCTTATTTTATGAATTTGGGTGTTCCGGTGTAAGGTGCATACGTGTTTATAGTTGTTATCTTTTCCTGTTCCCTTATTTAATATGTTGTGATCTAGTTTGCCTCACCTGATCACTTATGCTGTGAAATCTACTTTGTCTGAAAATAGGATAGCTACTCCTTTCTTTCATGTTTCCATTGCAGGAAATACTGTTTCTCATCATTTGATTTTTTTTTCATCATTTAATCTTTAGTCTGTGAATTTTTGGGATTAAATATTTTTTTGTATACAGCATACCATTGGGTTTTGTTTTTTGATTCGTTCTGCCAATCTGTGTCTTTCAATTGTGGAATTGAGACCATTCCTATTGAGAGCTTATTACTGAATGTTACTGACTTATTCCTGCCCTTGCATTATTTATTTTCTTGCTGCTGATTCCCTTTTTACCCCTTCTGGCTAATTTCTCACCCTTCCTAGTGTATTTATTCTCTTAGACATTTTGGCATTGTTAGCTTCAGTTTCACTTTTGAGAATATCCTTGAGAAATTTTTGGAGTGTTGGATTGTTGGTTATGAATTTCTTAAGAAGATCTTTGTTATGGAAAGACTTTTTTCTACAACAAGTTTGAAAGACAGGTTTTCAGGATATATTGGTCCGGATTGGAAGTTGTTTTCTTTTAAGGCTGTAAACACTTCACTCCAAGCTTTCCTGGTCTTTAAGGTTTGTGTTGAGAAGTCTGCTATAATTCTAATGTGTTTACTTTTATAAATGATTTGTTGCTTTTTTTCTAACAGATATTAAGATTTTTGTCCCTGGTTGGACTTTTGGGATTTTGACTATGATGTGTCATGGAGAAACTTTCCCATCATGGCTATTTTGGGTTCTGTAAGCCTTGCTTTTCTGTATTTTATATTCTTTCTTTAGTAAAGTTCTCTGGTATCATTTTTGTAAACAGGCTTTTTATGCCATTTTTGTTGTCTTCTGATTTTTTGCGAATTCCAATTAAATTTAGATTAGTCTTGTGTCATCTAGCAGATGTTGGATCCATTTTTCATGTTATTTTGCTTTTTTAATGTATCTCTCAGTAGTTGGCAGCAGGCATCGGCCCTCTCTCCTAGTTCCGACACTCTGTTCTCACATTTTTTCCCCATATTTTCACTTTTGTTTCCCATATTTTCAATTGAATTTTTCATCTCTTGGATTTCTTTTTGGTATCTTTTCTGAACTCTCATTCTTTGTTAACCTGGTCATTCACAGTTTGTATAATTTCGTTTAGCTGAGAGAGCTTTTTTAATGTCTTCTGTAAAGTTGCTGATATGTTTATTAAATCCATTATCTGTTTAGTTACATCTTTGTTGAGCTTGTTGAGCACATTATTGAACTTTCTTCTTACTTTTCCTTTTATCATTTCAAATAATTCAGCTATGTGGCCTTTGATTTCCTTCCCCTTTATCCCCCATGGACCATCTCTGGGGGCATTGAAAGTTGTATTTTGTTGCCTTGTCTTTTCAAGTTTATGAGGTTTTTTTCTGCTGAGGTTTGTGGGTGATTACAGTGGGGAAACTTTGTTCCTAGTATGGTGATCTCTTTAGCGAGTGTCTGCTTTTCAGTGATGTATTCTGCATCTGGCTTTTTATAGGTCTTTGCTTTCATTTCAAACAACTTCCATTAATTCGAGCAGGGAACCTGCAGTGTGATTGTCTTGGTGCCCAGTTCTGCTATGGACCACAGTATTGCTTATGATATAAAGGCAATTCAGATATTGGTACAGAGAGAAAAAATAATTGCAACAACTATAGCACTCTGTTAACAGCAGCAATATAGTCATAGAAAAACTGGATACTGGAATACCGTAAGAACCAATAATATATTACTCTTAACCAAAGAAAAGAAATCTATAATTATAGTATAAACACTAAGACAATTCAAATATTGACATACAGTAAATATCTACTAAATACAATAACTATATCTGCATTAACAATAGAACTTAATACAATATATTCTATAGCATAGATTTAACTACCTAAAGATCAATAGAGCTTAATGGTTACACTAATATAGATATTAGAGTTGAGGAACGGGAGAATGAAAGAAGGAAAATTTTAAAAATAAAGAAAATAAAGAAGAAAAGGAGTAAAAAAATGAGACAAAGGGCTTATTAAGGTATAAAAGGAAATTAATTAGATAAAAGTAACAGAAAGAAACAAACATAAAAAGAAGAAAACAACAGAGAAAAATTACAACATAAGAAGAAAAAATTTAAAAAAAAAGAAAGAAAGAAAAAAGGAAAACAGATGCCCAAACCCCATAGTGCTAAATTAAAAAAAGAAGAAAGAAATGAGTCAAAAACTTCCTCTGTGTTTTTAATTGAGTAGTTTCTTTTCAGGGTCTTCAGCCTTGGAATCCAGCAGATATGGAGTAGGGATAGTGAATCACTGCTAAGGCCTATTTTATCTCCACACTCGAGTTTTTCTGTGTGAAGGCTCAATCCTGCCTCACCATTTCTACTGGTCATGCTTGGTCAATGTACCTGCCCTACACCTATAGTCACTCTGGCAATTCCAACTTTTCATGTCCCCCTGTGCACCCCAAGTCACTTTTTTGTCTGCCTGTTTTTGTGACCTATGGGTTTGCTGGTCTCTCCCACCTCTCTGCTCCATAGGTCCCTTTGTCTGTGTATCCTAGATTTTAAAAACTGTCTCAGCAAAGCCATATCCTTGCTCATATTGGTAGGTGGACCAAGTAAACAGATCACTGAGTTTGGTGCTGATGTAGGCAGTATGGCCAAAGAAGGGGAGTCAAGCAGTCTGATGGACTTAATACTAGCACTTTCAGACTCAGCCCCTTCTGACAAGAACAGACAAGCCTAGCCTGGCTTCTTACCATGAAGGGCATGGCCCTTGTGTTCCTCCGGGCCTGAGCTTGAACTTCTTAGTGCTTCTATGTCTAGATTGTGCTCTGCCATTGTCTCCCTTGCCCATTGTCTTAGTTACTTTGCTTGCTGCTGAGACAAAATACCCAACACCCAAAGTTAAAGGAGAAAGCATTGATTTCAGATCACAGTTTGTAGGGGTTTCAGCCCATATTCAGCTGGCTCCAAGGCGGGGTGGCACGGGAGAGGGGGATCACAGAAGAGAAACAGTTCATGGCAAAGCAGGCAGGAGGCAGTGAAGCAGCAAGCAGTAGCAGCAAGCAGTAGCAGCAAGCCTGCCTTCCCCCTCTCCCTTTATATTCCACCCAGCATATAAGCCTATTGATTGATGCCACCCACACCCAGTACTATACTCATTCCAATCAGTGGACTAGTACCACATACCCTTAATTCCAGTGTCAAACACCCTGGATACAGCCTGTGCTGAAAAGCACATGAAGCTTTGGGGGGACATCTAGATATAAGCCATAACAACAATCTTTCATCCAATTACTGTCAGGATGACATCAGAAACCCTAGAATATAGCTGCTCTGCTGTTGTTTTGTGACTTAATCCCAAACAATAAATCCTTTCCAGGCAGGTTTTATCTTTTTTTCCCCTCCCCTCTGTACTGGGAATTTAACTTAGGACCTTGCACTTGCCAGGCAAGTGCAACAACACTGAGCTACATCCCCAGCCCAAATCCTTTCCAAAAAACTGCTCCTGATTAAACCCCCTTGAGGCAGGAGATTAGTGTTGAGAGCCATTCTACATAATTTTTGGGGAAAAATTATTTCACAATTAAATTATGATTACGACTGTCTGAGGCCCAATGTCTTCTTGCCCGAGAGTCAGCTATGGCATGCGGAAAAATCTCCATTTTGCCTCTGGTCACAAGTCAAGGCCTCAATGGTCCCATGATACTGTGATGCTCATGGGCAAGAGTACATCAGCTGAAGACAACATGGTTCTTTGAGAACTGAGTAATAATAAAAGAAGAGAAAAGTTTCACCTGGGGAAAGGACAGTTTCCTTATTAGCCTGCTATCTTGTCCCACCTACTATTGTAAGAATGCTTTGCCCATCTCACTATCCTCATAAGACCTCATCAACATAAGATTCACATCGATATAGGATTATTGCCACCCCCTAAGTCACCCAATACTCCCTCCGATTATTGTGTGAACCCAATAATTAGTGACTAGCTTGGAGTGTTTTAGTTTTTGCCCACTCTGAGGCACTGACCTCCGAGTCCCCCATGTATTATGAAATTATGTCTCTATTGTCTTTCCTCTTTAGGTCTCTCCATCCCCCTTTCTAGGCAGATCAGAGGATTGATTAGCCTCTGATAGATTAGGGCATTGCAGGCTGGCTGGAAGACAGGATGTGACCTGTCAATTACAGAGATGGAGAACAGAGGCTAAACAACAGGATGTGACGTGTCAATCCCAGGCAGGATGCATGGGCAGAACAACTTCCAACACACCAGATCTCCGAGGATATAAAAGATGGCAACTCTTATGGCTTGTGTTTAGACATGCCCCAAAGCCTCATGCTTTTTCTAGGTGACTGAATCTAGAGTGTGTGATTGATTCATGGTGGGGTGGGCCCAAGGGCACTAGGATTAAGGGTGTGAGTGCTACCCCCCTAAGTAGTCTGAATAAGATAAAAGGGGTAGAAAGATGCTGTTAAATTTCCTTCCCATTTGCACCAACATCCTCACTGATTTGCTGCCTGCCAGCAGGCCTCCAACCTAAAGTCTGGCTGTTTTTGCCTCATGTGCACGCATCTCTGTTACTCTGCGCGTGCACATTAAGGGTTGTTATGTCTTCCGGCAGAATTGATCCCTTTATCATTATGGAATGTCCCTTGTGTCCCTGATAACTTTCTTTGTTCTGAAGTCTGTTCTGTCTGAAGTTAATAATGACTCCTGCTTTCTTTTGGTTAGTGTTCACGTAGTTTATCTTTATTTCTTTACTTTTAATCTATATGTGTCTTCATAGTTAAAGTGAGTTTCTTTTAGGTAACACATACATACTTTGATCACTCTGATAGTCTCTGTCTTTGAACTAGTGCATTTAGACCAATGGTGTTCAAAGTGATTATGGATATAATTGGATTGATATCTACTACATTTGATGCTGTCTTCTGTTACCCTTATTCTTATTTTCTATTTTGTCTTCTGCTTATTTTTTTGCCTTTTGTGGTTTTGGTTGACCATTGTGACTTTTATAGGTCATTCTGTAGGCAGTCTCTTCACTCTCTGGGCTTGTGTGTGAAACTTCCTAATTGTTTTGCTGATTTCTGCTTTGGCCTTGTTACTGTCCTAACACTGCAGCTTCTCAGGCACTGTATTAATTTGTGGTGCTGGTGCTCCCCCTCGTGGCTAGTATTGGCATCGCACATTCTGATGCATATTTAATCTGTTTTCCGTGACTCAGTATGTGGAGCTCTGTTCTTGTCAGTGCTTGGATACAGGGTACACAGAAACTGGTCCGTTAAGCAGCCCCCCTAAAAGCCAGAATGTTGGACATAGCTTTTACTCCTTTCTCTTTCCAGGGAGAAGATGGGAGTTGAGGGTTTCCTCCCGATGTGCTGTACTGCCCCAGGGTGGGAGGAAAAAGTTTTGTGCCATGAACTTTCCTACTAGTCTTAAATGCAGTTGATTTCATGTTCACCTGGGGTGCAAGAACCTAACTGGTTTCTGTATTTTTTCATATATTGTTAATTCCATCTGTGGGGAGGGAGTCTCTAGGCCTTCCCTTTCTGCAATCTTGCTGACACCTTCCATCACATGACACAAGAGACCTTCTGTGGATAGAGTGTGGAAGCCTCTTAAGTCAAGACTGTGTTAGTTGAATAAAATAATAATTGCCATTTACAGAGTACCTAGGAAGAGCCGTTGTTTTGAATTCTCACATTTAATTCTCGAACCATTCAATAAATAAGGTGGATATTACTATATTCTCTTTAATAAGAAAAAAATTAGAGCTCATGGTAATCAATGGCTTGCCAGAATGACACAGTTTATAAGAGACAGAGTCAGGATTTAACCCATATATTTCTGACCCTGGAGTCTGTATTCTTTCCTATTACTCCATAATAACTCTTTTAAAGTCAAAATCACAGTTACTCCATTTCCATTATGCAGATCACTAGTGCCCTATCTAGACAGTGACCAAGTGTTCCTCTTGAAATACGAAGCACCAGCTTGGACTGTAGTGTTGCAGCTGTCCAATTCTGGCTTGTGTGGTAGGCATGTGTTATGGACTGAATGTGTCCTCCTCAGGTTCATACATTGAAACATTGACCGCCAATGTGGTGGTACTAGGAGATGGGGACTTGTGAGGTGATTTGGTTACATACAGCCTTGAAGGTGGAACCCCCGTGACAAGATTAGTTTCATTATAAGTAGAGATGAGAGCTGTCTTTCTCCCTACTCTTTCCTCTGCACCATATGAGGACACAGCGAGGTGACCAATTGCAGGCCAAGAAATGGCCCTCACCAGAAAGTGACCACATTGGCATCCTACTCTTGAACTTCTTGATGTCCAGAAATGTGAGAAATGTTTTTTTTTATGCCACTCAGTCTATGATTATTCTATTATAGCAGCCCAGGGTAAGGCAGCAGAGTTCTGATTATGCCTTCCCCAGATTCTCATCTCCCATGTATCGAATCAAACATGAATACAAACACTGTGGTAGTGGGATTTTGCTTCCAGGGACACAGAAATGATGTGGTGAGTCTGACTCTCTCAGGGAGTCCTTGAAAAGTAGAGTGCTCTCCCTGTGCAGGAGCAGAGGAGGTCACAGAGATTCAAAGCACAAGAAGGGAGTCATACGGAAGGCCTGCTTTAAAGATACAGCAGTGCCCTCAAGAGGCTATGGAGGTGGTTGCAGGGATTTAGAGCATCCCATGGCAGGAAGCCAGCAAGGACACAAAGACCTCATTCCCACTGCCTTGAGAAACTAGACCTGGATGATCTCACAAGTGGATTATTCCACAGGCTCCTGATAAGCACTGAGCCTGCCCAACACTTGGACCTTGTGACACACCCAGCAGAGATAGCAGCTAAGGCTGCTTGGTTTTAAAACTTGTTTTAAGGAACTAAATTGGTGGTAATTGTTACTCACCAATACAAAACTAATGCAATTGGTGCCTACCTATTTTGTAGATACATCTGCAATCCAGGCCCAAAAGTTTTGTTTTTCTAGTCAGTTTACCACAGAGAATTCCCCATGAGTCCATTCTTGTGGGCTCAGAGGTGTTTTGGTTTTTTCAGCACCAGAGATCGAACTCAGGACCTTATGCTTGCCAGGCAGACGCAGCACCACTGAAGCTACATCCCCGACGCTCAGAGAGCTTTCTTTTCTGGGCTCCAGTCAAAATTGTCAAGTTTTCTGGTCATAGGCAGTAAAGTCATAGCAGCATTCCACAGTTAGATATATGTTACATCAGGGCCCAATGGGGCCCACTATTATGCATATCCATTTTTAGTGCTACTAAGGGTGAGTTGTACCTACTTGCTTTTCACTTCCTCAGTACTAAATGCTCAGAGTACTTGACCAATAAAATTTCACTAAGTTGAAAGACCCTTGAATTTTTTGTGGGAATTAATACTGAGGTTTTCTCTTGTTAGTGTGTTGGCACTGTGTCTAGACTAGTTGCTATTTCCTCCTCAATCAGCCTAGTATCATCAATGCAAAAAAATTGTACCATTCCTGGTGTGAGAGAAAAATGATAAGCTTTTATGACCATTAATCCTGATGTGTCAATTTCATTGGATTGAGAAATGCATAGCAGATTAATCCAGCACCCTCCTGGGGCTATATGGGTGAGTCAGAATGGTGTGACCTTGGGTACTATATCTGGTGTCTGGCCCCTTCTTCTGACACTCTTCCCCTGCTCTGCTTCTCAACTTCCATGAACTGAGCAGCTTTCCCCTGCCATACACTTCTGCCATGATATGCCTGCTTTGGAGCCAGCTGACCATGGACTTAATCTCTGAAACCGTGAGCTAAATTAAACTTCTCCTCCTTTAAATTGTGAGTATTGGGTATTGGGTACTGTGTCTCAGCCACAAGAAAGTTGACTAATACAGGTCTCAGTGAGCTACATTATGACACAAACATGTCACTAAGATTGAAGCAAAAGATCTTTTGTTGACTTTTGGAAGCTAAAATAAAGATTTTCTCATGTTCTTTGAAAAATGTACATACAGAAAAAGCCATATATATGATACATATTATCACATACATGTATATATACACGCGTTTATATATACATATATATTGCATACAATCTGAAATACATATGCTTTATAAATACACACACACACACACACACACACACACACACATATATATATATATGCTTTGTGACATAGATTTGGCCTGATAAAATAGTTGGAGGCAGTTACTCTGTTCTGTAAGGGTGCTGTGTTATATATAATGCTGAAACAGGTGGCAAGTATTTCTGGGCTTCCAAACTATGTTTTGAGCTAGAGGAAGAGACTACAGGCATTTGATAGGGTGTGCTTGTAGAAATGCTGCCCACAATGAGCACAGAAGCACTCACACTAAATACTTGAGGGTCCCTAGTTTGAGCAAGGAGTGGCTGTATGCATCTGTAAGGATGGATATCTGGCTTCTAGATTGCTCTGGCCCTAGCTGCCTTGACCTTGGATGGGTCCTTTCCTTTTTTGGAACCACATTAGTGTATCTAAGATGGTAACCCTGGCACAGATACTGTCTGAAGGTGCTTGTGGCCTTGACATTTCTGTTGGGTGATGGCTTCCTCTGGCCCCAAGAGTGCTGCGTCTCTATAATCCTTCTATTCTGAAGCTGGAAAGCCACAACAATCAACCCCCATGAGGAACTTATGGTGTCTTAGTTACTTTCTTGTTGCTGACACAAAATACCCAACACCCAAAGTTAAAGGTGGAAAGGTTTATTTCAGCTCACAGTTTGTAGAGGTTTCAGTTGATAGTCAGTTGGCTCCAAGGCAAGGTGGCATAGGAGATGGGCATTACAGAGGAGAAACAGTCCATGGCAGGGTAGACAAGAAGGCAGCAAAAAGCCTGCCTTCCCTGGCTCCCTTTATATTCCACCAGGCTAAACCCCAATGGTTGGCCCCACTCATACCCAGGGTGGGCCTTCCCATTATCCACACCTAGGAACTATGCTTAACCAATCAGTGGACTAATTTAGTTATCACAAACCCTTAATCCATATCCATACACCTTAGATCCAGCTACTTCTGAAAAGCCCAACCTATGAGCTAATGAGGCTTTGGAGGGACATCTAAATACAAGCCATAGAATAAGGTAATCCTTAGACAGGCTTTTTGGTGTTTTTTTTTTCAGCAAATGCTCTGTAAAGGTTTTCTAGGTTCTCTGCTGGACACTGGAGAAATAGTGACGAAGAGACGGGGTGGATGGCTCTTCACATCTCACACTTTAGTGGTGCTGTGACTTAGGAGTGGTGCTGGCTGCTTGTCTTAGTTTCTCATTGCTGGGTCAAAATAGATGACACCTACCAGTTAAAGGAGGAAAGGTTTATTTTATCTCAGTTTGTAGAGGTTTCAGTCCCTAGTCAGTTAAATCCAAGGCAGGGTGCCATGGCAGAAGGGCATGGCAGAGGAGAAACTGTCCATGGCATGGTAGACAGGAAGCAGCAAGATTTCCGTCTTCTTTCCCTTTTTACTCTATACAGGCTACAAGCTTATTGGTTGGTGCCACCCAACCCAGGGTGGGTCTTCCCTCTTCGGTAAGCCCATCATCCACACCCAGAACTATGCTAAGCCAATCAGTGGACTGATTCAGTATCACACATCCATGATCCAGTCACTTCTCAAAAGCTCCACCTATGAGTGCATGAGGCTTTGGGGGACATCTGGATATGAGTCATAACACTGCTATTAACAGACAATCTGCCTGCCTACAGTGGCAGTGGGGGTTGGGGGTGGGGAGAGTGGAGCAGGGTCTCATCCAGTGTGAAGCCCTAGGGGGCAGGTAGGCAGCACCAGATTGAGACTAGTGAGGCACTTACATCAGTTCCAAAACTTAGCATGTGGTAATCAAGATCAACAAAAGTTTATTTTTTAAAAGTCAAAATTATATAAAACAGTCACTATGAGCAAAACATCTAAATTGTCAATGAAGACAGCATTGCACTTATACAACCTGTGGGTTGAGCACATGCAGGGGGCAGGTGGGTGCCACAAGCCAAGCACTGAAAACCAGTTTTCCTGCTGGACACCATGCCACATGCTTACGATTCTAGTTCCTTGGAAGGCTGAGGCAGGAGGATTACAAGATTGAGGCCAGGCTGGGCAACTCAGTGAGACCCTGTTGTGAAGAAAAAATGAGAAAGGCTTGGGATGGAGTGTTGCTCAACACTCCCTGGGTTCAGTCCCCACTATGCCAAAAGTGCAAGCTTATCTTGCATTTTTCTCCAAGGCTATGGCTTCCTCCTGCCCCAGGATGCTTAGGCTCTTTGGTGCAGTATAACAGCTACAGGGAGAGAGACTGGTGATCTCTAAACACACAAAGGGAAAGGGGAAAGGAGTAGAGAGTGCAGGGAAGAAACAGCTGACCATGCTCTTTGGAATCAGGAAGACAGACTGCATATGTGATGCTGGCTTTTAGCTTTAAGCAGGATGTCCACTGTCTGGTGTGAACTGTGTTTCTGACTTCTTCTTTTTTTTTTGGTACCAGGGATAGAACTCGGGACCTTGCACTTTCGAGGCATGCAGTGGAAACACTGAGCTAAATCCCTAGCCCTTGAACTGGGTTTCTGAGTGTCTCCCTTTAAGAGGAGCCCATTTTCTAGATGCCCATTTTCAATGATGAGGACATCCTTTCTTCCTTGACCAGGTCCAAGGTACAGACATCAGATATCTGCCAAGGAACACTTAGCCATGTATTATGACCTCTTGAACCCTGTAAGAAGGTTACCCTTTACTTTGAGAAGGGGTTATTCCTATGGACTTTACTTGGCAAGGCAAAATTTGTGCACGTCTTTGTTCTAGGAATCTAGACTCTCTTCTGTCACATTGCTATAGAGGTTTTAGAGATGGGCAGTGAAGGAAAGGTCATTTGGGTTTAAGTCTGGGTTCAGATGCAAGCCAGGTGTGCCTGATGTAGAGGCTGTGCCTTAGTCTCTTGAGGCCCATTTGCCTCAGAGGTTAGAAGGAAATCATAGCTTCTTAAAAGCTTGTTTGAGGGCTGACGGTGAGCGTGACGATACAATAACACAGCCAGTGTCTGGCTTGTTTTGGGCCCAAGTACGTCTTCCCAGCATTGGTGATGCAGAGAGAAAAGTCATTGCCAAATACCCACTACAGGCTGTAAGCTCTGGGGAAGTAAGGAGTTCAAGGTGGGTTACGGATTTTCAAGCATCTGTTTTTAGGGAATAGAAAGAGAAGCTCAGCTCCAAGGGCCACGGATAAACTAAGAGTAAGTGGGCCCTGTCTGACAGGAGTAGCTTCCTGAGTGTTCAGAGCTGATGGACTGAGGCAAATGCGATGAGAGCTAGGCTCTCATCTCCCAGGGAGATCCTGTCAAGGAAGGAAAGTGACTAGAGAACGTTCTAGATCCAGGGTCACTTGATGAATAAATAGGAACCAATGGGAGAACATGGGTCAGGGAGAGCCTAAGGGTCTTATATCTTGTAGGCCAAGTTGTTGGAGTGGAAAATACTTTGCACACACAGACCTGGCTTTGAAGTGCTGCTCCAGGTATGCCTTTATTTGCTGATGACCTCTGGGCAGTTACCTTTCCTCTTTGCGCTTGCATGTCCTCTTTTCAAACTGCAGGTCCTGACAGCACATGGTGCCTGTGAATATTGCTGACAAAATGAGGAGTCTAGTG
Organism: Heterocephalus glaber; assembly: GCF_053883595.1. Taxonomy (NCBI): domain Eukaryota; kingdom Metazoa; phylum Chordata; class Mammalia; order Rodentia; family Bathyergidae; genus Heterocephalus; species Heterocephalus glaber. Next base: position 11,051,472 of record NW_028258461.1, read on the forward strand.
GAGAAGACTGGTTGCCTCTAAATGTGTTGGATAGCTTAGGGAAGAAAATGATATGCTAAGGACTTACAGCTCACAGCAAAATGGCCACATAAAGGATCACAATGTTCCATGATTGCCATAAAGAAAAACTGCGAAAACCTCACCAACACAACATGAATTACCTCCTATAGCCCCAGGACCAAAATTAACACACTTTGGTAGGACCAGAGGAAATGACATTTGACAAGACGATGGTAAATTACTTTCCAGGGAGATCTAAGACCCCAACAGTTTTGTGGTGATTCTGCTGTGGGCCAGCAATTGCTGTCTTGTCTTTGAGGAAGAACATGTGCTGTGGTTTGGGATGAGTGTGCCCCAAAGACACATGGCTTAACAACTTGGTCCCCAGGAGAGGAGGTGGTGGAACCTTCAGGAGGTGGAGCTTGTGAAAGGTCCTTAGGTCATTGGGGGCCCAACCCTGAAAGGGACTATGGGATGCCAGCCCATGGTCTTTTTCTCTTTTGCATCCTGGCTCACAAAGTTAGTGGATTTGCCCCACCGTGCACTCCTGCCATGATGTGTTACCTTCACCAGAAGCCCAAAGCACAGGAATCACCTGATCTTGGACTGGAACCTCCAGAACCAAGAGCCACAATAAACCTATTCCCTCATAAGTTAAATATCTCAGGTATTTATAGTTAAGGGGAGGCTGACAAATATGCCATAATAAATATTTATGCGAATTGTTGTTCCAGCCTTCCTCAAATGCACCTGTCACCAATTATGTGTCAGTGGATGGTGGGAAGTTAATCAGAATTCTCAGATATGATACTGGATCTGAATGACCCTAATGTCAAGGGTGGCAAAATGTCACCATGGTGCCCGGCATGGTGGCACATCCCCGTAATCTCAGCACTTGGGAGGCTGAGGCAGGAAGATTGCTGTGAGTCTGAGGCAAGGCTGGGCTATAGTGGGTTCAAGGGCAGCCTGAAGTATATAGCAAGACCCTGTTTCAAAAACAACAACAAAAATTCCAAAATGTCACCATGGCCAACCATACAGAGTAGGGGCTTATGGAAGTCAGGCCACAGGGCTTTGGCTCAGCTCTCCCCTACAGTGGGTCTAGGTTTCCCCCCAAACCATCCTGTGATGAACTGAGGTACCGTTAAGGATTGAAAATCCAGGCTGGTAAGTACTGCACCATCCATTTCAACTTCCCACTTGTTCTGTGCAGAAACTGTTAATCTTGAGGAATGATAGGCAATTATCAGAAAGCAAACCTGATGATTATTCCAAGCACAGCACTGTTCTACTTGCCATGGCAATCAACACATCCCTGAAAACTTGATATACAGTACTAATTGTATAAATGCTTTTTTTATTTTTCAGTAATTATTACAAAAAAAGGATTTGGCTTCACCTGGAAAGGGTAGCAATACATCTTCACATACTACTTCATGCTTGTGTCAACTCTCCAGGCTTATGTCCTGAATGAGTCTTTTGGGATCTTGATTATGACTCCCTTACACCACACATGACAACATTCTGTCATATTGATGGCATTATTCTGATTGACAAGGAAGATGCAATGAATCCAGACAAACTGGCAACATATTTGTAAGACAGTGTGGGAAGTCATTTCCACACAAAACCAGAGCCTTCCAAATCAGTGAAAATTTAATGATAGTAGTCATCTAGGGGCATGTCAAGAAGACAGTGTTTATAAGGTGAAGAGCAAATCAATATGGCTCAACCTCTGTACTGCTAGAAAGGGGGGGCAAAGTAGTAAGTTAGCCTGTTAGATGTGGGTAGTAACATAAACCTTGTTTTCCGTGATACTTCAAGTGACCTGAAAATCGCCTAGCTTAGAAAGGGGCTAAGACCAACAGAAAGTTCTCTGTACCTCCTGGAGTTCCCTGTGATCAGTTCATAGGAAAAAGAAAAAAAGCCAGTGTACCTGATTTTCAGGTGTTTTTTCTGAATAATCACCTCTTGTATTAGGTTTCTGTTGCTACATAACAAATTACACCAAATTTAGCAGTTTAAAGAACACAAAGTCCGGCAGATTTAATTGGTGCTTCTGCTTAGAGTCACACAGTCACAATCAAGGCTCTGCCAGACTGGTGACTAATGGATACTATGTATGATGGTTAGTTTGTGGTATCAACTGACTGGATTAAAGGACATCCAAATAACTGGTAAACCATTACTTATTCCCAATGCTTCAATAGGCACAGAGGCCACCTCCTTCTGTTGAAAGGGAAACCCAGGTTATTGCGCATTTGATTAGGATGACTGGCCTGCCCAGGTATGTCCATGAGGGTGTTTCCAGCTGAGACTGGAAAGTGAGACTGTGACCTGAGGGGAGATGCGCTTCCAATGTGGACAGGCACCATCCAATAAAAAAGCAAAGGAAGGGTGAGCTCTGTCATCTGGAGTGGACACCCTTCTTCGTTTGCCCTTTGATGGCAGGCAAGTTCTCTGGCTTCCGTACTCCAGATTCATAAGTACCCCTCCCTCAACAGACCCCCTTCCCTCTTGGGGCCCTGGCATTGGACTAAGTGTTATGCCATCAGCTTTCCTGGTTCTCCAGCCTTCCTATTGAGAACCAGCTAGCCTGGTTCTCCAGACAGCCTATTGTGGAACTTTTCAGCCTCAGATGAGCCAATTCCTGTAATAAATCTCTTTGCACATCTTTCTCTACTCCATTGGATCTGTTTCTAAGGAACCATGACTAAAATACAGAGAGAGTATTTTCAAGCTCATTCAGGTTATTGGCAGGTCTAGTTTCTTAAGGTTGTAGGATGGAGGTCCCCATTTCCTTGCTCTATATGCTGAAGCCATTCTAGGCTCCTAGGACCACCCACATACCTCCTCAGGTACAACCCTTCATCTTCCAAAAGTGATGGCAGAGCATGATCATGGAGTCAGGGAGGTTATACACAGGCCCATAATGATGAGTTTCCATTCACCAAGGTTGACGTCAGCATAGTCACTGCCATCTGTCCAATGTTCCAGAAACAGAGACAAACACAGAACCCTCAATATGACATGACACCATAGCCCAGAAGTGTCAGTCAGCCTTCAGGTGGCAGTTTGAATATTTTCATCTGTCCCCATCAGGGAGAAGACAGCTTTTTGTTTGTACTTGAATAGACGCTCTGGATATGAATTTTCATTCACACACAGTGTACACTGAGAAAACCACCTGTGGCCTTAGGAAAGGCCGTATCCACCATCACACCATTCCACACTGCGTCACTCCCAAACATGGAACTTTCTTACAGGAAATGCAGTACAGCAATGAGCTCACGCTAACAGACTCATTCGTCTTACTAGGTTCCTCATTGTTCTTAACTGGTTGGCTCAAACGAACAGTGAAACGAACAGTGGAAGTTTTGTCAGTTATAGTTGTACTCCGAGACAGTACTTTTTGGGCCCGAGTCAGTATAATCTAGGAGGTTGCAATGCTCCCTCCCAGCATCAAGTGTATGGCCACATTCATGTCTTCAGTAAAGGGGATGATGCGAGGGTTACTGTCACTATTACTGTTACATGAACATTTTACTTCCTGTCCCAACAATTTTTGCCTCTGCTGAACGAAGTTCTTTACAAGTATTTTGAAGGAGAAATATTTTCAGCAGAGAACTTAAAGATAAACCCATTAAATGTAACTTAAGGCTACAAGCTGATCATTCTGCATTGCTCAACTGTCTCTCCATCAAAAGGTAAGGTAGGTTTCCACCATTTGTGGAGTGATAGAACCGGACTAACAAAGGAAATTGGGACACTACTAAATAGAGGCTAAGGACGAATACATGTGGAATGTCAAGAGCCCATTTTAATATTACCTTTTTGTGATGTAATAGAAAATTATAGGAATTCAATCAGGCACAACATGCAATTGGAAAAGAATGTTCAGCAGTTAGGGTTTGAGTAATCCTGCCAATCCACACAGCATGACTCCCGAGGAGCTGTCTCAGAGCAAAGGGAATCAAAAACTGGGTAATAGAGAAGACAAATCTTAGTAATGGCCCTGACTTTGGGACCTGCTGCAGATACCAAAGCAGTAGTGTAATGACATCTTTCACCTTACATAAAAAACCACACCTTCAGAACAATTCTTAGGGCAACAGCTCAACTTTTACTAACAGAAACACCACATATTGTTAGCTTCTACAAGGCAATTCTTTAACACACGCTAGGAGACTTCAGCAACATCCTGCTACAAGCTGAAGCACAGCAAACTGGCTCCCGTTTCTCACTAATCACTGTAAAGGGAATACACATTGGAGGTTTGCATATCTTCCTCTTCAGTGAGTTGGATTTCAGCAATTACTTTCTCCAGCATCTTCTCCAGGTGATTAATTAAGTCTCGTCTTTTAAACCTGACAACAGAGATGTGGCATTCAGAAAAAGATACCCAAAGAACCACTGATGGGGGAGGCACCTGGGGAGAATTGAAATGGGAGCTCTCCATGTACCTGGAAACAGAGTGTGCATCCACGTGGTGAGAGATACCCTGGTAAATCCAGAGTGTTCATGGTGGATCAACACCCAGCTCAGACTGCTGAGACTGGTAGGCTGAGTAGGCATGGAAGGATGAACTGGACTCAGACATCAACGCAAGTAAAAGTAGAGTCAGCCTCAACTATGAGTGAGGCCCAGGGCCTGAGAACAGCAAGGTAGGGTCTCTTTCCCTCTCCCAGCCCAAGAAATGTACTGGCCCAGTTATTATTATTATTATTATTATTACTTTCTCTTTTTTTGGTACTGGGGATCGAACTCGGGACCTTACTCTTGTGAGGCAGGCAGCAGAACCACTGAGCTAAATCCCTGGCCCCTGTACTGGCCCAATTATGAAAAGAAATTACAGTTCCAGTGTCCACCTACCTTGCTGCTTCCTTGATGGTAAACTCAACAAATTGTTTCCTGACTTCCAGAGGTCCTTGCACTTGATCAAGTAGTTTGAAGATCCCTTCATATTCTGAAGATATTAACAAAAATACCTCAGTATATCTCAAAAATAGAGAAAACAGAATTCAACCTTGCTCTATCAACATCCATGCTTTTATGGCCTACAATGTTACAGAATGTATGCAGATTTTAAATGCTTCAATTAAGATTCCTGCATATAGCTACTCATGGAAGTTTTTAAAACAATAACCGAGTTTAAAAAAAATAGAGGGAAAGTGGCTATTGGAAAATTATAGTCAAAGGAAAGAGGAGCCAATTAAGTACCAAGATGGCAGAGCAGAGACTGGAAGGGAAGCGCAGTCTCTCTAGGACCCTGGAAAAGAGACACCTAGAAGACAACTTGGTGAAGAGAAAGCAAGAGGTGATCTCTGTGAGTTAGGAGTGGGGTGATGGGAAGAATGAAAACCGTGCAGAAGCTGGTGAGTTGGTGCACAGCACAGAGAAAGGAATGAGGCAGTTTGGAAGGCTCACCTTGGCTCCTGGGGAGGGGTCCTGCCTCTGCTGACACAGAGCAAGCCTGGAGGGAAACAGCAGCTCCAGGGAGAGACAGCAGAGCTAGCTGGCAGCACTGGCCCCTGGAAAATCCTACAGCTATTATAAACTGCAAAAACACTGTAACATTTTACTCTGAAGGTGACTCCCACAAGGCAGGCTAGAACTGGGGAGGCAGACCAGTCCAGTGCCCTAGGGATTTGAGTGAGTTTAATCAGGAGCCATTTTGGGAACTAAGCCACAGAGCAGCTATGCTCCAGGGTTTCAGGTGTCACCCCAGCACAGTGGCTGGGTGGGAGAGAGCCGTGGGAGATAATGGTAGAGAGGGCACAGACTAGACATAGGCCCCCCTCCCAGAAGTTCAAGCTCAGACCAGAAGGGGCCCTGGTCTCCGTGATGATAAGCCAGGATAGACTTGTATGGACTGACTTTGAAAGTGCTGGCATTAAGTCCAGCAGACTGGTTGACTTCCCTTCTGCCCCACTGCCTACATCAACACAGAACTCAGGGTCCACCTACTTGGCCCATCTACCAATGTGAGCAAGAATGTGGTATGGCTGGGACTCTTGCCACAGCCTGGGGTATGCAGACAGGGGCCGCTGGAGCAGGGGTCACCTAAAAAACCCACAGGCCACAAAGCTAAGCAGAGAAACCCGAGACTTGGGTGCACAGAGAGACATGGAAAGAGGGAGTTGTTGGACTGTTACACGTGTGGGGCTAGTGCTACTGAGCAAATATGCCCAGTGGGAAAGACAAGGTAGGACCCAGCATTCACACAAAAACGAGTGTGGAGATCAAATGGGACTGAGCAGTGACTCACTGTCCCTACCCCATATCTGCTGGATTCCAAGGCCGAAGACCCTGGAAAGAAACCACTCAATTAAAAACACAGAGGAAGTTTTTGAATTCATTTCTTTTTCATTGTTTAAAGTTTTTCATTAGTTCTTTGGAGTTCGGAGATCTGTTTTCCTTTTTTTCTTTTTTCTTTTTAATTTTATCTTCTTTGCTTAGTTTATTATGCTTTTATTTTGCTGTTTTTTCTTTTCCTTCTTTGTGCTTTCTGTTATTTTTACCCAATTCTATTAATTTCCTGAGTCTTTAATAGGATCCTTTATCTCACTTTTTACTCCTCTTCCTCTTGTTTATTATTCAAATTTTACTTCTCTTATTTTCTTGTTTCCCCAACCCCTCTACCTTTACTACTATAACCATTAAGCTTTATTAATCTTTAGATAGTTAACTTTATCCTATTAGTGTGGCATTGTATTGTTATTAGTGCAGTTTTTGGTAGATATTTACTATATGTCAATATTTGGTTGGTCTTAGCAATTATACTATAATTATAGATTTCTTTGCTATAGTTAAAGGTGCTACATTATTGATTCTTATGGTATGTAAATATCCAGTTTGTCTTTGATTATTATTGCTGATTTTCTTGCTATTGCCATGTTGGCACAGTTGTTGCAACTGGTTTTTTCTCTATGCCAATATCTAGATTGTCTTTGTGTCACAATACTGTGTTCCAGTCTCGTAGAATTCTGTCTTGAGACAATTACACTGCATCCTCCCCTCCTTAATTAATGGAAGGGGTTTGATTTTGAGACAGAAGCAAAGCCACACGCAGAATGCATCACTACAAAGCAGACATTAACTGAAGAGAACTTCATACTAATAACAGTCTTCCCACTATAACCACCCACAAGAAAACCACAAACTTAAGAAGACAAGCGTACAAAAAGTCTCCAAAAACTCCAAACGCCCCAGAGCTGATCCATGAGTTATCAAGGGGGAGGAAATAAAAAGCCACACAACTGAATTATTTGAAACAATGAAAGAAGAGGTTAGAAAAAAGTTCAATAAAGTGTTCAGTTAGCTTAAGAAGATACAACTAAAGAGATTTAATTTAATAAACAAAATGATTGGGTTATTTACAGAACACACACACAAATAAAGCTCAGCTAAACAAAAAGATATAAACCATGGATAACCAGTTTAGCAAAATTCAGAGGCCATGAAAAGGTACCAAACACAAATCCAGGTGATTGAAAAGTCTCCTGAAAGTATGGGCAGGAGAAGTGCCCAACGTGAGAAGACTGAACCGATACCTGGATCCAAGGACTTAGAGATACCTTAAGAACAACACAACATGAAAAACTGATCCAACAGATGCTAGAAGACAAAAAGACTAAGAGTAATTGGAATTAGTGAAAAATAAGAAGATAACACAAATGGCATAAACCTGTTTACAAAAATAATAGCAGAAAACTTTCCAAATATGGAGAAACAATATAACATACAGAAAAGTGAGGCTTATAAATCCGCAAATAGACGCAATTAGAAAAGAATTTCTTCACCACACATCATAGTCAAAATCCCAAAAGTCCAACACAAAGATGCAATCTTAAAAGCTGTTAGAAAAAAGCAATAAATCAGGGCCAGGGATTTAGCTCAGGGGCACCGTGCCTGCCTCACAAGAGCAAGGACTTGAGTTTGATCCCTGGCACACACACACACAAAAAAGCAATAAATCACTTATAAAAATAAACACATCAGAATTACAGCAGACATCTCAATGTAAATGTTAAAGGCTGGGAAGGCTTGGAGTGACGTGTTTCAATGCCTAAAAGAAAACAATTTCCAGGGCCGGGGATTTAGCTCAGTGGTTCCAGCACCTGTCGGTCCCGAGTTTGATCCCCGGTACCAAAAAAAAAAAAAAAAAAAAAAAAAAAAGAAATCAAGTAAATAAATGCTGGCAAGGCTGTGGGAAAAAGGAAGTTTCTATATTGTTGGTGGGAATGTAAACTAGTATAATAACTATGGAAATCAGTATAAAGTTTTCCCCAAAAAAACTAAACCTAGAAATTCCATTTGAGCCAGCGATGATTCTCCTAGGTATCTTCCTGAAAGAGTTAAAGACATCATATTACACTGATACATATATAACCACGTTTATTGTTGCACAATGTATAATAACTAAATATTGGAAACAGCCTATATGCCCATCAACAGATGAATGAAGAAAATGTGCTATTTATACACAGTGCCATAAAGTAGAGTAAACTTGAGGCATTTGTAGATAAATGGAAGCACCTTGGGATCATAATGCTAAGTGAAATAAATCAGATACACAAGCATAAGTACTGCATGGTTTCTCTTATATGAGAAACCTAAAATATAAGTAAAGCACAAAATAAAAGGTAGATATAAAGAAGATCTTTTTCAAATGGGAAGGGGAATAAGATATGGCATGAGAGGGTAGGGAGGGGAGAGAAAGGAGATGAATAAAAGAATTGAAAGAAAAAAATGGAAATGGAGCTTTTGCAAATGGGAAGAGCATCAAGAGATGAAAGAAGCAGGGAGGGAGGACAGGGTTAGGGGATAAAAAGAATTGAGGTGTGTAACGTTCACCAACTCTCCATGATAAATGTAAGCATTATGTGCTGCCACCATGTACTAATAAAAACGGAATCAACAAATGGAATGTTACCAAATTAAAACTTTGTGTACAGCAAAGAAAATTACCAATAAGAGTGAAGAGATAACCTACAGAATGGGAAAATTTTTGTCAGCTACTCCTCAGACAGAGGAAATCAGTCTAACATCTAGACTATATAAAGAAGTAAAAAATTAGTCCTCTAAAATAAAAGACCTAATCAAAAAATGGGAGCCTGAAATGAATCGACACTTTTCAGAAGATGTACAAACAACCAATAAATACGTGTGAAAATGTTCAACATCTCTGACCTTTAGAAATGCTAATTAAAAGAACACCAAGAGTCTTTCTTACTCCAGAGTGTGTGTCTATCATGAAGAAATCAAATGATAATAAATGCTGGTGAGGCTGTGTGGAAAAAAGAATCCTACTACACTGTTGCTGGGAATGTAAATTAGTACAATGGATGCACCTTGAGTCCATAATGCTAAATGAATTAAATCAGACACAGGAGGTTAAATACGGCATGCTTTCCCTAATAGGAGAAACATAAAATATACCTAAGGAACAAAATAACACATAGATAATGGAAAACAGGGAGATAGATCCTTTGCATAGGAAAAGGGACCATGAAATGGAGGGAGGGGGAAAAAGAGGAGGGGAAGGGTATTTTAAAAAAGAATTAACCAGTATTATGCACATATACCAACTCTCCACGATGAATGTAATCACTGTGTACTGCAAACATGAACTTGTAAAATAAGAATTAAAGAAAAGTAAAGAGGAACCATCCTTAACTACAGAAAACTTGGCAAAGGATGATGATGCTCCTGAGGTAGCTTGAACTATCTGAAATCACAGATTGCGAGAGTGTGGGTTTTTCTTGCTAGACATGCTGCCAACTACTTACTTCGTCCAAACTGCCGAATTGCCTTCATCACCTGACGCTTTATATCAGCGTTGATTTCTTGTGGGCTCATTGTCAGCTGATGGGACACCCCAGCCAGTGCAGGCACTGCTCTGATGACAGAGTCTCCTGGAGAGAGAGCTCTCATATCAGCTCCTTCGTCAACTGAGACACCACTAGGACTGAAAAGCAGCCCAAGCTTGCTATCATTGGTGGAGTCATCAGACTGACAATTCTGGAGGCTGGGTGCAACAGCATCTCTTTTTTCCATACCGTTAAGCTCTTCTGGAACACACTTTGACAAGCAGGTGTCAGGCGAGGTGTAGCTTCTCCCTGTCTTCTCACAGGCATCCTGCTTGACACAGGCACCTAGAAACCAAGTTGAGAGGCTCAATGTGAGGAACGTGCATTTCGTTGGCCCCCACACAGACATGTACGTGCTCCTCCTCATCTAGAATTGTTTCTCCTACAGCAGGAGGGCACACTTCAGAGAAACCTCAGACCTGACAAAGCGACCTTAGAACACAGAATACATGAAAACCGCCTCACAGCTTCTGGCTCAAAGAATTCAAGCAGGAGCTCAGCCATACAGGACAATGGAGAAGAAAACCTTCAGCAAGCCCCACCCCTTGTGTCGCCTTGCCTCGTCTACATGCTGAAAGGCTGGAAGTCCCACATGAGGTCAAAATGTGTGACACTTGCTCCGCAGGACTAGAAATCTCTCTCTGAATATGACTTTCCTCATCCTGCCACTTTGTGTGAAAGAAGTGGGTTTCTGTCACATCTGTGTCATTTACTCATCTTCTGCTGTTCCAGGACCCGGGGATCAGCAGTGAGCCAGCCAGAAACTGTCCCTGTCCTTCTGGATCTGATGGTGCTGTGGGGAAGGCAGACAGGTTAGCCACACAAGAATTCCAGCTGGAGCCTCGCTGGGGAAACAGGGCGCAGGACTGGGAGAGGGAGCTGAGGAGAGGGCTTCCAGGGCCTCTGGGTGGTGGCTGGGCCTTCTGGGAAGTTTCCCCCGAGCAGAGTTGGAAGAGGAGATGGAGCAGTCAGTGCAGATGCAGAGGGAGGGTGCATGCTGTGGCAAAGGGTAAGGTGGGGACCAGGGCAGCCCAGCCAGGAGCCACAGAGTGAAGGGAAGAGGCAGAGAGAGCAAGGAAAGGACCACCAGGACCAGGCTGAGCAGAAGGTTTCAGAGCCAGGCTGGGGTGAGTCTGTGGACCCAAGTAATGTATCCAAGTTCTGTTGTGGAGGCTTAGGGATGGGAAGGATATGTTATCAAGATGGATGTGGCCTGGCCTCAGTTCCCTCTCCACATGATAACTCTGGGTGCAGAGGAAGACAGTATAGGTGAGTAGGGGGCAAGAATGGAAGCAGGCTGATCAGAAAGGAAGCTACTGGAGCATACTAGTGATCAGTCATGTCAGAGTAGGAGAGAAGCACAGAAGAAAATGGAAAGGCTCACAAAATATAAAACTAACTTGAGGAGAGAAAAATGGAAAGGCAAGGAAAATAAAAATGCAAGGATTCAACAGAAGGGAGAAGAAATAAGGAAAAGATTGTGACGAATGTAAATCCTAGGAAGTTGCCATAAAAGAAGAAGAAGCAAAGAATTCTGCCACCTGCCTCTGAAAAACAAAGGGTGATGTCAGCTGACACCATGAACCATGGGGACAACACCTTGGGTGTTGTGGAGGATGCAGGAGGCCAACAGTACTGCATTACAGCAGGAAGCTGAGGACAGGCTGGAGGAAGGTGTACCGGGAGGAGAAGGCCAGCACAGCTGGAGGGAACTGCACACTGTCCTGTTAGAGCCCATCCCGTCACACCACTGAAAAGCTACTATCTGTTTTATCTCCTGCAGCAACTCCCAGCACTTCCCTGGTCTCATTCGGGTTCCCTTCCACTTGCACACATGCAGGTCCCTGTCTAGCCACCAAAGACATAGTCATCTTCTCCCTTGGACTTGGTCCAGTCCTCAAGATGGGGTTCACCTTCTCCTTTTCCTTCCTTCAGGAACAGGGTGCACATCCTCTTAGATGGGGCAGAACGACCCGCCTGTCTGACAGGTTTCTGGTCCACATCAGGCCATACAGCAAACTCATCTGGGTCAGTCATTATTTCCTGAAAAATACTGATGAACACATTCTATTTATAACAAAATCCATTCACTACAAAATTGCAAATAGATTTCCTATATATTGACAATCATGTACCTGCCTCATCAATGAGAGTTCCAAAGAAGGGCCAAGGTTTTGCATGAATCAACAGACACTCTGTGTGCAGGAAAAGCAGGAAGCTTTAATCCAGTAGAGTTGAATAAAAGAGAAAGGTGACATACAAGGTCTGGTCTAAAGCCTTACGTGGCTTAGGGTTAATCAGCATGTGGGCAGAATCAGTGAATCCCGTCAACCAAAGTGGAATACCGGTAATGGGTTCATCGAGGAAGTACTCAGCATTTCTGTGTCAACCCTACCTGGGTGATATCATGCCTTTTCTTGTCCCAACTTAATAAAAACATCATTAACAAATACTCAATGACACTTTGAGAAGGCTGCATGTAAATAAATGGTGCAGGCACAGCCTTAAATCCTCTTTCAATCCTAGAGAGACTCAAATAAGTGAAGTTAGCAGCCCTGTACACCTGCAATACTCAGGGTTGGAGGAAGAGAAAGGTGAGGCATAATGATGTGAAAGACTCACTTACTCTCTTAACATACAAGTGTAAGCCAAGATTTTCTCCACTATGATTGCAACACTACTGATAGGTGCATGCAGTGGCTTGTGCCAAGGTGCTCAGGGGGCTGAGGCAGGAGAACTGATGGACTCCACAAGTTTGAGCCACACTGGGCGGTGTAGTGAGACTCAGCCTCAAAAACATAAAAATGAAAATAAAAATTGGCATCATTAAAAACAAATGAAATCACTTCTCAGCCTTTGGTTAAGACAAAGCTAAAACAATTGAGGTATGAGAAAAATACCGTATTGCAAAACTTGTGGAGTGCAGTTAAAGTTAACAGGAAATTTTACAGCTTTGTATGGTTCTGTATTAGAAAAGTGTTACTGTTAATAAGCAATGTCATCCCGTGAAGCTGCAGAATCACACATCAAAGCCAAATCCAAGGAAAGTATAAGCTTTATATTTTTTTGTTTGGTGCTGGAGATCAAACCCAGGCCGTTGCTGTGGTGGGCAAGCCTCTACTACTGATCGACAGCCCTGGCCCAGCCTTACTGCTAAAATGAAGCAAAACCAATGAAAAGGAGAAAGAAAGCAATAGAGAGGACCATCAAGGCCAAACTCAGTCCTTTGAAACTCTAATAACAATGGACATGAACTTTGGCTGTGATTAATCCTGAAAGTTTATTTGACAATAACTAATATTAGGGATGAAATGGGAGACATATCCATGGATCCAGAAGAGGATAAAAACAAGAAGTAGGGGCTATTATGGAATAGCTTTCCTACAGATTTGAAAACTGACACGAAATAAGACACACTAAGTTCAAACTACTTACAACAGATGAAACAGAAAAAAAATCTCAATATCCCTTTTCTTTCTGGAGAATTTTGTAACAAAAATTCGAACACCTTTCTATCCAAAAAGCCTCCATAATGAGTCCCTCAAACGTAAGAACTGTATAGGAAAACAGAATCAAGGAGGTAGTTTCTCAATAATTTCATGAGCCTAATATAAACCAGATGCCAACATCTAACAAATCTAAAATTCTCAGGTTCGTAGGTGGTGTGTGGTCAGAAGTGGCAGGTCACCAGCTGGGGTGTGAGTTGGAAACATATATTCTGGACCTTGCTCCTCCTTTTTCTCCCTACTACCTAGCCACCATGAAGTGTAGTTTTCTTACCCAAGCCCTTCCACCAGGCCATTTCTGCCCTGGAGACAGCTAACCATGGAAAGAATCAACAAAACTGTGAGCCAAAAGAAACCTGTCCCCATTTAAGTTTTGGGTTTCAGGTATATTCTCCTACTGATGAGAAGTGATTAATACAAGGACACTAGAAGAAAATAAAACTATGTGCCATGAACTCTCTTGAAAATAGCCAATATTCAAAAAAAAAAAGAGAGAGATGACTAACAACAACATCAGATTTAGATAAAAACAATCATATACTGGCTGGGGATTTAGCTCAGTGGCACTGTGCCTGCCTCACAAGTGCAAGGTCCTGAGTTTGATCCCCAGCACCAACAAAAAAAAATCAGATAGACCATGACATGATGTGTTCAAATCTAAGAGTTTAACATTTGACAATCACTTAGTTTTAATGTTAGTCATTAACAAAACAAAAAGCCCAGGTCCTGATGGGTTCACTGCTGAATTCTACAAGACGTTTAAAGAAGAACTATCGGGGCCGGGGATTTAGCTCAGTGGTTCTGGCTCCTGCCTCGCAAGTGCAAGGTCCCAAGTTCGATCCCTGGTACCGAAAAAAAAAATAAAGAAGAACTATCACCATTACTCTTTAAACTCATCAAGGAAATTGAAAGGGAAGCAAGGCTTCCAAATTCACTCCTGAAAGCAAGTGTTACTTTGATTCCAAAACCAGGGAAAGACCCAACCCAAAAAGAACTACAGACCAATCTCCCTAATGATCATAGATGCAAAAATCCTCAACAAGATACAGGCAAACAGAATACAGAGGGTCATCAAGAAGATCATACACCCTGACCAAGTCGGATTTAGCCCAGGGATGCAAGGATGGTTCAACATCCATAAATCAATAAATGTAATACACTATATTAACAGAGTCAAGGACAAAAACCATATGATCATCTCAATAGATGCAGAAAAGGCATTTGACAAAATCCAGCACCCATTCATGATAAGAACGCTATAGAAAATTGGAACAGAAGGTCTTTATCTCAACTTGATTAAGGCTATCTATGAAAAACCAACAGCCAACATCATACTAAATGGTCAAAAACTGAAAACTTTCACACTAAAATCAGGAACAAGACAAGGATGCCCACTATCACCACTCCTGTTCAATATTGTTCTGGAAACATTAGCCATAGCAATTAGACAAGAGAAAGAAATAAAAGGAATGCCGGGGATTTAGCTCAGTGGTTCCACCGCCTGCCTTGCAAGTGGAAGGATCCGAGTTAGAACCCGGTACCAAAAAAAAAGAAATAAAAGGAATAAAGATAGGAAAGGAAGAAGTTAAACTGTCATTATTTGCTGATGATATGATACTTTACATAGAAGGCCCAAAAATCTCAGTCAAAAGCCTTCTAGACCTAATTGACAGATTCAGTAGAGTAGCTGGATATAAGGTCAACACTCAAAAAACAATGGCCTTCTTATACGCAAACAGCAGACTCATTGAGAGAGAAATTTGGGAAATAATTCCTTTTACAATAGCATCTAAAAAAATGAAATATCTAGGAATTAATACTCAAAATACTCTAATCAATACTCTAACAAAGGAAGCAAAAGACCTCTACACTGAAAACTACAGCACTCTGAAGAAGGAGATCGAAGAGGATATAAGAAAATGGACAGATATCCCTTGTTCCTGGGTAGGAAGAATCAATATAGTGAAAATCGCCATACTTCCCAAACTACTATATAGATTTAATGCAATACCAACTGAAATTCCAACAATATACTTCACAGAACTAGAGAAAACAATCCAAAAATTCATTTGGAAGCAGAAGAAACCTAGAATAGCAAAAGCAATTCTGGGCAACAGAGACATGGCTGGGGGTATCACAATTCCCAACTTGAAACTATACTACAAGGCTACTGTGATAAAAACAGCATGGTACTGGCAAAGAAACAGACCTGAAGATCAGTGGAATAGATTAGAAGATGCAGAAACAACTCCAGATATACTTAGCCACCTCATCTTTGACAAAGGAGCCAATTGCCCTCATTGGAGAAAAAATAGATTGTTCAATAAATGGTGTTGGAAAAACTGGATTTCAACCTGCCAAAGATTAAAACTAGACCCATACCTATCACAGTAAACTAAACTAAGATCGAAGTGGATTAAAGAGCTAAATATCAAGACAGAAACAGTAAGCTTGCTGGAAGAGAAGTTAGGTAGAACTCTCAATGACATTGGCATAGGAAAAGACTTTATGAACAAAACTTCAGTAGCACGGGAGCTAACACAAAGAATCAACAACTGGGATCTCATCTTATTAAAAAGCTTCTGCACTGTAAGAGAAACTACCAACAGAACTAAGAGACAACCTACAATATGGGAAGAAATTTTTAGCAGCTGTACCTCAGACAATGGTCTACTATCCACAATATATAAAGAATTGAAAAAAATCTGAACCCCCAAATTCAAAGACCCAATTCAAAAATGGGCATCTGAAATGAACAGACATTTCTCAGACAAAGAAGTAAAAGCAGCAAATAAACATATGAAAAAATGTTCAACATCACTGGTCATTCGAGAGATGCAGATGAAAACAACACTGAGATTCCACCTCACCCCACAAAGAATGGCTGCTATCAAGAAATCAACCAATAACAAATGCTGGCGGGGGTGTGGAGAGAAAGGAACCCTTCTCCATTGTTGGTGGGAGTGCAGACTGCTGCGACCACTGTGGAAATCAGTATGGAGATACCTCAAAGAACTAGGGCTGGAGGTCCCATTTGACCCAGCTATTCCCTTGCTGGGTATCTTCCCCAAAGAATTAAAAGAATCATACCACAGTGATATATGTGCGCCTATGTTTATAGCGGCACAGTTTGTAATAGCTAAAGCTTGGAAACAGCCCAAGTGCCCATCAACTGGAAACTGGATAAAGAAGATGTGGTTTTTTTATAAAATGGAGTACTACTCAGCTATAAAGAATGAGAAACTAGAGTCATTTATAGCTAAATGGATGCATAGTGAGGCCATACTCTTAAGTGAAATAAATAGGACACACGTGTAAATACCGAATAATATCTCTAGTGTGAGAAACTGAAAGTGTAAATAAGGATGAAAATGATTAAAATGAATAACTGATAATTTGAAATAGGAAAAGGTCCAAAGGTGGAGGGGTGGCGGGAGGGGAAGGGGAAAGTGAAGAAAGGAAAGGAAAAATTATGAGAAAGAAAAAAACATGGAAACAAAGTCTGTGTAAATAGGGAAGGGTGGTGGGGGTGAAGGGTGCATTGGTAATGGGGGAAAAAAAAGAACTAAGATACATCATGTTCAGGTACAAACACCCAATGATAAATGTAAATGTACTGTATACCTAAAATGTACCAGTTAATATATAAATAAACAAAACAAAACAAAGCAGGGAACAATTACATGATTTTTCTTTTTTGTTTTTCTGAGACAGGGTCTCACTATGTAGTTTATGCTGGCCTTGAACTCACTATGTAGCCCAGGTTGGCCTCAAATTTGAGGGACTCCTCCTGCCTCAGCCTCCCGAGTGCTTGACCATTTTTATAGATGGATTAAAGTTCAGCTCTGCTACAAGATGAAAAACTAATAGTAAATTATTTTTAAAAAGCCACATCCACATCCTAGGTTTCTACCCTTTCCTACTGCCAAAAAACCTCCCCCAAACAAATAGAAATAAAGCAAGTAAACAACTTATGGTGACTTTCAAACTTACTGGTGAAATGCCAACATTTTATTCCCAAATTTGTAAACAAGACAAGGACAATTAGTATCTACTCTATGATGTACTGGAGGGCCTAAAAAGTTCCGTATTATCCAGGAAATATAAAAGTATAAATTCTGAAAAAGAGGAACTAAAATTATCATAATTCACAGGTGACATTTCTGTACAGAGAGAATATTCCAAAGGATATAAAACCATTAGTTAATAAGTGATGATAGCCAAGTTTCTAGATGTAGGGACAAACACCAAAAACCATTTGTTTTTCTGTATAACCACAACAAATAATTAGAAAGCCAAATTGAAAAGACCATGAAAAACAGTGCCAAAATCATTTAGAACCTAGGAACAAATCTAATGAAGGTTATGCGAGAGTATTCAAAGAGAAGTATTAATATCAGTGAGCCCAGCAGAAGACTTCAGGAAATGGAGGGTAAGAGCCTTTCCACGGATCGAGAATTAAGTCTTAACAGTTCTCCCCAGGATGATTACCACCAACATATATAAAATGCATCCATGTCATTTTGTTGAAAATTGGCAAGTGGTCCATAAAGTCTATAGAAAGCATAGAGCTTTCAATGGCATCGCGCTTGCCTAGCAAACCAAGACCCTGAGGTTTTATCCCCGGTACCAGAAAAAAAAAAAGGCTGGGGAGGGGATGTAGCTCAGTGGCACCATGCCTCCCTGGCAAGTGCAAGGTCCTGAGTTTGATCCCCGGTACCGAAGGAGGGGTAGGGGGAGAAGGAAGCATAGAGCTTTGAACATCCTGTCTTTAAGAAAACAGTCAGAAAACACACACTGCCAACTATGAGATTTATTATGAAAGGTAAAGCAATGCAACTTAGCTAGTATTGCAGCAAAGGTGGGCAAATACAGGTCTGGGTCATACTGGGGGCCTGGGAAGGTGTGGGATGGTCAAAAACGCTAGATCATGACACTGGGACCAGAAAAGCCCCGTGGAGGAGACCATCCTCCTAATAATCCCCTTCACAGCAATCAGGATACACAGGCCTCAACTGGGAGGTTTAGAGGGAAAACTGGGATCCTGTCTTCATAGACTGAGGGTAGGCAAAAATTGTTCTAAGGAATGAAAGTACTAATCATAAATAGTAGATTAATTAATGGAATTGTCAATTTGTGTTCACCAAAAAGACACCATGCAGGGACCGGGGATTTAGCTCAGTGGTTCTGCTGCATCGCAAGTGCAAGGACCTGAGTTCGATCCCCCGTAACAACAACAAAAAAAGGCACCATGCAGATATCGTAAAAACAAAACAGAAAGTTGAATGAGATATGTACTCAGAATTATTATTGAGGGGAGGAACATGTTGGGGTGGCGGTTTGAACCCAGGGCCTTTGCACTGAACTCCATCCTCAGCTCTTATTTATTTATTTATATTTGGAGGCAGGGTCTCGCTAATTTCCCCAGTCTGGGTTCCAAATTGCCATCTTCCCTCAGCTTCCCAGAGTGCTGGGACTGCAGGCATGTGCCACCACGCCAGACTGAATAAATTCTCTATATTTGTACTCATAGCCACATAAGTAGTATCTCTAGCAAGAGTGGAATCCGGAATATATGTGGAACTATAAGCCTGCCTTTCAAGTAGAGACATGGTGGTGAAACATGGGCACAGGAGCTCAATCTCCCAGAGAAGGTTCTATATCCTCAAGCACCCTTCCTGCAGGGGCGTCAGGCAGGGGAGATCTACTCTAGCTCAGTCGGCTATGGAGAAGCATGCAGGTGTCTACTTAAGGCGTCACCAGCGAGGACCCCGAGGGGGCTGAGATGGAGCCGGGGAGGAGCAGGCGCCCCACGGCACAGCGCCCCCTCCCGGGGTGCCGAGAGCCCCCTCCCAAGTTCCTCCCCTGGGCCCCCCGAAACACAGGGAGCCGAGACTGTGCCCCGAGATTTGCTCTCCCGTGGGGCTGGGAAAGATCTCCTCTCGCGGGGTGCAGGCACCTGCCGGGTGGCAGAGGGTAAGCAGACACGGAGCCCAGCCTGGTGCCCAGAAGGTGCTCACAGCGGGACACACCGCTGTCCCCACCCAGGCTCGGACTCGCTCAGGGAGCCAGGACCGCCTCCCCCCCCCCAGCCGACCGGGTGCCCAAGGGAACTGCCCCCCAGCCCCCAGTGCTGAGGGCATGACCCCCGGAGGTGTCCCGGACAGCTGCGACCTTCCTTCTGGGTGCCTTCTCCGCCCGTGGGGCCCTGAGGACCCCCACACACAGACCTGTTCTGGGCCAGCAGAGAGACCCCCCTCCCCCGAGACATCCCGAGGCCGGCGCTGAAATCCCGACCTTGCAAGGAGTCCTGGTTCCCGAGGGCTCTAGAGTCTGGGTGGCCAGAATCCCTTCGCTAGCAGTGAGTCCTCGAGGGCACGTGCTTCCAGCGCTTCC
This sequence comes from Heterocephalus glaber, assembly GCF_053883595.1. NCBI lineage: Eukaryota > Metazoa > Chordata > Mammalia > Rodentia > Bathyergidae > Heterocephalus > Heterocephalus glaber. The sequence goes on from NW_028258461.1 coordinate 11,071,246, forward strand.
CCAAGAGCAGGGCAGGGGGCGTGTCCCAGCGGTGACACAGCCAATCCCCGTTACTGGAGGGGGCGGGGCTGGCCCAGATGCTGCGTCCCCCCCCCCCCCCGGAATTAGGGAAGCAGGGTGCCAGAGCCTCCAGTGCCCTGTAAAGACCCTGGGTCAGTCTCCAGTACCAAAGATAATAAAATAAAATCTTAAAAAGGGGCCGAGGGTGTAGCTCTGTGCGAAGTTCCTGGGGTCAATTCCCATTAAACTACATTTAAAATGAAAACAAAACTCGCCACCTTAAGGGAACCAGGCGGGATGACCAGAGGCAGGTGGAGTTAAACGAAAAGGGCGCCGACCACCGCGATGGAGGTTTAGGACATTTGGGGAAAGTTCGACAACTACTTCGTGAGGAGTGACGTGAGGAGCGACGAGGAGCACGTCTTAGAAAGGGAGGTAAGGTGGTGCCCCAAAGCAAAGAAGCTTTATCCCCAGCTTGCAAACCGGGAAGGACACAAGGACGCTGTTCACCCCGAACAAGCCCCACATTTCACTGAGGATCAGCCCCGGGAGTGGGCGTGTGTCTGGGGATGCCCATGCAGGTCAAATAGCGAGGATTAGACCCGAGGAGAGACCTGGGGCGCTCCCCGCAGCTGCTCCCTCGGTGGCTGATAGGGTGCTCATGTCCACAGCTACCAAGTGTGAGGCAACCCGGGGGCTGAGGACGGGCGTGCGAATAGGTGCCTCGAAACACCACCGAGCTTGCTTCTTCAGCTGATCTTTGCATGCTTGAATAAACGTGTGTGCGTGTGCGTGTGTGTGTGTGTGTGTGTGTGTGTTTTACTGAGCATTGACCCCATGACCTTTGCACTGAGCTACATCAACAGCGCTTTATTAATTTTTGATTTTGAGACAGGGTCTAAATCGCTCAATTGCTGTGACTGGTCTCAACTTAGAATCCTTCTGCCCGAGCCTCCAAGAGTTCTGGAATTACAGGCACGGAACTCACTTCCCCTAGCGTTGTTCCAAACCTTCGGCTCATTCCTGGAGTTCCAAAACTTGTACCTTCTTTAAAATTCATGTTTGATATGGGACCTTCCTGTGTCACCCAGGCTGTCCCTCAGCTCTAGAGCTCAAGCAGTCTTTCTGTCTCAGTCTCCCAGTTGTGGGGGCTACAGGCATGCACCACCACGCTCAGCTGACATTTATTTTGACAATGTCTGCCAGTGATTTTATTGCTTCTATTCTTTTTTAAAAAACATTTTAGTAGATGTTTTACAATACACAATAATTGCATTAGTTTTAGGGAACTGGTGCATATACATAGTGCACCTTGATAATTTTTAACTTCTTTCTCCCCTGCAACGCTCCCTCCCCTCTTCCTACCATCCCTTTCCCTTTTCCAAAAGCGTGCCTTCCTGATTCCTTCCATCTCTCCTGTATTTTCCTCTTGAAATTACTTATTTTGTTTTCTCATATAACAGAAACCATGTGATATTTCACCTTCTGTTTCTGATTTATTTCACCTTCTGTTTCTGATTTATTTCACTTAGGATTATGGACTCACAGTGCATCCATTTTCCTACAAATCACTCAAGCATATTCTTCTTCACAGCTAAGTAGTATTCCACTGTGTACAAATACCACATTTTGCTTGGCCATTCCATCTGTTGAAGGGCACATAAGCCACTTCCGTAATTTACTTATTGTGAATTGTTGTGCTATAAACATGGCTATGCATGTACCACTGGAAAATGATGTCTTTGACTCTTTCAGGAATATAACCAGGAGCAATACAGCCGGGTCAAATGAAATTTCTATTTTTAAATTTTGCAGAATCTCCTTACTGATTTCCACAGTGGTTGCACTAGTTCACATTCCCACAGCATTGTTGAAATGCTCCTTTCCCCCCACAATCTCACTAGCATTTGTTGATGTTTGAGTTCCTGATGATAGCCATTCTTACTGGAGTAAGATGAAATCTCAGTGTTGATTGATTTATATTTCTCTTAGTTTAGTTTTGTTTTGTTGTTTTTGTGGTACCAGGGATTGAACTCAGGACCTTGTGCTTGCCAGGAAGGCGCAGTGCCACTGAACTAAATAACCAGCCCTGATTTATATTTTTCTAATGGCCAAAGATGCTGAACATTTTTTGTATACTTACTGGCCATTTGTAAATTCTTTTGAGAAATGTCTATTCATTTTAATTGACCATTTTTGATTGGGTCTTTTGGGGGAAGGTCTTATTTTTCTACTCCTTTATATTTTGTAGATATTTATTTATCCTCTGTCCCAGGAGTAGGTGGCAAAATTTTTTCACATTTTGTAGGTTATCTCTTTAATCTGCTGGTCATTTCCTTTGCTATGTAGAAACTATTTTTTTTTCCCTTCTGGGGATCAAACTTGGGATTCTGTTCTTGTGAGATTGTGAGGCAGGCGCCGGAACCACTGAGCTAAATCCCAGGCTGTAGAAACTTTTTGATTTCATATACAGTAATTACAGTAATCCCCTTTTTTGATTACTGGTGTTGTTTCTTACACAACTGGTGTTTGGTTCAGGACATCCTTGCCTATGCCTGTGTCTTGAAGAGTTTAACTTATTTTATCTTCCAGCATATTTTGTGTTTCTGTTTTTCTTTCTAGTTCTTTGATCCATTTTGATTTGATTTTAGTACAGGGTGAGAGTTATGGGTCTAGAGTCATTCCTCTGCATGTGGATAACCACTTTTCCAAGCACTGTTTGTTAAAGTGCGCATCTTTTCTCCTGTATGCTTTTAGGCCCTCTTTCAAAGATCAGATAGCTAACTCATATGGAGTCCTTCTACATCCTAGCTTCTGTTCCATTGATCTGCACGTGTATTTTTGTTGTAGTACCATACTGTTTTTTTTGTTTGTTTTTTTTTGGTGGGGGGCACTGGGAATTGAACTCAGGGCCTTGTGCTTGCCAAGCAGGAAGCTGTAACCCTAAGCCACATCCTCAGCCCACCATACTGTTTTTAACCACTGTGATTTTGTAGTATAATTTGAAATCCTGGTCTGTACTGCCCAATGCTTTGCTCTTATTTAGGACTGCTTTACCTGGATATGACTTTCCGTCTATGGAACATTTTAAGGGGTAGAAATCTAAAGAATCCCGTTCTACTTTATTTGCATTGTTTCTGTTTTTTGTTCTGGAAGGAAGCTCAGAAAGGCAGTGCCTGGAGAGTATGAAAAGGTCCCTGGATACAAGGCCTGGGTTGTTGCTTCTTTCCTTAGCCCTGGTGAAAGCCGTATGGTGAGGTAGGTGCAGAGAGCCTATTAGGTGTCTGCTTTTTAATTTAATGTAGGAAGCTGCCCAGAATTTATTGTTTTGAAATAAGTTACCCCAAGCACAATGGCTGAAAAACCACATGCTGTTATTGTTTGTTACCTCACAGCACTGTGGCTCAGTAGTATATGGAATCTTGCTTCTCTGTGTTGGGCCTTAAAAGACTGGAATCAAAATATGGGGCAAACTGTGTTCTCATCCAGAAAGTTTGAGGTGGAATTAGCTTTGAAATTTCTGGAGATTGTTTTCAGAATCCAATTCCTTTCCTTGTGGGAATGAGGTCCTTAATTTCTTGCTTTCTGTGACAAGAAGCTCACTCTCAATTCACAGAGGCCATTACTGGGTATTTTCATGGGGCCATTTCTCCATCTTCAATCCAGCAGGGCTGTGGCAAATGTTCTAGCTTGTCTTCTCATGCTGCCAACTGGAGATAGTGCTCTGCTTTTAAATGGCTTATGTTGCAGGTCAGGCACACTGAGAGAATCCTCTACGTGAAGATCAAGTGAAGTCTGCAAAATCACTTTTGTCTTACAATATAATTTTGAGGGGAATATCAGCGAGTAAAGTTAATTGGAGACCATTTTAGAATTCTTCCAAATAAAGAGAGGGAAGTTAATATAGCAGCAGTTGGAGTCCTGAATTTTGGGCCACTCCTAATGCACAGAATTTGTAGTTCCAGCCATTTCCTGATCCATAGGACTTGGAGCTGCAGCACCTGAGTCTGGCATTTCTATATCCCTTTCTTAGGGGAGTGTTTATTTGCATACACATCATTGTGACACCCAGTTTAAGATAGCCAGGTAAAGGGCTGGGGATTTAGCTCAGTGGTTCTGCCACCTGCCTCACAAGCGCAAGGTCCTGAGTTTGATCCCTGGTACCAAAAAAAGATAAGCTCGCATGGTAACTTGATGTTCTGTGGTTAAATATTCGGTCTCTATTAGGGTAAAATGTTTCTCAGAAGTACCCGAATACACATTTATTATCTCTGGGAAGTTAATGTCAAGTTAGAGATGAGGTCCTGTAATCATTCAGAAATCTGACTATTTCCTTTTACTATTGTGCCATCAACTCTATACAGGGTTGTGGGGCTCCTTTCGGTATGAATAGAAGAACATGTAACAGTATAAACTTTTTTGGTGAAGAAAGATCCTTCCTCAAGGAGCCTTCACTTCATACATAAGATTTTGGATCTGTAATCTAGTCATGTCTGAGATTTGATTGATTCAGGGACCCTAAGGAGAGTATGTCTCTGGAAGGCAGGACATCCTAGAGAACATCTATTCCTATTCCTGTGTCCAGCAGTTAAAGTCAATAAAAACTATAACAACTTAATTTACACAGGATTGGTAGTTATCATGAGAATAAGTGTTTGGGTTACTCCACTAGGAAAATGAGTTTGACTGTGAAGTTTCTTGCAGAGGGTAAAGGGAATGTTGAATGTATATATGCAGAAGCAAAGTCTACAAGTATGAGTATTATTTCCTTATATTGATGTAAATATGATTGCATACATGTGAACCAAATATGTTTGGTTTTGACCACATTCCTCTCCTTAGCTTGCCAACATAAAATGTATTACCAAGAGTTAACTTTATTTTTCAGTACTTAAAATACAGCATTATTAAAGATAAGGTGTGAATTAGGTAGCAGAAGCATAAACAAGTCCTAAAGATAAAGAACTGGACTTTTAGCAAGGACATGAATGTATATTTGTAAGCAGGGAAACTTGCTTCAAGTTAGGCAGAAATATGACTTTGTTTTTATCTTTATTAATAGACTATGGTTTAAGGAGATGTGCATGTGATATAGGAGTAGAGCATGGCAAGGCTGGCTGGAGAAATGGGTGGGACCTGTCAATTACAGGATCCCAGGGTGACACCAGATGATTCACAGGACCTCGTGTGTAGAATTTGTTTTGGGCTCCCATGAGATGTGGATGGCATAAAGAGACCAGATGCCATAATAGACCCACTCAGCATCTTCTGGACACAGAGTGTACTTTTATTTTTGCTTTTTATCCTTTACTCTCTTTGTTCAGCTCACGTTCACTCTGCAGAGCTGGTTCTTTCTATACCTCTTCACCCCATGCTTTTCAAAGAAACTTTTGGCACCGTTTTTGTCTTGTCTCATCCAATTCTTTGTTGGAGGCAAGAAGGACATGGAATACTTTTAATTGGTGAGCCATTTCTACAGGAACTACCTGACAACACATGGTATCAAAATGACAAGAGGGGAGGCTCCCTGGCTGCCATTCTACCGCTCCCAGGGCAGAGGAGGTGAGCTGCGAAGGCACCAGCAGCACCCTCGCCCCCCAGCCCCCGCTGTGGAAATGAGAAGACACGTAAACAAGCCTCAAAAACAGACTTCCAGACCACCTACAGCAACCCCAAAGGAAAACGACATGGAGCACTCTGATAACTCAACCACCTGGATTCCCTGAACTGGCAACAAAAGAGGATCTGGAAAAAATGAAATCAGAAATAATTTCTCAGATAACAGCAGAGATTGTGCCCATAGTGCAAGACATGATTAATAAATCTAGAGAGGACACAGATAAAAAAATAGAGGAGCTGAGGAACATGATGGAATCCCAATATAGGAAACAAATGAAATCCATAAAACAGATACAAACAGATTTCCAGGAGATTAAAAACTCAGTTGAAAGTCTGTGCAGCAGATTGAGCCAATGTGAGGATAGAATTTCACATATAGAAGATAAGATTGCAATTAGTGACCAGGAAGAGAAAAATTGCTTTAAAATTGTAAGGAACCACAAGAAATCAACCCAGCAGCTGCTAGATGATGCAAAGAAGAATAACATAAGATTGGAGTCAATGAAGAAAGAGGAGAGAGTGCAGATGACATAAAGAAACTGTTCACAGAAGTGATGGCAGAAAACTTCCCAAGGAGAGGAAAAGAACTTGACATACAGATAAGTGAGGCATATAGGACTCCAACTAGCCTTGATCAAAAAAAAATCTACACACAGGCATATAATAGTTAGGATTCCAGAAACCCAACAGAAGAACAAAATTCTACAAGCAGTGAGAGAAAAGAAACAAATCACATACAAAGGAAAGCCCATCAATGCAAACCCTCAAGGCAAGAAGAGTTTGGAGTGACATATTTCAAGCCCTAAAGGAAAACAGCCTCCAATCCAGATTGATGTACCCTGCCAAATTATCTTTCAAAATTGATGGAGAAATAAGATACTTTCATGATAAAGAGCACCTTAGGAACTTCATGAATACCAAACCAGCACTCCAAAAAATTTTAGACAATATCCTAGAAAAAGACAATGAGGATCACAACCCCAGAAAGCCCAGCAGAATGAATCCATTGGGTGTGACAAATTAAATGCAAAGGGGGAGAATCCAACAAAAAGAAAAAGTCATGACAAGGCTTTTAAAACTTTTAACTTCATCTCCCTGATGAGTGTATAATTCATTCTTGTTATTATACTGATTAGTATTTTTCTGATTCTATTGTTGCACACCTTTCCTTGTGCTATACTGGCTATTTATCATCTTCTTGTGTCTACTTTTTAATTGAGTTGTCTATTAATGAGCTGTAAGAGTTCTGGTCACAGGTTGTATGCATTGTAAATATTTTCTGTTTAAGGACTACTTTTCATTTTCTTTTTTTTTTTTTTTTTCATACCGGGCATTGAACTCGGGTCCTTGTGCTTGCACAGCAGGCAGTGAAACCACTAAGCTAAATCCCCGGCTACTTTTCATTTTCTTAATGATGTCATTTAAAGTTATAAATTTTGATGGAATCTCATTTATCAATTTTTTTCTTTTATACATCATGTTTTTTGTATCCTAGGAAGTTCTTGCCTACCCTAAATTCATAAACATTTTCCCCTTATAATTTCTTCTTAAAGTTTTATAGTTTTAGTCTTTCATATTTAGGTTCATGGATCCTTTCAAGTTATTTTTATGTATGGAAATAAAGGGTTGAGGTTAATATTTTATATACGGATACCAGGTGTTCTAGTGCCATTTGCTGAAAACACTATCTTTTCCTCTGCATTTGAATTGAGTGTATATTCTATAAAATGTTAATGTAAAATAATCTTTCAAAACTCAGTGGACCATATATGTGTGATTCTATTTCTAGATTCCCTGTTTTATTCCAATGATCTGTATGTCTTTCCTTACACCAACACTGCCTTGATTACTGTAGCTTTAGAGGAAGTCTTAAAATTAGGTAATAAACGTCTTCCAACACTGTTTTTCCTTTTCCTTTTTACTTTTCTAGGTCCCTTGTACTCCTCCATAACTTTTAAATTTCAATATCCAATTCTTCATTTATAGCAAGTATACATAGACCTGAATTTTTATATATACCTTGTGTTTTCTAATCCTGCTGAATTCAAATACAAGTTCTAGGGGCTCCTAGAAATTTCTTAGTATTTTCTCTGTAGATGATCATTTCATCTACACATAAAGATTTTGCTTCTGCCTTGCCAATCCTATCCTAATTGTGTCATTTTATTGCCAGACTATTTTGGTTTGGGCCTAGGTTTCAAAGTTTAATGGACAGATGAAGGGTAGGCATATCTGCCCTTGTTCCCCACCTTAGCGAAAAAGCATTCTATCTTCTCCATTCATATAAGGCGTTTTTGCTGGAAGTATGGAGCACATGTCTTTGATCTGTTGAGAAGTTTCTGTTCTACTTCTAGTCTCCTGAAAGCTTTTACCATGAACAGCTGTAGAATTTAGTCCAATACTTTTTCTCCAACTAGTGACAGGATCATATGGCTTTTTCCTTTCCTCTGTTAAAATGATGACTTTTGGGTGTGGATCTTCCAATACTGAACCAACACTGCCATCCCTATAACAAAACCACTTCCTACATCCTGCCAGATCTGACTTCTAAGAGTTTGTTTTGTTAAACAAATTTCTATGTTCATACTTTTTTCTTCTATTATCTTTATCCAGTTTTAAGATTAGCACAATGTTGATTTCCTAAAATGTGGGGAGAAGCGCTCCTTTTATCTGCTTTAAATGTTTGTCAGGAGCAATGCTACATAATTTTAGGGAAAAATCATTTGGTTAGCCTAGTTCTCCTGCCTACAGACCAGCTATGGAATTCCGAGACATAATTCTATTTTGGCCTCCGGTCACAACTGAGACCTCAATGATCCGGTGATGCTGTGATTCTCCAGGACAAGAAACATCCTGGGAGCTGAAACCATCCTGGGAGGAACAAACATCTACTCAGTTCCTCATTTTTCTTGGACTGTTACCATCTTGTTTACCCGGATGTACTGAACTCTCTGCAAGTCATTTGTTACATTTTTTTCTCCCGAGGTACTGAATAAAAGGTGTGGTAAGCTGGGGGCTTTCATTTTTGCCGCCCAGAGCAGCACTGATCAGACCCAAAGCTTAGCTTCTTCTCAGTCTCATTTTTCTACCTTTCCTGTAATTCGCCTTGTGCTGCTGTGGCTCGCAGGAGACTAGGACTTACTGCAGAGGTTCTAGTAACGTCCCCTTTCCGTGTTCCCTACAAAGGTTTGATATAATTTGTCAGTTAAAATATATATGAGCCTGTTGTTGTCATATAGGTAGGTTTTCAAGCTAGGAATATACTTTTTTTAATAGGTGCTATTCAAATTTTATATTTCCTCCAGAGTTAGTTTCATTAATTTGTCTTCCAAGGTACTTCTTAGAAGTTGTCAAATTTGTTTCAAAAAAGATTTTTGTTATATGCTTTCTACAACCTTTTAAATTCTTTAAAATCTGTGGTAATGTCTCCTAGATGTTGATACTGTATTTTTAAAAATGTATAATTGATATTGTGTAATAGGAAGAAAAGGTCTAAAGGAGTAGGGGAAGTGGGAGGGGTAAGGGAAAGGAAAGAAGGGAAAAGAAAAAATATGAGAAAAGGAAAAAAAATGGCAACAAAATCTTTGCAAATAGGGAAGGGTGGAGGGGGTGAAAAGAGGGCAGGGGAAGGGGAAAAAAATAAGAACCAAGATACATCATGTAAAGGTACAAGATCCCAGTGATGAACATAACTGTATTTTATACCTAAAATGTACCAATAAACTCAATGGGAAAAAATTAAAATAAAAATAGGCAAAGAGCAGGGGATTTAAAAAATAAAAAAAGATGACAAGAGTCCTGCACCCTTGTAATATCAACTTGGCTAGGTAAGGTCATTAGACAATTCTCTTTCCTTTTTATTTCCCTTTCCTGTCTATACTCCTTGAGTGCACCACAGGGAGATTTGAGAATGTAGTAGACAACAAACAACCATCACTTTGTAGCTCACAGATACTGCTTTTGATCTGTTAATTTACCTTATTGGCATGAAGTAGCATCCCGGCTTGCAATTCCTCTACCCTGCATTGGATTCTCCTTCAACCTTTCTCTTTTGGGCAGGGTATTTGTGTTTAGCTCTGTGAGGCAGGGTCCTGGATTCTACAGGATATCGTTATCACCGAGGTCAGAGGCAACAGGAATGAAAACGTAGCTGTCTGTATTGATGGGGTTCCAGAACATGTTGGTATGTTTTAGCTTGTTTCCTTCCCTACCTCAATGGAGGCGACAGAGCCTTATTGAGACTTTTTAACTACATTTCACAATTACATAAGGCTGATTTTCATAACAGCAGCAGCAACATATATCTATCTCTAGCTCTATATCTATGTATCATACTTTTCTGGGTTCTTTAGTTGAACTCTGATAGAAGAAGGAAGATGAACAAACTATCAAGTGTCATTACACCACTAGCTTCTAAAATGCAATAGTTTTACTTTTTGGAGTTGTTTTTACAATTTCTTTGTTGACCAGATCAACATTTCCAAACCAAGCATAAACAAATACAGTTATTGATGTTAAGTGATTTCTTTAAAAACATTACTACATATCAGGAATTTGAGCACAGCTGGGGTTGGGTATTCATTATGCTGCTCTATGTGGCAACTAGGATGATCTGAAGTTTGTGGTTGTTATAAATATAACTCAATATAAAATTAAAATATACAATTTTAACATTTTAAAGTGTACAATTCAGTGACATTAAGCATAGTCACATTGTTGTCCAAGCATCACATAATTATCTAGTTCCAGAACCTTTTCATTATTCCAAAGGGAAGCTCTATACTCATTAGCAGTTAGTCAATTTCCCTCTCCCCAGCCCCTTGCAACCAGTAGTCTACTTTCTGCAAATCTGCCAATTTTTTGTATTTCATATATATGGAATCAAAATATGTGCACTATTTTGCCTTCTTTCACTTAGCATAATGCATTCAATATCCATCTATGTTGGAACATGTATCAGGATCTTATTTCCCTGTTTTGCCAGTGCTGCTGCACTGTATAGCACCGTTTATTTGCCCATTGATGGACATTTGAGCTGTTTCCCCCTTTTTGAATAGTATTGCCATGAACAATTGTGTACAAGTTTTATTTAATACCTTTTTTCCCAATTCTTCAGAATATATCTGTAAGAATTGCTGGGTCATGGTATTCCAATGGTTTTTTGTTTTGAGACAGGATGTTACTGCATAGGTCAGGTTGGCCACAAATTTTCTGTGTAGCCCAGGCTGGCCTTGAATTCCAGATCCTTCTGCCTCAGCCTCCAAAATGCTAAGATTATAAGCATGTACCACCACTCCCAGCTTCAATGTTAACTTCTGGGAAAAAAATGCCAAAATGTTTTCCACAGTGGCCTTACCACTTTGCTTTCTCAAAAGCATTGTATGTGAAGACTCCCATTTTTCTATATCTTCATTGTTATTTTCCATTTTAAAAAATTATGGCCATTGCAGTGGCTGTGAATTGCTATTTTATTGTGATTTTTGTGTCATTTCTAATGACTAATGGTTTTGAGCATCTTTCACACATGCGAGTTGTGTATTTTCATTGGAGAAATGTCTGTCAACTCCTTTGCTCATTATTTTTTGAGTCATCTTATTGTTGCGTTGAAAGAATTCTTTTAATATTATGGACTAGACCCTTATCAGATAAATTCTTTGCAATATTTTCTCCCATCTTACAGGTTGTCTTTTCACTGTATTGATAGTCTTTTGAGATGCATGGTTTTTAACTTGGATAAAATAAAAATTTCTCTATTTTTCTTTTTTCATGTTTTGATGTTATATCTAAGAAATAATTGCCAAATCCAAAGTCATTAAGCTTTACTCCAAAGTTTCCAAGAGTCTTATGGTTTTATGTCCTAATATTTAGGTACTGATCCATTTTGAGTTAATTTTTGCATATGATGTGAAGTAAGGGTCCAACTGCCGTTACTGATACATAGTTTGACTCCATTATGATGAAGTTGTTTTGTATGATTTCAGTATTTTAATTTTCACTTATTTTGTGTCCTAATAGTCAATCCTAGAGAATACTCCATGAACACTTTAGAAAAATGTGCACTCTCCTGTTGTTGGGTAGTTTTTATAGGTATTGTTAGGTATAATTGGTTTATGGTATTGCTCAAGTCCTCTATTTATTGTCTGACTACTTGTTCTATGCATTATTGAAGTCTCCAACTACGTATTATTGTAGAATTATATGTTTCTCTTTTTAATCTGTCAATTTGTTTCATTTATTTTGAGGATCCTGTTTGATGCTTATGTTTATAATTTTTATATCTTCTTGGAAGATTGACCTATTTATCAATTTTGATCCTTCTTTGTCTCTTGTTACACTTTTTGACTCCAAGTCTGTTTTGTCTGATGTTACTATTGCCACTCATGTCACTTTTGGTTGCAGTTTGTATGGATTATGTTTTTACCCTTTTACTTTCAGTCTGCTTGTGATTTTGAACCTAAAATGAGTCTCTTGTACAGAGCACACAGTTGAATTACATTAAAAAATACTATCTCAATCTTAAGCAAACAACTTTATTGAGATATAATTCAGGTCATGCAATCTATTTTAAGTGTATGATTCAGTGGATTTTGAGTAGATTAAATTACAGATATTCCTCATTTAATGACCTATCGGTTTAACGACCTACCTGTTTAATGGCTCTTCAGACTTACTACCCACCCTTTGGACTTAATGACCTGTCTTCTTTTTTGTTTTTTCTTTTTGGACAGTTGTGTACATCTGGTTTATAGAACTTCAATGCCTTTTTTTTTGGTAGAGCACAACTTGTACTGTAATTTTTGCTGATTATACTGTATACTATACTACTGTAGTTTTATGTTCTGTTATACATTACAGTACTGCATGTAAGTTATGCAAATAAAAACAAAGTCATCAAGTTGGGAGTTTCCTTTGACCATTTCTTTGTTCTACTGTAATGGACATACCATGTACAATTCCTCATTTAGTGACCAATTTATTTAATGACATAGTTGCAGGAACAGTCCTCAGTTGTTAAATGAGGAGTGTATTAATTTTTAAAAATTATAGTTAAATATAATATAAAATTTGGTATTTTAACCAATTTTAGGTATACAATTCAGGGCCTTACAATACCTTCACAGTGTTATGCAACCATCACCACTAGTACCAAAACTTATTGCCCAACAATACATCAATCCCTCCCTCTTCCCCTAGACTAAAATGTACAGGTAACCTATGCAGTTACTTTCACTGCTCTTTAGTTCTTTTCTTTTTTTTTTTTTTTTGGTACCAGGGATTGAACTCAGGTCCATGCGCTTGTGAGGCAGGTGGCAGGACCACTGAGCTAAATCCCCGGTCCTGCTCTTTATTTCTTCCTTAGTTACTTTTTCTAAGTTACTGTCCTTTCATTTCAGCCTGAAGGATGTGTTAGCACATTTCTTATAGGGGACTCTACTAGCGATAAATTGCCTTAGTTTTGCTTATCTGAGAACGTCTTGTCTTTTGTTGTGCTGGAGATCAAACACAGTGCCTTAAGCACGGTAGGCAGTGTTCTGCCACTGAGTTGCATCCCCTGCTCCCTCTTAGCCCTTTAAACATGCCTTCTGGCCTCTCATGCTTCTGATGAGAAATCAGCTATTAATATTAGTGCAGATCCCATGTGTGACTAGTTTCTCGCTGGTTTTTAGATTCACTTTGTCTTTGAATAGTTTGTCTCTCAGTGGACTCTGAGTTTTATCTTCTTTGCAGTTCCTTCAGCTTGTCAGGTATATAGATTTGTGTCTATTATTAAAATTGGGAGTTTGGGGCCAATGTTTAAATATTCTTATGCTGCTTTCTCCTCTTTTCTTCCAGAGGTCCTATTATGTAGATGTTGTTATGCTTGATGGTATCCCTGAGGCTAAGGATCTCTTGGGTTCTGTTCATTTTTCTTAATTCTCTTTTCTTTCTCTTCCTCATATTGGATAATTTCAGTCAACCTATCTTCAAGCTCAGATTCTTTCTTTTGTCTGCTCATGTCTGCAGTTGAACACTTTTAGGGAATTTTCCATGTGTTATTGTACTTTTCTGGACCATAATTTCTATTTGGTTCCCTTTAATACTTTTTTTAATAATTATTCTCTTTGTTTATACATCATTCTCCTGGTTTTCAGTTCCTTATCCTAAACAATGTGCAGATTTCCATTATTTCTTAGATTTTATTTAAGACAGTTGATTTAAAGTATTTGTGTATTAAGTCCAATTCCTATGCCTTCTGAGTGAGTTTGTTACCCCCCCACACACACTATTGGCCTTCCTTCCTTGTTTCTTTGCGTGCTTCCTAATTTTTATTGAAAACTGGAAAATTTCAATATTATCATATAATAACTCTGGAAATTTTGAATCCTGCTAGGGTTATTATCACTTGCTGTGGGTTATAGAGTTTTGTTTATTAACTCTTCTAAACTCTTTTTGTAAGGACTGTGTTTTTTGTCATCCATAGTCTCTGTTCCTTTAACTTAGAAGTTGGCTAGTGGTTCACCAGAGATTTCCTCAAATTCCTGGAGTAAAAAGAAAAAATACTCTCCAGATCTTAGTTCAGTGGTACCTTGGTACTCATTGTTAATTGATTCCAGGAGGCATGGAATACCAAAAATGACAAGTACCAAACAGACCGTATTGGCTTGAAAGGGTAGCAAGTAATAAGGCAATAAATGCTAAGTTCTAACTTGTGAATCAGTAGCAAATACAGATGAGCACTCAGACAAAAAAAACCCATTTTTTTGGTACCGGAGATCGAACTCAGGACTTCGCACTTACGAGGCAGGCGGTGGAACCACTGAACTAAATCCCTGGCCAGGGGACAACATTTTTATGTCAAAATGCACTGAGTACCAAATTTGGAGTGTTTCAAAGTAGTCAAGTGTCAAGGGGTGACTGTGACTGGGACACTCCTTCAATACTTAAGCATTAAGGCTGTTTACAGTTTTGGCTTAGCTTTTCATTTCCTGCTTGTGCTGAGTCTAAAGATTTGAGAGAAGTGAAATATTATGGTGTTCTCAAGTCTTTTATGGGAAGGCCTGCTTTGGGCATGCATATGCTTTCCTAGACACCTAGGTGTATGTGGGAGAATATTAAAGCTCTTACTCTCCAAACTATCTTATTCTCTAGATTTTCCTCCCAAGGTTTTGGCTTATCCATTGTTTTCCCCAGGCAGGAGCCTGTTTATTTGCCTTGACATATTTTTGAGGAATATCCTCCATATAGCTGTGTTTTCACCCTGAGAAAATTTTGAAGTTATGTCAAGCAAAGGCAGATAGTACCTTTTTGTCAGTCCATGGAGTTCCCAGACAGGTTTAAACATACATACACAATTGCCTGGGAATAAAGTCCAGTCTTCTCACTTCAGAAACAGGAACCCATATTTGGAGTGCAGGCTGCCATCTTCCAAACCACTGTCATGCCATAGAGGAGGGTGGGGAAGTGTATTTTTTTTTTTTTGAGACAGGTTCCCACATGTACTTCAGGCTGGCCTTGAACTCACAGTGATCCTCCTGCCTCAGCCTCTTGAGTGCTGGGATTACAGGCATGCACCACCACACCCGGATAAGGATAACTTTAAATACCACAAAACTCTCCTGCTATGTTTCAGTGATGTTTCTCATGATTCAGCATTCACTTGGTTGCTGTAAACATTGGACTATATTTTGGAATTCCAGTAAATTTGACCCTGACAGTTTTTCCCCTTCAGTGTTTCTTGGGAAGGACTGGACCTCACTGTATCCTTTCACTAACATCAGTCAGTCTGTGAGGGATGTTTGTTAGTTTAAATCTTTATCTTAACATCTTCGTTTGTTTAGTAGTGTGAACTTTTTCTCTGAAAGGAATAGAATAACAAATCACAAGAAACGTGACTGGAAACATTTCTATCATTAATGAACTTGTGAAAATCCATAAAATGATTTATTTAATATATCCAAAGCCAAAATCTCTTTGAACACTTATATTTTTACAAATTAATACAAACATAATAATACTGCTCCATATAAACTTTTGTATAAACATTAAAGGAAATATACAAATTTTTTTCCTTTTAGTGCTTCCAAAGCACAGAATATACAAGTCCACCTGAAGACTTTTTGTTGTCACATGCAAGAACAAATGTCCAGGGTTAGGGCAGCCTCAGGTGCACTTTGTAATTTCTCTAGACCAAATATCAGAGAGTTGGAGGTAGATTGTTTGGTGACTCTCCCTGCCCCTTCTCAAAGAAAAATAAGTTACCCAAATAGCAGCTTCTTACTCTGATGCAAACTATCCTGAATATTGCATGGTTTAAAAGGCACAACTGGGGATTACTGAAAACTCTGCTCAGCATACACAAGATGGCTACTTTGATTCTGTATGCTTAATCTTTCTAAAGGACATGGTAAGAACATTTTAAGTAGTGCTTCACTTGCTGATGCCCCCTCTTCACTCTGGAAATACCTGAAATGGCAAAGTTTAAATGAGTAAACCCTTATTGCCTATGGTAGGGGCAGCAATGTTTTATGAATTTAGTACACTGAATTAACAGCACCACCTTCCTCAACTGGGAAAAGAAACAACAAACAAAAATGGACACTTTCAACCAAAATTCCTAAGGCAAAAGCTCCAATTTTTTGTGTGTGTGGGGGTACCGGGGATCGAACTCAGGACCTTGCCCAAAAGCTCAAATTTTACTGAAACAAAATAAAAAAGTTCCACCACTTTTTCTTAGACTATGGAAGGCGATTCCCTTGACTCAAACATTCTAGGAGGCTTCAACAATATCCTGTTCCATTCTATAGCACAGTAAACTTGTCCTTTTTTCTCACAGGTCTTTTCATTAACATGATGATCTGCTGTTTATGTGATTAACATTGTTGAGAAGGCAATGGGAATCTATTTTTTCTAGTACCTTCTCCAGGTACTGAATTAAGACTCTTCTTTTAAACCTAAAAGTAGAGAGAAATTTTATTATCCAAAAGATACACCATTTATGATGTACAAGGCACAAACACAAGCTTACAATCTGCATGGGAATATAAAAATTTCCCTCATGGAAATACTGGTTTAGCAAATACTGATAATCCCAACTGAGAACCCAAGATTACATTAGTCTACAAGGATGAATGAACTAGACTCAGTTCATAGATGATTATCTTTCAGTCTAAACATCTCTGGAAAGACAGCCTTATCTATGGTTAAGGACCAGAGTTTGAGAAAATCAAGGCGAGTGAGTGGATTCTTTTCTATGTCCTGGATTGGGGCTCAACTGCTCAAACAAAACCCTGAAGGATTTCTGTTTATCCTCACCTCGCAGCTTCCTTGATGGTAAATTCAACAAACTGTTTCTTCATCTCCAGAGGTCCCTGTACTTCTTCAAGTAAAATGAAAATTCTTTCATACTCTAAAGATAATAAAATAACCACAATATTTTAAAGAATACAAATGGGAAATAAAATCAAATCATTTTACATCCTCAGTAATCATTATTCATGGGCAGAAAGTTAGGTATAGTTGGTATTTTAAACACTCAAATCAAAATGCCTGCATATGTCTACTAAGGAAACTTGTACATATTAACCAAATGTGGAGGCTAAATAATGGCTACTTGAAGTTGTTCTTATCCCTGCAGACTGCAAATACATTACCTTATTTATCTTATTTGCACTAAGGATGCTGAGATGGCGAGATTAACTAAGTCTATGTTTGTGGGTTCAAGAATCATTTTAAGGCCGAACAGTAAAGATCAGCAAGAAGAGACCTAAGCAAAGAAGTAGAGGTCAGAGAGCAGAAAAAGTGCTAATGCTGCTGACTTGAAGTCAGAGGAAAGGGCCACGGGTCAAAAGGGTAGTAGCCTACAGAAGCTGAAAAATGCAAGGGACAGATTCTCCTTGGAGTCCCTAGAAGGAACAGAGACCTGCCAACACCTTCATTTTAGCTTAGTGAAAAATATCTTCAGCATTCTGACTTCCAGAACTCTACGATAATAACTTTGTGTTGTTTTAAGCTACTAATTCTGAGATAATTTCTTATAGCAGTAAAAGGAAATTACTACAAGAAGGGGAAAAGATGATTGCATCTTTTTTGTTAAAGCCAGAGGAATTGCTTTAAATTATGTAAAAACCCAGTATTGCCCAAAAGTGAATCTCAAGAAGTAGCTTGAATCTATTCTGAACCATAGGATGAGAGAGCTCCCATTGTATTTTTTTTTAAATTTTGGTTTGTGTTTGGGTTTTTTTCTTTTTGGTACTGGGGATCGAACTCAGAACCTTGCACTTGAGGGGAAGGTGTGGCGCCCCTGAACTACATCCCCAGCCCTCCCATTGTACTTTTGATAGATGTGCCTTCACTACTTACTTCGTCCAAACTTTCGAACTTCCTTCATTAATTGGTGTTTTATATCAGCATTAATTCCATGGGCCATTGCAGGGGTAATTTGCAATGCATTTGGCATAGTTTCCAAAGTAGATGGTACTATGATATTTTGGTCATCTACAGACAGACTGCAGTTTTGAGTTCCTCCTACAAGGTCATTATGACCAGGTTTGTGAATCAGTCCATCTTTCCTGAGACCACGGAAGTCATCAGACAGAGAATCCAGTTGGTTGGATGGAAGACCATCTCCTGCCACATTCATAAACTCTGCTGGAGCAGATTTTGACAAGAAGCCATCAGATGGGGTCTGCCCATTTTCCATCTTCTCCTCATGGACATCATGAATGACAGCGGCATCTGGGAAGCAAATTAAGAAGTTGAGCCGTGAGATGAGTACATTATGTCAACCCTGTGAGCACATCACTGTGCGCCTCAGTTTTGAAAGTTATTTCATGAAGCAGGAGGATGTACCAGGTAGAAATCTGAGACTCCTCAAATTGAACTGAAGAATTTAATACAAGACCACTTTCTTCCCTCTTTCCACTACGAATATACAGAAACCAAGATAGTACAACTAAGAAACACTCACAGGTACTTGGTAATCATGGTTTACTATCAGACTGTTATGCTTTACAAGGTGAAAGCAACAAGCCTCACTTGATGTCATGATAACTTAGTCACATTTAAACAGCCGTGCTTCACTGAGCTTGAAGGCAGACAACTTGTATGTACCATGCTCTGCCTCCTGTCTATATCAAATATTCTGAGAAAACAGTTGCTCATTGGAGCTGAACATTCTATTTCTCCTCCATCACCAGAAATCTCTCTATGTATGATTCTCTTATCTTTCCCTTCTTGAAAGAAGTAGATTTCCTTTTACGCTCAGTCTGTCACCTCTGTGTCATTTACACATCTTCTGCTGTCCCAGCATCTGGGGATCAGCAGTGAGCAAGACAGAAACCGTCCCTGTCCTTATGGAACACACTTTACATGGGGACGAAGGCAGCAGGGATATGAGAGGAAGCCATAGAAGGGGCCTCCAGGACCTCTGGAGGATGGCAGGGTCTTTTGGAAGCTGTCCCTTGAGTAGAGCCTGAGGAGATAGAGCAGCACATGCAGATGCAGAGAGAGTGTGCAGGCTGTTATAAGTGCAAGGGGCAGGGCCATAAGGGGCAGAACCAGGGGCCACAGAGTACAAGACAGAGGCAGAGAGATTGAGGAAGAAACTGCCAGGATCAGGGTGAGGAAAGGATGGCAGAGCCAGGCCAGGCTCAGCTTGTGGACCACAGTCACGAGTTCAGGTTGTGTTCTGGATTCTTAGGAATGTGGAGGTCGGGTTTTCAGGATGGACACGGCCTGACCTCATTTGCTCACCCACATCTCTCTGGCTGCAGGGTAATGAATGGTTAGGAGCAAGAATGGGAATCGGGGAGATCAGAAAAGAAGCTGTCATAGTAGCTTGGTGAGAGATCATAGCAGTGGGAAATAAGGGGATTGAGAGAAATGGTAGGATACAGAGATGACATTGAATGTCAAGTTTCCCCTGGACTTGCCAAATGGATGGAAGTGAGAAAATAAAAGAAAAATCATGAATGAGTCCACGGCTTATCATCCGAACCAGTGGGTAAGTGATAGTGCCAGAGGTATGCATGAACCAGGAGGCTGTCACTCTTGAGAGTGGATTGTGGCCAATTTTTCCTGACTCTTGATTCGGTAACAGTACAGAGCTTGGCACTGATATTAGCATTAGTTACACTCGGGAAATCTGCAAACACTACAGTCTAGGGTTTGTCTACCTTCCCAACGTGCACAGGTGCTGTATTTTACCACATCCCTGGATGGTGCTAACTGCCATGTAGAAGGATGTCAGGAGAGCTGTTCTGAAGGAGGTCATGATCTGTACTGCCGTTGAAACCCATGAAACCTATTGAGTTTTATATGTCCATTAGACACCTGAGGAGATGCCATGTTCATGGTGAAATCAGAGTGTGGAGTTGAGGAGCAAGTCATAGTCTAGAGGTATAAATATCAGATCTGTTGAAATAGAAATCAAATTCATATTCCCAAGATCACACGGGATTATCCAGGGAGAGAGTTCACTGAAGAGAAGAGGTCCTGGGACTAAGCTTTGGGGCCCTTCAGTATCCAGAGGTGGGAGAGAAAGGGGAAAAAACAGAACAAAGCAAGGTATCTGGGAACACAAGAAGCTTTTCATGGAGGAAGAAGTAAATAACTGTCAAATGCTGCTAGAAGGAATGGCAAGGTGACCCTGGGAATGGTTTCAGTGGGGCCAAGGAGGAAGAGACCAGACTGTACTGCATGAGCACATGGATAGGTGACAGCACAGAAAGCAAATGCAGATCCACCCTCTTAGCCCGTTCATTGTATCTGCCTCGGAAACCTGCTCCAAATGGTGACAGCAAACATGCTCATCACGCTCTACTTTTTCATCAGTTATTGATATTTACTTACTTATCAAGCCATGTTTTACTTACTATTCACATATTAATACAATGTGTTAATTACTATATAATTATGGATCATCCCCCCATATAGATTGAAATTTTTGAAACAGAGTTACTGCTTCCCATAGGGCCTGTTGTAGTTACCACATAGATGATATAATAATGGTTTGCTTAAAGAAAAAAAAGTACAGAGAAAAGGAACACAAGAAAAGGAAAATAAAGTTATTGAGCATCTTTAAGGATTCACAACCACTAACTCTATACCTGCATGCACAAGGGTGGGTTTCAGGAGGTTTGGGTAAGAGGGGAACCATGAGGCCGAGAGCGGTCCCTTTTCGCCCACGTGGTTGGTCACAATAGGTGGTGTTTGTGGTTTCCTCAAGAGCAGGGACATACTCCGCCTTCTCTTAGCTGACATAGGACTGGGTTCTCCAGGACGTTTCAATTTGTTTTGTGGTCCTGCTACAAATTCATCTGCTTCATCAATCATCATTCCCTGGAAAATAATGAACACACTCCATTAAAGACAAAAATTCGACTCTCAAGAAATTTCAGTCTTCATATGCATAAACAACCAGTCATGAGTTATAACACTTATATAAGTCAGTCATAGGCCAAATATTTACCAACTCTGTTCTCAGAAAATGCAATTCAATTTTAATCCTGTCTATAAAGGAGGAAATTAACACACAAAGTGTTGTCCAAAGACAAACATACTACAGCAATGATTAATTGGAAAGCCTATGAGCAGCTCTTATCAACCAAAATGGGATAAACTCACAGTTGCCATTTTGTATTAAGACATCAGTAGGGGAACTATGGTATATTCTCCTTCTGGTGCTTTACATCACCATTAAGAAACACTATAGTGATACGTGCATACCCATGTTTATAACAGCACAATTCCCAATAGCTAAGCTCCAGAAACAACCTAAATGACTGGCAAGAATTATATGAGACATCTACAATATATAAATAAGTGAATAAAATAAAGGAGCGATGATAGGAAACTAGAAGGTAGGTTCTTGGAGATAGGGAAGGGACTCAGGGGAAGGGGAGAGGGGCTAAAGAGATTGAAAGTGACCAAGATAGGTTATACACATATACCAGCTTCCCAAAACAGACATCACCATCTTGTATTATAAACACGCAGTTAAAAAAGAAACATTAATACTGTACAGAATGCTACCTGTAAGTGGAGAAGGTTCACCCACACCTCAAATATGGATTTAGATATGTTCACCTTGGTACTGGGCAGGGAACAAGGAACTTTTACTCCTTTAGGTAGATAAAAGTACAGAAGGAGGTAGACAGCAGCACAGAAGGCTGAGAGCTGTTCTCATCCAAGGATAACTCAAGAATATGCGCCCTATTATTTGAACAAAATCATGATAAATGACCTTTCCAAAGGATTTTTCCCCATAAACCATACAGAAAGGGGGAAGTATTGTCACTGAGCATTTGCTACGTGCCCAGCAATGTTCTGAATAGTGTTATATGTACTAACTCACTTAATACTCCACAGAACTCAGTCAGTTAGGTATAATTATCATCCCTAGGGCTACATATGAAGAAACCAAGACAAAGAAGGATTTATTTCTATTTTTATTGCTACGTGCTTGAGATACACAATAATTACATTTGTTTTGGGGAACGGCACATACATATTGTATCTTGATCATCTTTGAACCCCTTCCCTAGGTCTCCCTTCTTATCCCCAAAAAGCCTGCCTCCCTGTTTCCTACCATCAAGGTACAGAAAGATAAAAAACACAACTCTGTAATTAATCGAGGAATACGGTGATACCTCTGAATCCAGTTTTGTTACAAAAAGATTACTGTTTGGTCTGTGCCTTAATACCCGTGGTCTTCTCCATGAGCACAGATATAAGCCATTTTGTTTTCGTGCTTAAATGGTAAAGTCAATATATCTTACACATACACATATGCACATATACCCCATATTTGATCTCCAGTCATATAATTCAAATAAAGTGAAATCACCAGCCACTTCATATTTCAAAGGGCACACTCATCACTGTCTAGAATAAGGCATGTTCAACCTATGGCCCCAAGGCCTTTTGTCCACTTTTCTTTTAATTTTTTTTTGAGGGGGACACAGGTTCTCCCTATGTAGTTCAGGCTGACCTTCAACTCACTATGTAGGCCAGGCTGGCCTCGAACTCACAGCGTTCTTCCTGCCTCAGCCTCCCAAGTGCTGGGATTACAGGCATGCACCGCCATGCCTGGTCACTTGTCCACTTTTAAAAAATGTTATAGTAGCAAATATAAAAAATAAAGGAAGTTTTGTTATTTATATACATGAACTTCCTTCAATGCAACCCAGGTAAGTCAAAAGGCTGGACACACCTAGTAGAACACTACAGATCTAAATCATGGAAACAAGGGGAAATAATTGGTAATCTCAATATTAAATGCAATAGTGTGTGGTGGTGGGAGTGTGTGCCAGAAAGGCATGGGTTCAAATCCTGGCTCTTAAAAGCTATATCGCAGTGTTTTGACACTTGACTACTGTAAGCCTTGATTTCTTCTCGCTAAAGAGCAGACAATACCATTCATCTTGCAAAATGGTCATGGATATTAAAATATAATTACTTAACGCACCAGGCCCTATTAGATACTCAACAAATTAGCTATTAGTCTTAAGCAACACATTTTTGTATCAAGAGACTTCCACTTTCCTTCCATGAAGAGCCCTGGTGTCATATTTTGTCTCTGAGTTGTACTCATCTTGCCAAAAAGAATTATAGCAAGAATTTTATAATTTAAACAGAGATAGAAATAGGTATCCTACCTTTTTATCTTGTTTAAATGGATTCCCAAAAGTATGTAGTCTTTTTGGTTGATCTGGATCAATCTCTCGAAGTGGAGAAGCCAAGGTCTTCAGATATTCCTGATAGTTACCCATTTGTGCAACCGGAACACTATGAAGGGAATCTGCAAAATCACCATCAAAGAAATCGATACGGCTGAAATGCATGGTCCTTTCGAGAGGAGATGATTATTGTCTGATTTAGCAATGTATATCTCAGATGAGATTGGGCAAGTGCAGGGTGGTATGGCCATAGACAGCAATGTATATCTCAGCATCAAATAAAATCTAAAATCTCGAATCTAGCATTCTAAAATCTTCAATGACCTCTCTTCATCCCAATCATTACTTAGTCAATCATTACTACTGCCTTAGGTCTCACATTACCAGGACCAGAACAATTCCCTTACCTGTAACCCAGGTTTGAGAATGAGCTGACTTCCCTTATACCCTCACCCTGCCTCGAAACACTATGCATCTTGTGCATTTCAAAAAGCCTAGGCTCCTTGGCATTCTCTTACCATGCAGAAAATCTTCATTAATGGGTCTTAACCTCTGAGGATTTGATTAAATATTTAGCCTCTCTTTCTAGAAAAGCCCCTATATACACAAAAATGCATAATTTCAGAGGGCTGGCCAGGCTTAGATTTGCTCATTTTACTTGATAGGTGATTCCAAATAAAGTTAACAGAATAAAGGCAAATTACACGCACAATTCTGGACACTATTAGTTCATTACTTTCGTATAAATGAGGTAGTGTCTATTGAATTCATCACAGTGTCTGGATAGTAGAGCGTCTCAGTGTGCAGTTTGGGAAATCTGATGGGTCTAGGCACTACTGTCAAGTCACTTCCAATAGGGTAAATACGGACAAACTCCTAAAATGTTTGCTATCAGTTTCAATGCCCATGTACTTGATATAAAGACATTATCTACCTTCAGGTGCTGCCTGAGGGATATAAGAACTAAAGCATGAAAGTATGGGAAGTGTGGTGTTTGTGCTGATTAATGCATACTTGCCTTTACACTTAGAAAAATAAAGTATGTCTAGGGATACAGGGGTACAAAGAAAACAAGCATTTTATACATTAAAGAATTAGGAAATAACCTGCTCATTATGCAATAAACACTTCCATTTAAGTCACACCTGGCGTTTTCTTTCTTTTCTTTTGGTGCCGCGGATCGAACTTGGGACCTTGCCCTTGTGAGGCAGGCGGTGGAACCACTGAGCTAAATCCCGGGGCCCACACCTGGCTTTTTCTTAATGGAAAAGTACTCTATTGTTTATTTACCTTCATCTTGTCCAACAATAAACTTGTGTGTTTTCAGTAGGTTCGATCTCATTCTGGTCAACTGATCCAAAAGATCTCTACGTGGAATATCATAAGCATTTCTATATGTGTGAGGTTTCAAATTCTATTTGAAATCAGACAAATAATTTCAGTTACTCCTGAGGCTTCTAATATCAAAATGTAATAGCCCTTTTAAAATCTTACCGAAGAGAGGTATATTTAATATAACTAACTATGGTAGAATTTTTTCATTGGAAAATTTTTGATTTTTAACACACCTACGAAGTATTAAAGACCTGGGGACTATCCCTTTTCCCAGTATATCACTTAAAACTCCAAGTCCAGAGATTTGCACCTTGGCGGCCTTGCAGGGCCACTGCTTGTGATCTGGATTGGTTCCCCAGGCAGCCATGGAGGTAGGCTGCTGTCACCTCCCTGGACCACCACAGGGGCTGACCCCTCAGGGAGTGCAGTTAGGTGAGAGTCCCCTGCAGTGCCTTAGGGATGCCCTGCTCCACTAGGCTGCCTGCCAGGGATCGAGGGTGGCAGGGTGGGGGAAATCGCTCATAGAGGTCCCTGCTGGGCTGCCCCAGACTCTCTCCAAGCTGCGTCAATGTCTGAGCCTCTTCCTCCCCATCCTCCTTCCTCCCTCTCTTTTCCAACAGCACTGTAGCCTGGAGGCTCCTCTACCTACTGCACTCCCATTCTCCTTTATCTTTCACAGGTGTTACCAACTCCCCAGACATATCTTGTACATTTGATTCCATGTTGGCATCTACTGGCGGGATAATTCCTAAACTGCTCCAGCAATAACTACTAAGGCCAAAATAAGATTATCATTATTTCAAAACTAAAGCAATAGTAATAACATAAATGTAGTAGACAAGCTCAAACAAATAAAAGCTTTTTATATAACAATTTACCTTGTTTAAGAGCCCAACTTGGAAGCCAGCAAATTCTTTGGTATTCAATTCTGTCAATCTCAGTGCAGTTTCCCCTGTGATTTCTTTCAATAGTTTTCTAAAATTTTTATTGTGAGCCAAGGACAAGTTGCCTCCAGAATGATTTTTCACTTTGATACCCATTTCCTGGGGAGCTTTCTTCCCCACTGATGCTAATATTCTTTCTGACTCTAGTTTGGTCTAAAATGAAAGTACATAGTATGTTATGAAAACATCTACCATATTGCTTCATTTTTACTACTTAAGAAAGATAATTTAAGAACCCCACAGAACAATTTTCAATTGCAAATCACAGAGAAACAAACAATTAAACATTTTCTTGTGCTTCTCTGTACTAGCACAGCAGAGAGGGGCTGGAAAGACAAATAATACATTTGTTTCTCTTGTCTACTGTCAAAATTGTGACTGAATCATGTAGAGAATGGAAACCATGCACAAGAATTTTATTCCTAAACATTTACAAGCACATTGTGGTACTGAAAAACCTAGTCTAAATCAACATACTCATTTCAGACTAGACAGAAAGGTTTAAAACTCTGTATTTATACATGTAAATTAGTGCTAAAATTCAGATTAGGTAGACTGGCATTATATCTGAAAAAATTAAACCTTATTTCTAGCATTGGGCTATACAAAAATGTCTTATAAGGTAATGTTTAATTGACTAAATTTTACCAAGTACAATTTGTAATGTGTACGCAATAAGCTTCTCACTAACTTACAAAGAAAAATCCCTCTTAGTAGACATTACACTGTATTGATTAATTTTGCCTGAGAAGACATTACAGCAATATATTTGGCATATTTTACATTTTATATACATGGAAGATAGTTCAAAGAACAGTGGTAACATAGTTATTAAATTGGTAATAGAAATATTATAAATTAGTAATGATCTTTTCTTTCTCTCTAAAAGAGGAAGTTCTACCAGTGTCTAGTAAGCTCAAAATAATTTGGGTTTTCTTGTGGTTTGGTCAGAGATATTTATTTATTTTTTCTAATTCTTGAAATTAAGTATATGTTTATTGGCTTTAAAAATTTCCTAAGTCATGAAATATAAGAGCAAATGAGAAGTCTGTTTCCCTAAATGACTTTGAAAAAACTCATTTATAAAACTATATAAGCAATGTGCCACAGAAAGTCCCAGAACTTGCATTAGTTTCATTTCTGTTCACTATTATTCCTGGTGACACAGCCTTAAAGGCTTAAGGTAACTATCCAATAAAAAATAAATCTATAGATCAATAGATAATAAAGTAACATAAATAACCAAACCAAAACATTTACAACAACAACAACAACAAAAATCTACTAGCAGAAAGGAATAGGGGTTAGAGGGACACTTGGCAGGTACGAAATCTGGGTTTACTTTTACTTTCTTTTGCATTTATGAGCACACTGAACTGGTAGGAACTGGTAAACTCCAGACTGTATTTAAGATTTTGCCAGTTTCTAGCTAGGTGTGTCAGCATCCCAATTGAGTCCCTTTAGCTCTTTAGTAAAATGTGACACTGTACTTAGTAATGTCACTTTTCCAAAGGCTAGACTTCCAAACATATCCAGCTTGAAGCAGTAGAGTCACTGAAAATGCTACTATGGTGCCCTACCTTGGAATATGTTTGTGCCTAAGACAGTAAGACTGCTGCATTGATTTGTCACATAATACAATTGTATGGCAGTAGAGCTCTAACTCAACAGTTCTCAAACATTTTTATCCTATGAGAATGGGCTAGGTAGAGGTGAAAAGTATGATAAGGAGGGGTGAGTGGAGGATGAGGTACTAATAGAGAGGGGCAGGCAAGGGACAAGGTGAATAATGGTAAATGAGGTGGGGTATAAAGGAACAGAACTCCACTCTCCAGGTCTCCTTGGGGCCTATCACTCTCAAGGTTAAGGAACACTGGCCTCATGTCCCCCCACTCCAGGGAAAAGCAGATGGCCATTCATCCAAGGCCCAGTATGTGAGTGTAAGTCCTTCATGTGATGCCTGAAAACGGATTTCAGGCAAGTCATTTACTCACAACGGGCCTCTGTGTGCTGACCTACAAAAGGGGGATGCTTTAGCCCAAAGTGACTGGAGGAGAAACTAGGTTGAGGATAGACAAGATGTGACCCATAAGAGAATTCTATTAGGTTTCTGCCCCTCTTAGGCCACAAAATATCAGCCAGCTTGTAGGTAGGACAAACTGGCAGGCAGAAGGAGAAATGGCACAGCATCGAATGATGCTGACAGACTCTT
Source organism: Heterocephalus glaber (assembly GCF_053883595.1). NCBI lineage: Eukaryota > Metazoa > Chordata > Mammalia > Rodentia > Bathyergidae > Heterocephalus > Heterocephalus glaber. The sequence goes on from NW_028258461.1 coordinate 11,099,013, forward strand.
AACTGCAGTTTAATGGTGAAGCTAGAAGCCATAGAGAATCACATTACTACTAATCCATAAAGTGTAGAGATATATACACATTTAATTTGAAAAATTACAATTACACTAAAGAATAAGGAAATGCACTTCTGAGGGCAAAGGATTTTTGTTTGTTTGTTTTTACCAATACTACCTGTTGGCTGAGTTTTTTAAGGTAAGAGATAACACTGTAACTAAGTCCACAATCTAAATTATCTGATATCAGATTTGGAGCTCCCATCATCCTTAGTGCTTTCTTTAATGGCTATAAAGAAACAAAATACACAACAGTAAGAATAGAATAAATCTTAAAATACTCAAAGTTCAGTTATAAGGGGCAAAAGGATATGATTCATTTCTTAGAAGTCAAGGTGCTGCACATAAAACCAAACATGGAACATTAAAAAGTGGCAATGAAAATAGCAGAGAAGTAAGAAGCAGAAAGTAAAAAATCAGAAGAGAGTGGGATAAGAAGAGCAAGTAATAGCAAATTCAAACAAGTAAATTGCTTTCAGTCTTAATTCCCAAGTCACAAAATCATTTCACATTGCATATTTTTGCGAATCCCATTCCTGCCATGGTCAATACCAACACACCCCAATTTCGCCTCCCAGTGAGACCAGTGGTCCCACTGAAGATTCTGCCTTTTCACCTCTAGAAACTTAGCTTCCCACAAACAAGGCCATGATGTTTTCAGTCCCCCCATTTCATAATGTGTCTAAGACACATTTAACAGGCAATAAACAGGTAAGTCTTCAAATTTTGTTTTCAGAGGGAAACCCCATATTGAGAATTTCTAGAGTTAAAAAGGGAAGTTGGCGTGATACGTAAATTGAGACCTACTTATTCTTACATTCCAAAATTACAGTTTCATAAGGTTAGTTTTAATAAGAGAAACATAGATGTGTTTAATAAAAATAACCATGGCAGTTAAAAGAAACAAAATAGAGGAAACAGTGCTTTTTTGTGCCATCATGACATCTCGAAACTCTTACACATGGTTTGAGAAGACAGTGATGACACAAATCTTTGTAAAATAACAAGATGACTATCTTATTGCAAGAATAAAGCTTTTGATTCATTGGTTCTTAGGACAAGAATCATCAGTTGACACAGTTAACACATATATACATATAAATACATACTAATAAGTAGTATGGAGGCAGAGTTTTTAAGTAGCTGTCAAAAGCCTGTCGCCACTTCAGATTTGGCTTAAGCTTGTGAACTTTAAACAAGTCATCTGAAACACAAAAAGCAAATAAAATATGACATTATTCAGGTCTTAGATGCCAAGATCTAAATTAAGCAACTCACACCTAGAAATTTCAGATTTTCACAACATTAGATAAACACTTCTTTGGAGTTTGTCTTTTTCTGGTGGTTGAATTTACCAAAATTATATACATTATATATAATGTATATATTACAATGCTTTGACTTTCAATTTTTCAACTTTATGATGGTGAGAAAGTAATGTTGAGTAGAAATCAAGCTTCAGACTCCAAGTCTAAAACTTTGCTCAGTCTAGCAATATGCAGTATCACCTCTCACAACGCTAGGTAGCAGCAGTGAGGTGCAGCTCCCAGTGAGCCAAGCAATCATGACGGGAAATAACTAATACAGCGGCTACAGTGCACTGCATTGCTAAGCTATGATGATCATTCGGCTAGGGGCATTAAATGCATTTAAATGCACTTTCAACTTACAGTGGGTTTATCAGACTTAACCTCATTGTAAGTCAAGGAGCATCTATATTGTATTTGTCTAAAAAACAGTTACATATTTCTCTTCCACCTATAAAGTTACATAAAATATATTAAAATACTGACTGATCAACTTGAAATATTTTCCTGACCTGTTCTATTGCTAAATTTACTGTAATAATTTTCACCTGCAGGCATATTCATAGGCACCGGTTCATGGAATATTTCTTTCATTTAAACATACAGGATGTTATTCTTTGTGCTGAAAGATCAAGGTAAAGAGACTTTATATGAGAAAAATGTTAAGCCTCTAATTGCTATGCAATGATAGGCAAGCTCTAAATTATATTTTGGATTCTGCATAACTGCCTCATACTTTGATTAGCCATGTCTCCCTCCCTTCATTTCTTTGATTTCTATATTCCAGCTTTTTGGGGGGCGTGTATACAGTTTGAAGATGGAACCCAGGGCCTTGGCCGTGAGCTACATCCCCAGCCCCTTTTTAATTTTTTTAAATTTTGAGACAGGGTCTTGCTAAGACACTGAGTTGCCCAAGCTAGGCTTGAATTTGAGATCCTCCTGCCTCAGCTTCCCAGAGTGCTGGGATTATAGGTGTGCATTACACACAGCTTGTATTTCAGTATTTTGAACCAAACTTTGTGTCACTCAAATATAAACTATTAGTTATTGGATGATTGTAATAGCATGCATAGATAGGTTCTTTAAAATTATGTATAGCTAAACATGTTTCTTGATTATCATACCCATTGACAGAACTAAAGATATTTAAATATGCAGACATTCTTTATCTTTTCACATTTAAATTTAATTATTTTAATACTCTAAATACATTATATATACTGCATACAGATTTCCAAAACATCTCATTTTTCCCTCCAAGTGCAAGAAAAATGTTTCTAATATAATTCAAAATTTGTAACAGACATCAACATGAACCTTCCAAACATAGGATAAACACCAAATATACTATAAATTCATCTTCTATTTTGTTTCATCATGTTTCATTATTTTTTTAAAATCAAATGCTTTACTCCCAGAGATAAAACCATGCACAATTTCTCTAGAAATAGAGGCATTCTTGGAAATTCTGAATTCCTTTAGTTAAGAAAAGCAATTATATATTTTTTCCTTTGCTGCTACTATACATTATTCACTCCTGCTGAAACGAATTTAAATGAATTTACAGAGCCATAAAATATAGGTCTTTTGTTCTTTTGGTCTGGGCGAGAAACAAAGAAAATAAAAGTCCAAAGAGATTTCTGATTCACTGCAGCATGCGGGTCCTTTACAGACCATTCATATCTTGACAGAAAGAAATGAGACACTATAGAAATAGCCCATTATACTTTGTCTTTATGTGGAGTCTGCTGGGAATTAGGATTTTAGAAACTGGCAAATATAAATACAGGAGAGGTTCTTAGATATAAATAGATTAGCTAATCACACTCAGTAATACTCTTAGTATTCTAACAATGACAAGTGCAATGATTCTGCCCAGGAGCTGCTTTAGTCTAGTTATTTCTTGCCAGATTTTTTTGACTGAGGATCAGGGGAAAAGAATAAAATATTCCATATTCTAGATGGTCAGTAGAGAACTCTTAGGGTGATATTGTTTTAGTCTACCTCTGTAGCTCAGAAAACGATTTTCGTACCATTAGATGTCCATTCACATTGAGTCTCTGGGATGGTACAGTAAAGAGGTCATAAACAATTACCCAATCCACATTTGAAAGAAGAGGCTGAGAGCTTACTTAAGAATAAAATGAGGGCTAGAGATTTAGCTCAGTGGTTCTGCCACCTGCCCCGCAAGCACAAGGACCCAAATTCGATCCCCAGTACAAGGAAAAAAAAAAAAGAGTAAAATGATACTTCTAAAACCTCAAAAGTTACTGACATTTTCTCCTTCAGTTCTTTTCTCCCCATTTCCCTCTTCAAAGAGAAGGCGGACCCAGATTTGAGTCCAAGCTCAGTGAATTCCTGAGCTGAGAAAGTTTGGATAAATCACTTCACCTTTTTAAATGGGATAAATGATAATTGCCTTACTACAGGACTGTTCTGAGGAACTAGATCACATAGGAAAATGAACAAGCAATCCAGTGTGAACTTTTAAGCTAATAGTGATTTATACCCATCAAATTATCTTCCTTCTAGTCTGTTTGTGACACAACTTCCTTTTTTCCTCCTGACCATGACTGATCATAATATGGAACTGGATTTTATTTTTTACACAAGTCCCTAGTCCTTAATTTTTTAAAAAAGTGAATTAAATGTGGTATATTCAAGAAAAGTTAAAAAAAGTTTTTACAAACACCCTAATTGCTGTTGTTATGCCCCCTCAACAGTAAAAATAATTTCATAATTGAGAGTGTAATTTTGCAACTATGACAGACTGCTGACCTCCCTGTTGACATGATTTGAGTCTCACTCATCTATTCCTTATGCATGGATGTCACATCTGTGGATTCAACAAACTGTGAATAAAAAATATTAGAAAAAAATGCATGTGTACTGAACATTTACATTTTTCTTGTCATTATTCCCTAAATAATACAGTATAATAACCACTCACATAGCATTTACATTGTATTAGATGTTATAAGTAATTTAGAGATGATTTAAAGTACATGGGAGGGGGCTGGGGATTTAGCTCGGTGGTTTCGCCACCTGCTACACAAGCACAAAGACCCGAGTTCGATCCCCGGTACCAAAAAAAAAAAAAAAGAATCCTAAAGTACACGGGAGGATGTGCTTAGGTTCTGTGCATATACTATGCCATTTTATATAAGGTACTTGAGAATCTGAGTATTTTGGTGTCCATAGGAGGACTGTGTACTGTATTTTAATTTTTTAGGTAATTTTTTTTCTTATAGATTTTTTTGTAACAAAGAGAAATGTAATACAGAAAAGTGATGTTTGTTTGGCTGAATTGGTACATCATATAATATTTTTAAGTAAGTTAAAGAGCTTAAAGAATTAAAATTCTGTTACCATTGATGAAAATATTACATTAATAAAGAGGAAATAGCGAACACCATTATGGGAAATTATTATACTATGCAGAAATATAGTTCAGTTTCTGGGCATTATAAAGTGTGTGTGATTTAACTTGCCTTTTCACTAAATACCCTTGACCACTAAAACTACAAAATTATAGTATATCTTTTAAATATATTCTTAGTATAATAGTGTTGTCTTCAAGAGTTATGATAATGTAAATATTAATAATGACTAATAATGATTGCATTTATTGAGCACTTACTCTTTGTGAGGCAAGCTTTAAGTAGTTTAATTGTACTAACTCACTTAATTCTAACTAAATTTATCTGAGGTCGATAGTGTCATTATTCTATTTCATAGGTAAAGAAAATGAGGCACAGAGGTTATGTATCTTACTCCAGGTTGCAAAACTCACAAATAGCAGAGCCATGATTCATAGTCAGGTGGTTGTCCTATAGCCCATACTTTTCATCACTGTGGATGTTACACTACCCAGAGAGTGATTTCAGGTGGAAATGTGAGTTTGTCAATTTCAGAACCCTATCTTAAAACCCAAGTCTGTGATTCATGAGCAACATGTGGAAGCTGAGGAACAGAAGGTTTTAGGCAAAGGAAGAGCTGAAAGCTTAATCACACTAAAATGCTTCCTCTGATATCAGATTTCCAGTACCTATAAGATAGAAAAGGTCAAAATGAGAGGGCAGGTCTTGCTATATAAAGTGCTATACACCTCAACTTCCAGTGGGAGACAATCTACTCTAGTTACGAGCATTTTCATATAATAATTTGGAGATTAGGTTGAGTTTAGACCAAATATAGGACTCTGGAATTCAACCTGTAATATTTCTATAGAACTTACACTCAGTGGTAGTAAAGTTACCTTCATCCACACGATGTAGTGGAGGACAAATGAGAAAGAGTGAAGCACTTTTACCTCTCTCAGTCAGGGAGGTAGTATTTTAGGGAGGATCCAAAACTCCTACTCATGCACAAGAATAAGGAATCCCCTAACCAAAAAAAAAAGGGGCCGGGGGGGGGGCGGGGATTTAGCTCAGTGGTTCCGCTGCCTGCCTCACAAGTGCAAGGTCCCGAGTTCGATCCCCGGTAACAACAACAACAAAATATATATATATATATATATATATATATATATATATATATATATATATATAAATAAGCAGACTTAAGCCCTAATTGAACAATAAATATATTAAACATAGATGTCTAAATACACTAATCGAAATGCCAAGATTGGCAGAGTGGATTAGAAACACAAAGTCAAAATGTGTTGTCTACAAGAACTCACTTGAAACTTAACAATTATAGGGAAATTAAAAATAAATGATGGGAAAGGCTATATCATGCAAACATTAATCAAAGAAAAACAGAAGTAGCTATAATAATATCAGATAAAGTAGAGCTAAGAACAAAGAAAATTAGCAGAGATATATTATGTAAAAATCAATCCAGGATGAATACACAGCAATCCTAAATGTGTATGCACTAAATCACAGAACTGTAAAAGTTGAGAAGTAAAAATTGATGGAATTGAAAGAGAAATACACGTTTACAATTATAGTTGGAGACTTCACATCTTTCTCATCAACTTATAGAAAATCAACGGAGATGTAGCAGAACATTAATCAATAGGAATGATTTACAATATTTCATTCCAAAAGAACATACTACACTTTATTCTCCAGCAGTGATGGAACATGTATAAAGATAGACAATAATAGGCCATAAAACATGTGAAATTTTTATAAGAATGGATATCATATAAAATGTGTTCTCTGACCATAATAAAATAAACCTAGGAATAGGAACTAGGAATAGAAAAATAACAGGTAGGTTTCAAAATACTTGCAAATTAAACAATATATTTCTAAATAATATATAGGTCAAAGAGGAAGTTTCAAGAAATATAAAAAAGATATTGAAATGAATGAAAATGAAATATAATATGTAAAATATTATAGGAAGCAGCTACGCCAGTGCTGAGAGAAATTTATGACACTAAATACTTACAATTGGAAAAAAAGCAAAAGTCTCAAACTGATAACCCAAGCAATAATTTAAGATCATACCAAGAATTAAAAAAGAAAAGCAAAAGAAACCCAAAGCCAGGAGAAAAAATAATAAAGAAATCAATGAGATTGAAAAAAGAAGAAAAACAATGGATAAAATTAATTAAGCAAAGTGCTGTTTTGTTGACAAGATCAATAAAAGTGGCAAACCTCTAACAAGGTTTACAAAGGGAAAAGAAGACATAAACCCATGGTATCAATTTCAGGAATGAAATAAGCAATATCCCTATAGAACCTGCATCCATCAAAAGGACAATAAAGGATTACTAGGAATAACTCCACATACATAAATTTGACAACTTAGATGAAATGGACCAATTCATCAAAAGCATAAAAAGCATGATGGACATAACGAAATAATAATTGAGTAAACCTCTAACTATGAAAGAAATTGCATTAATAAGCTTAAAACTCCCAAAAGGAATCTACAGACTAATAATTTCACTGAAAAAATTCTATCAAATGTTTAGAGAATAATAATATAACACCAATTATATACAATCTCTTTCAAAAAACAGAATAGGAAGACACTTCTCAATTTTATGGAGCTTCATTTTATGAAGCTAGTACACTTGGGCCTTTTCTATCCACAGTTTCTATGTCCACCGATTCAGCCAACTGCAGATTGAAAATATCCAGGGGGTAGGGAATTGCATCCGTACCTAACATGTACAGACTTTGTTCTTGTCACCATTCCATAAACAATACAGCATAACAACTGTTTACACAGCATTTACAATGCATCAGATATTACAATTATCCAAAGAATGATTTACAATGTGGGAAATAGTACAAATCACACCACAGAAATATAAAGGATCACTAAAGATTATTATGAACAACAACTTTGATAGGCAAGAAGAAATGGATAAATTCCTGGAAACCTACACCTTACCAAGTTTGACTCATGAAGAAATAGGAAACCTGAAAAATAACAAGTAATGAGATAGAATCTGTGATAAAATGTTTCCCATAGAAGAAAACCTAGAAGCAGATGGTTTCACTGATGAGAGCCACCAAACACTTAAAGGGGAATTAATACTAATGCTTTATAAATTATCCCCAAAATTGAGGAGGAGGGAAGTCTCCCAAACACATGCTAGGAGGCCAATATCATCCTGATACCAAAACCAGACAATAACAAAACAAAAAAGAAAGCTACTGGCCAATATCCTGGATGAACGTGGATGTAAAAATCCTCGACAAAATACTAGCAATCTGAACCCAACAGCAAATCAAGATAATTTACCACAATAAAGTGGGATCCATCCCAGGGATGCAAGGATGGCTTGACATATGTGAATCAATAAACATGATACAGAAGGACAAAAATCTATTTGATCATCTCAATAGATGCAGAAAAAGAATTTGATCCTCTAACAGGTAGCATTATACCAAGTGGGGAACCCTAAATATTTTCTCTCTAAGGTCTGGAACAAGACAAGACAAGGATGCCCACTTCCTCCTTTCTTGTTGTTTTTTTTTAAGGATGCCCACTTTCATTCAACATGATACTGGAAGTCCTAGCCATAGCAATCAGCTAGAGAAAGAAATAGAAAGCATACAAATAAAAAAGTGGAAGTAAATGAAACTGAAGAGTACACACACACACAAACACACATATACAAAATGGAAAAATATCCTGTGTTTATGGACTGGAAGAATGAATATTGTTAAAATGTGCATATCACCCAAAACAATCTATAGATTCAATGAAGTCCCCATCAAATACCAATGACATTCTTCACAGAACTAGAAAAAAATTCTAAAAACTCTATGAAACCACAAAATATCCTAAATAGCCAAAGTAATATTGAGCAAAAAGAACAAAGAGAAATTACACAACCAAACTTCAAACTACAAAACCATAGTAATTAAATTAGCATGGTGTTAGCATAAAAACAGACACACAAGTGCAATCATACAGTTGTATGTCTTTTTGTGAATGGCTCATTTCACTTAACATAATGTCCTCCAGGTTCATCCATCTAACAGAATTTTTCTTTTTCAAAGCTGAGTAATATTCCATCATGTACATCACATTTTCTTTTCTATGGTGCTGAAGACTGAATCCAGGGCCTGACACATGCTAGGCAACTGCTCTACCACTGAGCTAGCTACATCTTCAGCCTTACTACATTTTCTTTATGTATTCATTCATCAACAGGCACTTGGTTGCTTCCCCTCCCTGGCTATTGTGAATAATACTGTGATGAATGTAGATGAGCAACTATATCTTTAAGAAGCTGGATTCATGTCTTTTGGATATATACCCAGGAATGTGATTTCTAGATCACATGATAATTCCATTTTTTTTTTTTGAGACAGGATCCTGCTATGTAGTTCAGGCTGGCCTTGAACCCACTGTATATCCCAGATTGGCCTCGAACTCACGGCAATTCTCCTAGCTCAGTTTCCCAAGTGCTGGGATTACAGGAGTGTGCCATACACCCAGCTTGTAATTCCATTATTAATATTCTGGAAAATCTCCATTACTATTTTCCATACTAGTTGCACAATTTTACATTCTCAGTCACAGTGCACAAAGATTCTAGTTTTTCCACACTGTCACCAACACTTGGTATTTTCTGTTTTTGGTAGTGGTCATCCTAATGGGTACGAGGTAATATCTCATTGTAGTTTTGATTTATATTTGCTATGATTAGTGATTTGAGTATCTTTTCATATGCTTGTTGACCATTTGCATATATTCTTTGGAGAAATATCTATTCAAGTCCTTTGCCTGTTTTGTAATTGGGTTATTCAGTCTTTCTGTTGAATTTTAAGAGTTCTTTACATAGCCTAATATTAATCACTTATAAGACATATGATTTACAAATATATTTTTCGTTGCCAAAGGTTGCTTTTACACATTATTTTTTCTATTTCACTCCCCCACCGAGAATCAAACTCAGGACTTTGTGATTGCCAGGCAGACATTACACCACTGAGCTAAATCCCCGGCCCATACACATTGTTGATTGTATTCTTTGAAACATGAGAGCCTATAAACTTAACTTCTTCCCATTTTTTTTAATTTGCTTTTGCTGCCTATGTTTTTGGTGTCATCCTTCTCTGTATTATTTCTTACAACTACTTGTGAATCTACAATTATTCCAAAATGAAAAGTGTATGCAATATCATGTAATATTTGTCATTCTGTGTCCGGTTTATTTCACTCAGCACGATGTCTTCCAGTATAGTGCCTACAGTTAGCAAATAATATATTGTGTTCTTGAAAATCTACTGAGAGGATAGATCTTACAGGAAATGCTTTTATTTTAAAATTAGAATAGTACATAAAGAAGACAGGAACACTATCAGAGGTGACGGATACATTTATGACATAAGTTATGGTGATGTTTTCATGGGCGTATATGCACCTCCAAACTCACCAAGTTGTATACATTAAATGTATCACAGCCTTTTTAGGCCAATCATATTTCAATAAGTGGATCAAAAATGTGTATTTAAAATAGAAAAAGTAAGACTTAAAGTTCTGAGTGAAGATTATCTAGACCAATCTTTTTTTACTTGTCATAAAACTGATGTCATAAAAGCATACTTAAGAAAAGTGATAAATTAGTCTATAAAATACACACTTTTTACTGGCAGTCTTACAAATCTCTAAGACATACCTACATTTTGTGTTAATGACAATTCTAGTATTTTCAGGTTTTACCTAAGAAATAAACTATCTAGGCTATACAAAACAATCACGTTCAATATATTTATGATGACCCATTCTTAAACTTACCAACTCTCAACACTTAAAGGATTGCTCTTTCAGTACATTCAATATATGTAGTATCTCTGGCACTAAAAGTCTTATACTTGTAATGATCAAACTTAGTAAAGATTTTGCTCCTTTGTACAAAAAATCAGTAAAATTTATTTTTTTTCACAAAAGTTTAGAAACTCCATCAAATAAAAATGTCCAAAACTTTACAATTAGATGGATACTAGGTAGGCACTTTAAATGAGATTGCAAATCCTCTACACATACTTTCTATAGTGTCTGAGTTGTTCTTTTAGAATTTTCTCATGGAAACCATACTTTCTACAACCAGAGTTATTGCAGAATTGATTTTTAGACTTATTACCTTTACTCTCTATCCTGCTTCCCCCCAAATATCTCAAGAGCATTTAATATTCTGAGGAGAAAGGAGTGCAAGACAATACCTTCATAAAAGGCACATTTTCTTAAAAAACTATCCAATTCCTAGAAGGTTAGGATTAGGGTTATCCCCAACAAAACCCTGAGTTTTCTAAACCCAATTAGTGTACAACAAGGCCAAGTGCACTTCAAAATAGGAGAGAGGGTGCTCATTGGAGCTTGCAAACTAGAGAACAACAGTAAGCGCACACACTAATGAAAGAGAAACAAAACATGTACCATGTAAATTCTAGCCTTTCAAAGAAGTTTTCACTTTTTATCTATTTTGTCATCAATTTTTCGTCGGCATATTTAAAATGCTTAATCTGTGTTCTACTTTTGTTTTGTTATATTCTACAGATGACTAAATGGCACATATTTTACTTACCTAAAAGAGGAAGTAAAACTGGGTAGTTGTAAGGCATCACAAAGAGGTTTACACAAGTTAAAGTTGTACTGGCTTTTAAATAACCAAATGGATATCCAAGTTCATTGTATTTTCCACTACTAGTAACAAATACCTGTGAAGAACATGGAATAATGTACAGTTATGGCAGTAATGATTTATGTAAAACTAAACTCACGGCAACATTCTGTAGTAACAGCTGTGGCACAATTTAATTGTAATTTAAAATAGGAATAGTGCTTTTAGCCTACATTTATGTCAAAATACATCATACTAAATTTAAGTGTTCAGAATGCAATTTTCCACAAATTACATTAAGAAATGAAACTGTACAATGTAATAACCACTCAGGGACCATAGGCCACACTAAAAACGCCCAAATATTTACTTGGTTTGCAGAATGGAGAATAAAGCTAAAATACCAGTAAGTGATACCAGCCATTAAAACAAATGAATTTCTCAAAGGAATAAATGGTGTTCTGAGTACAGACTTTTAGGAAAAGGGAAGATGGTCCCATGCCTAAAGCACACAATTATGAAAAACACAGCCTATTAAAGGATTATAGAAACAATTCTCATGTGCACTACCATTCAGTCTTGCTCTATTTCTCTTTCCTGTCCCATTCCCCTACACATTTGTCCATTTTTCACTTAATAAATATTTACTGAGTAGCCTATTATAAAGCAGACACTATTGCAAATTATTTTGAGGCAGAAAGGAGATGCATTGGTTGAATATGGAGGGCATTTTCTTTGGACGTTACAGCAAATATTTGATTAAGATTAAAACTTTGATCATATTTCATTTGACTATCTTCTTATTCCTTATTCATATTTCTAACTTGATTTGAATTATATCGTCAGCCCCTGCACACAGTTCTCTAGCTACCATGTTTACTGTGTGTTCCATGTTCAGACTCTTTTATTAGTACATGTTTGGGATACATAATGAACACATTCATCTTGGGGAGTTAGTGTAAGTACATATTACATCTTAATCCTTTTTACTTCTCCTTCCTCTCCTCTGTGCCCCCGCCTTCATCTTCAGATCCTCTTTCAATTGGCAAAAGATTTACTCTCTGCTTCCTCTTATCTTTTATTTTGCTCGTTAAATTATTTATACTTTAGGTTTTTCAAATAAGCGAGACCATACGATATTTAAGCTTCTGGGTCTGATTATTTTACTAAGCATTATGGTCTCAGGGTAAGCCATTTTTCTACAAATCACTAAAATTTATCAAAAAATATGGAACGCTTCAGAAATTTGCGTGTCTTCCTTGTTCAGGGGCCTCTTTATTGGTCCAATTTTAGTGTATTAGCTGCTAAAGCAGCACCATGTTCAGACTCTTTTTTGTTTATTTTATGTCTTGCTACGTAGTTCACAGTTCAGGCTGGCCTTCCCCATATTATGTAGCCAGGCTGGCATGGAATCACAGCAATTCTCCTGCCACAGCCTCCCTAGTGCTGGAATCAGAGGCATGCACCACCATGCTGGACATGACTCTTTGGTTCTGACTCAGGACACCAGTATATATCATTAGAGATCTAGACCTTTACTTTTCCAAAGTCCTTTGGCAGGATTGGTTAAGACAAAATTTGAACCTTGATATTTAACAGCCTCCATTTACATTGTGAGTTCTTAGTAGCAGCAAAATCACCTACCAGTTCAGTAAATTTCTGTTATATTTAGAAGTTTCTAAGAATAAATCTTCCCTATGCAATTCACAATGCTGCAAAACACGAGTTGTGCTAAAACAATTCTGCTAGATTTCATGTATCAATTTGCACCTCAATATAAACAGGTAATGGCAATAAAACATGCTGAATTTTATTTCTTACGTGTGTGTATTAGAAGGGGGAAAAAGGCTATCATAAAAGACATAAAGAGGGGTTGAAGGGAGGACTGGGCAAGGGTGAAAGATGGGAACCAAGAGAGATTATGTAAAGGTGCAAATTTCCAAGGATGAATGTCATTATATTGTATACCTAAAATGTACCAATGATTAGAATGAATAATCGATAATGCAAAATAGGAAGAAAAGTTCCAAAGGGGTAGGGGTAGTGGGAGGGGCAGGGGAAAGGAAAGAAGGGAAAGGAAAAATGATGAGAAATGGAAAAAATGGAAATAAAGTCTTTGTAAATAGGGAAGGGTGGAGGGGGTGAAGGGAAGGCTAGGAATGGGGAAAAAATAAGAACCAAGATGCATCATATAAAGGTACAAGTTCCCAATGAGAAATGTAATTGTGTTGTATACCTAAAATGTACAAATAAAAGAATAAAAAAAAAACATGTAAAAATAAAATAAGTAAAACTTAAAAAAAAAGACAAAGAAATATATATTTAATTCTAGGAATCAGATTTACAATTCCCAAGAAAGGTAAAGCACCATTTTTTGTTTCTCACCTACCTTTACTTCCTCTCTCTCTTCTTTCCTTCCTCTGCATAAACCCCTGGAGTTATTCTAAATTTACTATCACCCACAAGTTTATAGATTTTGGGGGGATTCCAAGTAATAATTAGAGACTATATAGTCCAGAGAAAGTGAGTGTCTAGTACAAGGCCAGATATTTGGTGGCGGAGCTAGGGTTTGAGCCTAAACTCCATTAGGGCCGTGCCAATTCCCTGGCTCTTGGTTCATTTTATTCTTTTTTATTCTCAATAATTTATCACAGTAGCGGCCAGTTGTGCTGGCGCATACCTGGAGTCTCAGCACTAGGGAGGCTGAGGCAGGATTGTCATGAGTTCAAGGCCAGCCTGAGCAACATAGCGAGACCCTGCCTCAAATAAAAATTCATCACATTAAAGTACACTTAGGTAATACAAGGTCAGGAGAAAGACTATAGCATTTTGGAGGGGGTTTATAAGGAATGTGCTATATATAAAAGAGGTTTTATCTTTCAGGAAAATGTAATTTATTTGCTTTCATTGCAAAAATGCTTTTCAACCTCTACATTCAAACCTCATAGCTTTATTTTATGTCAGCATTCTGTCTCTACATTTCTAGCATTTTTTGGTAAATTCCCTCATGTTGTTTTTGGTCACTACCCTACAGCCCCCAACAGGAATCATTAACCTGACTTCTAACAGAATCAGTTAGTTTTACCTCTCTTTGAGTGGATTCTTGTCTTCAACATTATATTCTTGGCGTTGGTCTGTTTCTTGCCCTTTTATATTCTTGATTCATGCCTGTTCCTTTTTTCTAACTGCTTTTAGCATCTTGGGGGAAGTAAGGTAGCTTACAGACAGCTAGTAGCAATAACCTCACATTTTAGGGTGAAACAGATGTTCCTTGCATAAACAGAATCTAACAATTACTAATTGCTACATGGTTCTGTAGTTCAGACATAGAGCAAACATCCTTACAATGTGGTATTCTTCTGCTATATTCAAATAAAGTCTGTGACTACCATGTGTGCATTTTTACAAATTAAACTCTGAAGATGACTACATTAACCAATTCTGCAAGACCTTCTGGCTGCAGCATACTACTTGGAAGAGTTGGTCCATGACGTCTCTGTGAATTTGTCTCATCCAAGTAAAATCCCACTACCTACACCAGAATGGTTTTTACTACTGGAAAGTTTTATTACATTATACTATTATAGAAACGGATTTCAAGGACTATAGTTTCTGACTCAACTAGCCTATATTTCCAATCTGTCAAGTTCAAACTAAGGCCTGAGAACTTTGCTTCAGCTTCACAAACAATACCCCAGTAGAATTATATCTTTTAGATTAGGTTAGGTTATTTATTTATTATTTATTTATTTATTCATTTTTGGTGGTGGTGGTGGTACCTGGGATTGAACCCAGGGGTGCTCAACCACTGAGCTACATCCCCAGCCCATTTTATTTTTTATTTTAAGATAGGTTCCTTTTTTTGGTCAGTTCATAAATTTATTTTATTTTTTTCCTTAGGTTTATTGGCACATTTTAGGTATACAATACAGTTACATTCATCATTGGGATCTTGTACCTTTAGTGGTGACTGGACAAAGAAGATTTTTTTTTTTATAAAATGGAGTACTACTCAGCCATAAAGAACGAGAAACTAGAGACATTTATAGCTAAGTGGATGCACATTGAGGCCATACTCTTAAGTGAAATAAGATAGGTTCTTACTAAATTGCTCAGGCTGACTTCAAACCTGCGATCCTCCTGCCTAAGCCTCCCAAAAGGCTAGGATTACACAGGCGTGCATCATAACACCTGGATAAGTTACAGATTCCTAACCTGGCATCCGTGGACAGGTTTTGAGGAAGAGGGGAGCTGACGTTTTCAAATATATAGGTATCATATCCTACTATCTTAAATGGCAATGTATAGTTAGCTAATGATTCACATCAATCTAAATTTATTTACTTTGCCCTGTTGCTTACTTGATAGCATTTGTGGGAGAAAGAGTCTAGTATTTCCAGATTAACCTTTGAAACTTCTGAAAACAAAGCCCTGATCCCAGAGTAGTTACAGACATTTGGCCAATAAGTAAGGATAAGTACCTGCCAGCAGGTATGGGGAGACTTTCGTTCCAAGATATACTGAGTTAGGGGAGAAGGTTCAAGTTCATATTTGTCGAAGGGCAGTTTATCTATAACCATTGGCTCACAATCTACACAGGAGAATCTAACAACAGGATGAGATGTTCTTGGTGGCTAAAATAAAAGAGAAGAAAATATGACCACGTATCAAGCAAGCTTACATTTCTGACAATTCTGCAAGCCCTTTTATATTTTGTTAAATCATGAGATACAGGCTTTGAGAAAGGGTTATTGGTAGGCATCACCAATGGCTTTCCTGTGAAGAAGGGATTCAGATTCTTTATCTCTACCTTCCACTTAGTATTAAGAACAGGACAGATAAATTACAACACTCATAACTAGAAATTCAGTGAAAAAATGCTTTGAATATATCTAAGAAGCCACTGTGATCCATAGGATGAACCCTGAATTGCAGATCCACTTTGTGATCACCAAGCATCACCTGCCCTTCATTCTTTGTATTCCTGTGCAATCCCCTAAATTTTCTAATGAGGTGATGGCAGAACTCAAGCTACTAACAAGTAAGATGAAAAATAGTAAAGGTATGGAAAGGGCAAAATAGAGACGGCTATTGAGCTGGTCATAACTCCAGGGCCCAGACAGAAGCTTGTCTTACACAGTTGAAGCTAGGGATATTTTGGGTAGGGATGCAAAAGCTGTTTTTTTTAATCAGGTTTAACTTGTGATTGAAGAGCACCAAAGAAAGAAAGGGAAACAGCAAGGGCTGCGAGATCTGGAAGACTAATAGACATATGACAAATATCTTTGCATCTTTATAAATGGGAAAACACATTCACTTGCCTTTATCATTTACAAACCCACAAGATATTTGAGAGTTGAGAAAAATAGTCCTCAAATGAGCCTTTAAAGAAGGAGGAATGGAAACAAACTGTATGCATTATTTGGAATTTCATTTACTCCAGATTTTCCTGATTGCAGTATTAATTAATCTTGTGAAATATTTTGGACTTCTTAGATTTGAGCATGTAAAAAATCAATAAAGACATGAGTAAAGTCCTATCACTGGCAATAACAAAATACATTTACCACTAAAACATTTACTTGGTGATTCAAAGCGGCTGAGAACCCAGGGGCACCAAGGGGGAAATTTACTAGCACCAACAGCAAGGGTTTGAAAGAGAATTTCAGGTTTACATGGCCACTACTGAAAAATAAAATGCAGGAGCCTAAAAATAGTAACCCAGGAGAAAATGCAGTTCACTGTGGAAATTTCTAGAACTTAAAATACAGATAAAGTTCAACTAGGAAGATGTTAAACTAGAGAGGATTGATGTATTTGTCTCATACTGACACCCACCCCAGCCCACACAACAGATTGCTAAAGCCTTCTTAGACTGGAGGTGGGGGAAAATATGTTTTATACAGTGTTCCTTATTACTAGACATTGCCCCCACCAAAAAAAAGCCAATTTGTCTGGTACTAGGAGTAATTATATCTAATCTTCTTCTATCAAATCCAGTGACCAAAAAGATAAGCTGTGTGTGGGTCATTAGAAATTTTTTTAAACATTCCTTATTTACCCATCATTGAAAAGTACATTGCTATAGAGCAGAAGTTCATTGATTAAAAAAAGGAAAAATTGTAGATCAAGCCAGTTCCATTATGTGTCTTATGACTCTCTAGGAAGTAGACCTTTGAAGATGTTTTGAATATGTTTCTAAAACCTATATGAGGTGTAAACTAGGTTTCAATTTCCGGAGGCTGTGTATGAAAACTGATGCCAGTGCCTTTTTAGGCACTGTGTTTACCAAGTAGATGAAGTCAGCCGCTCTGAGATGAAAATCAAGTCACAGATAATGACAACATCAAAAATAACAATGCATTAACATCCAAAGATGGTAGCTCAAGTGAAAAAGGCAACTTAAAGAAAGAGTGAAAATGCTAGAAAGTAAAGGAAGTCCTCCTTTGCTTTTAGGCACAAGGTAGACTTTTATTAAGAGATTGAAGGCAAAAAGGAGAAGATCTCGCCTCAAAACTCTCTCAAAAGGTTCACTATAATCAGCCAACTAAAAATCCACACAATGTTTACCTTTTTGTATTATGATACTTACGAGTGAAGGTAAATTCTGATCTGGCCAAAATGATTCTGGAATTGGCCAATGTCCAACAGGAACACCAGTTTTAGAGTTAGGCCGTACATAAATGAGTTTATGGCAACTATGCCATGGTTGAGCAGCAAATGAATTGGTTGGCCTAGATGAATCCATAAGTCCATCTAAAAGTTAAACAAAAGACAGACTAGGGCATGAATTTCTTTTTACAGCTGCTGATCTACTTGTACAATTTTCCAGCTAAAAGCAGATATAAAAAACAATGATTCATGAAAAATGGAAGGAAAAAAATGACACTACTAGGATTCCTAAATGTTCTCTCTAGTGACTCTTTTCTTCTAATCAATCCTCTCTAATTCAACACTCCTCACCATCCTTAACCTACTATGAGAATATATACTTATGTGGAAAACTATTATAAAACTAACTTTGAATTTCACAAGACTTGGACGCAATAAATACTTGGAAACACTACAGTTAGTTTTTAAGAATTTAGTTATCAAATTGAGCAAATGAAATAATACATTTTTACTTATTTCAGTGTTATTTTCACAAGTAATTACCCTAGACCAGGAGATTTACTGAGGAGCCCTGGGCTCTAGGGAGAACATGTAATGATTCTGTGGAGGGGTCCTGTGAAGTGGAGCTCACAAATCTGGGCATGTGCATTTTTCTTAGGAAAGAGTTCTTCACTTTCATCAAAATCTGAAAGGTTAAGAACTCTGGACAAAGGGGAACTGGAGCTAGAAAGAAACTCTGAATTATTTTCTCATGTATGACACTAAATCCCAGGAACTTCCATATGAAAGTTCTCAGTTCACATAGCATCCCTTCTCCCAGGCCTGTCTTTCATGGCAAATGTCCTCAGAGGGTATAAGAAGCTCCTGAAATTATTGTACATAAAACTGTGTGTGTGTGGCTTGTATCTCTTTTAGTAGGCAAAGGGGTTTATATTTTTCCAATAGCTTCTCAAAGGAATTCAGGAACCAAAGAGAAAAAAAAAGTGAAGAACCACAAGATTTACTGCTTCAGAAAGAAATGTGTAGCTTTTTGCCATGTGTGTTTGGCTTCTATGGTCCTGGCCATGACAATTAAAATGCACACCTCAGGGGAGATAAGCACCATGGAAAGAAGTATACACGCATATGTATGTGTAGGAACTGACAGAAATGAGAACTAATAACCTAGAACAACAGAGCTCTAAGGAAACCTTGCAGTACACTACTATAGTGTGGTTTAGTTCCCTGACCCCTTCGAAATCCACACACAAGTAGTCGCAAATGTCCATTCATAAAGCATCTGAAAATTCACTACATTTTAACTCCCCCTATGCAAAAGTAGTTATGCTTTTATCCATTTAGATGTCAGACTTTCTGTAAAAACTCATTTTAAAAGTTTCTATGGATAGGGCCGGGGATTTAGCTCAGTGGTTCCACCGCCTGCCTCTTAAAAGCAAGGTCTGGAGTTCTAGCCCCGTACCAAAAAAAAAAAAAAAAAAAGTTTGTACGGTTAAAAAAAGTAACAGGAAAAAGCTAGTGTAGAACCTTACAGAACACTCTAAGTTCCCGGATAAACAATTCATGATCTCTTGCTGTGGGGTAGTAACTAACATAGCTTTTATTAAGATAGCTTGGGATATCTGGTGCTCACAGCCCCAAACAAGATTAGCCACACTATTGGGAACACCCAGACATTTTGTGAATAGAGAGGGAATGAGTCAGTGTCATCCCAAGATTGGGACAAGGGAATATAAAATGATTTGGGGAAAGGAAGGAAGAATTTTCTTAAGAATATTCAACAAAAATTGAAGTCGCTAGAATTTAGCCTACTGACATATCTACATAGGCAAAGAAAAGTAGTTGTTTGTATAGATGTCTGTAACCATTCATATGTGTATGGATAATGAAGGGTATTGTTATAATTTGTTTAAAGTATTCTGAATGTCAGATCATTCTCCTATATAACACTTTGGGGTTAAAAAATGTTATCCACCATACCTTCTCCAACAGGAAGAGGATCTGGTCCCGTTTTTTCAAAATTAATAACTACACCACTCTGAATTTTTTGAACTAGAGATTCTAAACATTGATTCAACATCCGTTGTGTTCTAACACAGTAGGAGCGACCTATGCGAGAGAGAAAATCACAAGAGCACAAGTTTGATTAAAGTATTATATCATAATATAAGCATCTGAAATTCTAAAATATAACTTGGAATAATCATAACTACATTGGCACCAAGTATAGTACCAATAATGGGATTAAGTATCAGAGTTAAAAGATTTTTTTTTGCAGAGTTAAAAGATTTTAAAGGAGAACAAGCAAAGTCTAGATATAGCATTTAATGAAAACTATACTGTTGCCATATATTCTTCCTTTAGAAATATGAAATATCACCAATACCTCCTGTGACTTCACACATTTGTGTGATGGCTGATTCATCAGTTGGTACACTCCCTAGTTGCTCTGGTTCCATACAAGCCACTCCAGGCAAACGTAACACCAGGGCAAATAACCTTTGATCCCAACGAAAAGGTTCTTTGGTTAGTTCACTTCCAGGCAGAGGAGAATTTAAAGGAAGATGAAGCTGATAAGGCAAAATTTGAAAAGGTTTATCATGACAACCCATATAAAAATGCAGAAAGAGTTAAAAGGCTCACTTTTCTTTCACGGAACATAATAAAACTAAGCAATCTCTATCTGGATTACCAAAATAGCATGTTTGTCCAAACTTTACTCTTAACTGGAAATACACGCTTCCCACAGAAATAGCTGCATGTTCTCTGCCATTTAAATGAAATTTTAAAAGTTAAATCTCACCTCTTCTTGAACACTAGCAGTACTTGTTAACTTGTTTCCATCTGTGATGGTAATTAAAATAGATGGTTCTAAAAAAAATGGATTTCTCCCCTAAAATACATGTAAAAAGAATTAGAGCTGTGTAAAATAATAAAATTATATTTAAACTTTTACATTTGCCTTGTTAATGATCTCCCCAATACATGTTAAAATCTGCCTAGATATATAAGGAGAAAAAGATTAGGGACTGAAATGGGTAGGAACCAAAATAATCTTGAAAGAGGTAACATTTCTATCAACTGAGAAATTCTAGAACTCCCCAAGCCATAACATTCAAAATACTTTATCTCTCAGCTTTCCAAGTAATCACAAAATGTTATTAAAGTGATTGTAATGGCAGTATCATCCACATTCATTAATTCATTCACCTGAGTCAGAATCCTGGCACAGGGGACACTAGCAACAAACTCTGTAACCTGGAGGTGACTCTGGAGATCATGAGCAGAGTATTTAGAGTAGATAAGGACAATGGTGGCAGCAGCAAATGCTTTTCTGGCTTCCTCTTATACTATAGCTTTTTCATCACATTGGGCGGGGCGAGGGGGTTAGGAACACAGAAAGATTCTCTCCAGCTGTCTTCTTCCAATATTTCTCAGCAAAAATTTATTCATCCCATTTTCAGATATCCGATGATGTGGTGGGTAGGCAATTGTAACTATTTTTAAATCAAGCCATATACAAGAATCAAGAAGGAGGTTTTTACAAAAAATATGTATTTAAAAGTTATATGAACCTTTTTGGAGGATATCAAAAGTAGCAGAAATCTTGGTAACCATGCTCAATTTTAAATTCCTTTTTTCTTTTCTTTTTCTTTTTTTTTGGTACCAGGGATCCAACTCAGGATCTTGCGCTTGCGAGGCAGCCATGGTGCCACTGAGCTAAATCTCCAGCCCCCCAATTTTGAATTCTTACCCCAAGTCACCAAAGGAAATTAGTTGTACTCACTCAAAAAAAATTTTACCTGTCCATAATTGTCTATTCCAGATATTAATCTATTGAGATTTAACAAATCAAATGAGGATCTTAGAGCCTGACCAAGAGTAGTCAGTCCAGTAGCCTGAAGATTTTTTAGTTCGGTCATGAATGTTGCATGATTTTCCTTCCAACCAACCTGAAAACCAAACATTTACAAAGAAATTCCTGATTATACAATGAACAAGGTATAAAATGCAAACAGGCACTAAACAGAAAATATTGAACTTCGGCTTGACAAATTAATTGCTCCTTAATGTAATTCTATTCTATATCTTGTCTGATCTCAGGGCTAAAGCAAGTGATCAGTTTCAGAAAGATCAGCTAGCTTTAATGATCAAGAGTAAATAATTCAAGCAAGCAATACATCCATTTGTTATGGTTTCTGTTCAGGCTCAACCAAACCTACCAAAACACCTCAGTTACCTTAGCTTGACACGGATGATGAGCTTCGAGTAAGGGGACAGCAAGGAAGAGTTACTTTTTAAATGCATTGTCCTTAATAGAGATAAACTTGGCGATCGAGTGTCTCTTCTCTATGAATTTTTCTAACCAAGATTCTGTCTCCCAAACAATATTTTCACTTTTAAATGAAAATAAAAGGAAACTATAGAAATAGAGCCACATTTATTTGGAGACAATGCTTCTGGCACTATCAGGCATTCAGAAAACCCTAAATCTAGAATAAGACGAAAAAGGAAAAAAAAATGCTTTGGCAAAGAAAGAGCACCCTCTAGGCGCCCCCAGCAGCTGAATAGCAGCAAAGAACCAAAGACCCAAAGTCAACAGCCAACACGCTGTGATCTATTTATTGGCTTGTAGAACAGAAGGAAGGGAAGGATCCTGCTGACTGTTCAGTGATGGCTACAAAAGCAAAGCAGCACAAAATACAAAGAAGAGAAGCCAAAAGACTATGGGAGCTGTGGGTATGTCACAGAGGAGTGGGCCAGCAAGGGTGAAGTCAGATAGCATGGCTGGGCAACATGGTAGACAAAACAGCCGCCCGTGTCTCTGTAAACCCAGACAGCAGGGTGATATGCTGAATGCTGAAGTGATGCCTAACAGGCCGGTACAGCTAGAGGAGGAAAGCAGAAACAAGTAATACAGAAACAAACGAAATGATTTAATTTGTGTTTAGCCGAAGGCTACAGCACTCTTCTAGTTTCCTGGACTCCCACAGCACCATGAGATATGGAAGCCACATGGAGGCTGAAAGAACAAGAGTGGATATTTGAAGAAGCCCGAAGTTCATGAGACCCACTGGTGTGAGGAGTGGAGGGGACCGTGGAAAGGAAAAAACAGAATTCATTAAAGGGTAAGATTTACTGCAGAACCACAAGTTAATTTGATTATCATTGCTGTGGGCACATGACAGGAGGCATGGCTGATAAGACAATTTGGGCTTTGACTGTAAAGTGCTTTGAACACCATGCTCAGTAGTTTAGATTATTATCTGCTAGCCCTGGGATGAACTTGGTGTTTTTAAGCAG
Source organism: Heterocephalus glaber (assembly GCF_053883595.1). NCBI lineage: Eukaryota > Metazoa > Chordata > Mammalia > Rodentia > Bathyergidae > Heterocephalus > Heterocephalus glaber. The sequence continues at coordinate 11,122,332 of NW_028258461.1, forward strand.
GGGAGCAGCATGATCAGAGCTGCAAGATCATTCTGCTGGGAGGTGAGGCTAAATTGAGGGGTAGAGGAGAGGATGCAGCTTGAGGCAGAGAAACTGGTTTGGAGACTGTTGCAATAGCTTCTGAGAACAGTGATGAAAGCCTGAGTTAGAGCAGCGAGGACAGACAGTAGGCTGCAGATTAAAAAAGTGTTTCAAGAGACAGAGTCATAAGGATTTAGCTAATTAAAGGGATGGGTGAGAGAGAAAGGGTCATATACTAGGTTGGGATATCTGGCCTGGGCAAACTTATGAATAAAGTCGACGTTTTTGAAGTTAGTTTGTTTAGCAATCTTATTTCCACACAGTAAACTTACATTTATATTATATTAAGTATTGAGCTACTGAAAGGCCCTTGTAATAGTTCAGGGTATGACTAAAGAAAAAGGAGTGGACTACTTGGTTGGCAAAGTGCTGGCAAAAGATTTGAGTGTCACTTTATAACTCATCAATATTTCAAGTAATGTCCCAATGGTTAATAGTCTTATTCATCAATCTGTCAGGATAATTACTACAGTATTTAAAATTTCCTTTATAATATGGAATGAAAGCATTTTACAAATAGCTTTGACATCTGAATTTCTGACATTGTTTTTTTGGTCAGTTCCAATCCTGGGCAACAAATTGGAAATATGAGAAATTCATAATGCTGTTCCTACCTCAGTACTACAAAGTATGTGAGCTACATTTACTACCAAAACCATGAATATTTTGGTAGCATTCCAGCTCCTATTTCAAGATAAAAATTAAATGCTCCCCTCCATTTTCAAAATATTGTAGGAAAAAAAATGTCCCATAGATCAATTAAAATATTTAGAGAACTTTATTCATGTGAAAAACTTATTCCACAAAGACCACTATAAAGAGAGCAGGAGAAGACACATTATACTCTTCATTCATTCTTGAAATTAATTTTTATAACAAATGAATTCAAAGACAGCCAGTTTGCTCTTTTCTTCATAGTACTGTGGACTCAAACCCATGGCCTCTCACATGTTAACTACTCACTCTACTACTGAGCTACATCTCCAACCTCTGATTTGCCATCTCAATAGTCTTCCTTTGAAATATTTTACTTCAAACATATCCTACTCCCGTGTCAGTAAAACTTTTATTTCTGATAACAATTTCCACACCTTCTTGGAGAACTAGAGCTTACAAAGCACTTTCACTTTTCACAGTGGCATAAGATAACCCTATAAAAATAGGCACAACAATACCAACCCTATTTTGACTTTCCTTCCTTCCTCCCTCCTTTCTGGCAGTATAGAGGACTGAAGCTGGGCCTTTAAGCTACACCCTAGCCATTTAAAAAATTTTTAAAATTCTGAAATAGGGTCTTGCTAGGTCACTAAGATGCCCAAATTTGGAACTTCTTGCCTCAGCCTTCGAGGATGCTGGGATTAAGGGATAGGCCACCATGCCCAGGTCCCTTTTGCATTTTAACAACCAAGGAAGTGAGAGGTATATGTTGTTTGTGGGGTGACAAATCACATTCCAGAACTAAACTATCTGAAATAGTAGCTCTTAACCACATGTAGCTACTGAGCACTTGAAATGTGGCTAGTTTGAATCAAGATGTGATGTAAATGTAGAACACACATGGGAATTTCTTTCTTGTGTGTTGCTCAGGATAGAACCCAGGGCCTTGTACATGCTAGAAAAGTGCTCTGCGACTGAGCTACATCCCCAGCCCCACCCATGAGATTTTTGAGCATGTAGACCACCTCAAAGAATGTAAAATATCTCATTCACTTTTTATATTGATTACATGTTGAAATAATACTGCTTCGGATGTTTTCAGTTAAAACTATATTAGTAAAAGTAGTTTCACCTGTTACTTTTTAATGTGGTAACTAGACTATTTTAAAGTTATGTGTATGGCTGAGGCTGATATTATATTTCTATTGGACACTGATGTTCTAGAGGGACCTGAAGGTCAGTCAGGGGATCCTGGCCTTGAGCCTGCAGACAGTCAAGTTGTTACAGGTTCCAAGGCAAAAGGACACTGGATAAAAGCAGTGTCTCAGGAAAATCAGGCTGGTAGCAACATAGACAGGAGGAAAGGCAAACTGCTGTCAGATAGAGAAGCTAGGAGATTTGAATAGTAATCCAGGCCTGTGAGAATTAGGACCTGAATTAGGATGGGGACTGTGGGGATTGAGAAGTTCACTGAAAAACACTGGAAGTGAACAAGATAGGACTTAGTAAGAGAGCACTGACAGAGAATAAAAAAAGATGATTAACTAGCTCCTACCCTGGGAGACCTAAAAAAGGGAGGTTTAGGACAAGTAGTAACTTGGTATAGGTAAAATCCTAAGCTAAGAGTTGTCTTCACAGTAAAGATTTCAATGTTTCTCAGAGGTAAAATGATGATGATGATGATGACAGATAATAGTTATTGGTGCCTATAAGTGCTAAGAACTCATTTATGCAAATCACAGCATCTTATAATACATCCTTCTCATCTGAGCCTCATAATCACCTTCTAAGTAGGCTGCTATTATTGTGTCCATTATATAAATTAAGACACTGAGGCTCAGCAAGGCTAAGCAACTTGTTCAAGTCAAACAACTAGTAACTGGCACAGTCAGGATTTGAACTCAAGTAGTCTAACTTCAGAGCCCCTCCCTCAACCACTTAAGCCATTACATCCTGCAACTCTCCATGTATTCATGGACATGTCTTGTTAGATTAGCTTTAAAGTTCTTAAATTTAATGGAGTTTCCAAATTTCATTTAATGAAAGCCTACTTTCCCTTATGTCTAAATACAGAGAAACTGGGCACAGGGGTCAATGCCTTAGGAATTAGAAGACCCTGGTCTATCCTGGCAGTCAGTAACTAGCTTGGCAAATGGTCCAGGGTAAGTCACTTAAACCCTGTGGGGCTCTGTTGCCTCATCCTAGGAATAAAACGGCTGACAAATGAACTCTAAGGTCCCTTCTAACTTTCATCATCCTATAATTCTATACCTCATAACAATTCTTTATATCTATCAGACTTGTGTGCCCTATAATTCTGTATCTTATAACAATCCTTTGAATAAATCTGCCTTGCATAAAGAAAATATCACTTGCCTTAGGAAATATGCTAATCCAGGTCTGGTTTAAATGTGAAAAGTCAACTAAAAATGTCTTTTCCTATCAACAGAGAAACATAGCCCTTTCAGACTATTGATGACCTGAGTTCTGGTCCTAGCTTTACCTGACTAGCCAATAGCCATTTATTCCCCATTCATACTTCTACTGAGTGGAGAGAATTTACACTGCTCTCCTCAGAAGGCCAAAGCCCAAAGAAATATTTCCTACTACCATCTCAATTCTGTCTTCTAACTTGATGGGCAGGTTTGGGAGCAGGAAACTGGCATACTCTCTCTAGGACTTTGCTGAAGCCCTTTTGAATTTTCTGGTATGTTCTCCACTGTGTGTTGCTTAAGAGTTAGGTTCTGCCCCTATAATAGGCCCACAGGGGAAGTCTGTCAATACGTCAACCATCTGGAAGCTTTTCATGAACACAGCTCTAGGCTGTATCCTCAGGTTTAGCTTTTATCTGAAATCAAGCTGTTACTTAGAACTTTGGCTGGTTTCTGTGTCATATTTCTTTATTGGTTTCAAATGAAGTAGGGACTAGAAGAGGATGTTGCTCCTCCAAACCTCAGCACCGTAGTATTTGTCCTTCCTGAACTTTATCTCATTTTGGTCAGACTGTTTCTCTAATTCACTGATTTTTTTTACTTTTATTTTTTTTAAGTAAAGGAACTCTTTCCTCCATCAAAATCTTGCCAGAAAGTATAAACAAGTAAAAGAGATCAACTGTCCATGGAGGTGATGTGGGAGTGGTGTTAAAGCCCTTTCTGAAAACTCCTGCTCTATCTCTAAAGGTCATTTGTAATCCTTTTTCAAAATACTAGTGACCTTGCTCGACTTAGTATAATGCGCAAGTTTAATAAACATGCCATTACTTTCCCCATCCAAGGTAACTGATTAAAATACTTAGGGCAGCAGGACCTAACTTCCCACACAAGAAATGTCCCTTACAAAGTGTATGCAAATTGAACATTAGTAAATCTGAAACTTGAATAATAAAGATTCTCTGGGTGGTAGGTTTTAAAGGAACAAAAACAATCCTTGTGTTACTGATTGTCAGGAGCCAGGCAATCACACAGCCGCCAGAAAACTTCTCACTGTAAGGTACTACTTGCTGGGTCCCAGCTTGGTGCTGAGCCACTGCACTGTACCATTTTGGGCACACTTACCCCTCAGCCTATTTGCACATTCCCCTGAACAATAGTGCAGTCCAGCCCAAGTCTTGCTAGTGCGTTAGCAAGCCCGTCAAACGAATGAACAGCAAACATCCTTGATGTCCAGGGAGACAATACATGTTGCTGTTCCTCCTCCACAGATTTTTATCTTTTATTATTAAAGGAAATGAAATCACCCTGATAATATTTGCCCTTCATAAACCCATGTTAAAGGGCTTTTCTGACCTTCATCTTTCTAGATGGTTACAAACTAGATGATTAACAGATTTGAGTATTTTCCCAGATGTCTCAAGTTAAAGCTGAAGAGTTTAAATTTAGCAAGGCCATCAATTCTCTTGTTGAAAGATAAACTATTTTCCTTTTTCCATCTGCTCTCCATAAGTTTGGGGGAGACTTGCCCTGCAACAACCCAGACAATTGGAATAAATCAATTCCAACGGTATTTTTTATACTAATTTACTTTCTTCTTCAATTTCACATTCAATCATCTTTGTCATCACAAACCCTTTCAGTGTTGGTAAACTGACTGTTGAGAAGGAATGACATAAAAAATAAGAAGCTCTGTTTTTGCAATCAACTCTATCTCCCTGTGGAGACAAATGACTTTTCCTTGGTCTCTGCCCTTAGTCTTATACCAAATATTTATGCAAGTTTAAACTTTTCAATGTCAAGGATTTTTTTTCTCACCATTAAAATGGACTCCAATTCTGATAGATACAAGACAAGGTTTACCGGCCCTCTTAAGTAAGAGAACACTGTGACAGATGAGTCACCTTAGAAAGTTAAAGTATCCTTTCAAATTATGTTCACAGCTGGCACATATATAAAGGAAGTTGCTAAAATCACGAAGTACACTTTAGGAAGACACCGTATCATTACAAGAATGGAATTGTCTTGCTTCTTGTACCCCCTTTTAAAACTTTGACCCCATCTGACACAATTTTTTCTCTTAATACTTTATAATTTGGCCTGATTTCCTGTTGTTGTTGTTGTTGTTGTTTCCTCATTTGACTCAAGGTACTGATACATACTCAAAGGAAGTGTTTTATTATTTTGTTATTTATATGTACGAGTATAACATTTTCTTATAAAATACTTCTTTTTAAAACAACTAGTTCTCTTGTATTCTCTTTTGTCAAAGTTATTCCTCAAAGGCCTTTCTTAATGTTCTGATTTTTCTAAAATTTGCAAAATCCATTTTACTTGATTAAATGAGTTCTCTCCCTTAGAACTCTAAATGTCATCATTCTGTGGTTCAGTCCACCAATTTCCATCCACATGCTTCAGAAAATGCTACCGGTCAAGATCACATTAAAAAAAGGTCTATCTTACTTGAGCCATCTACTTTTAAAAAAGTTCCTAAGAAATTGCCTCCTTAATATACTGCAGAAACTTATTTGACTGTCTGTGACCTGCTGAATTGTTTTTCAGCAGACAGTTAAAGACTCCCAGGACCACATATTTTAAGTGAACTAGGCAAAGAAATAATTCATTTTTTTATTCCAGTGACAGTTCACTATTTTACATTACCAGTATCTTTAAAATACTTAGTATGAGTTCTTTAGGCTACACAATCGTAAGGGTTAATGTAGAAAATTTGTAAAATACATTTATGGAATTTTCAATTCTTACCCTAGGGAATTCAGATAAAATTAGGAAGCAGCATACCTCTCAAGAGTTCACTGGAGGGCTGGGGGTGTAGCTCAGTGACAGAATGCTTGCCTAGCATATGAGAGGCCCTGGGTTCCTTCCCCAACACCACACACAAAAAAAGTTAACTGGAAAGTATGATAAGATCAAAAGAAACTTTATCTTCACCAGTGGATGGTAACATGAAGAAACCAACAGTTTTAGAAACTTTTCTTCTCTATCCAAGAGTCAACTGCATTGCTGCGGAAGCAGAAAAATCTTAGAGCTTACCAAACTTGGTCAGACATAAATGCTTTCCTTTGGGAAAGTCTGCTTGCTTCCCTCTGTGTAGCACAGTGACAGAGCACTTGCCTAGCATGCTCAAGGCCCTGGGTTCCATCCCCTGCCTGGCAAAGAAACCTTTCCTTTCTCAGACTCAGACCATTTGTACTGTAGCTACCAATAAACACTTTTTATCAGAAAAAAAATGCTATTGTGCAGATCACATGTGGATTAAAAAACAGCTTCTAACTTGTCATCTTACGGACACATATACAAAATAAAATTGAACAAAACTAATAAAACTAAGCCACTCAGGGCTGGGGATTTAGCTCAGTGGTCTCGCCTCCTGCTGCGCAAGCACAAGGACCTGAGTTCAATCCCTGGTACCAAAAAAAAAAACCCAAAAAACCAAAAAAACCAAAAAACTAAGCCACTCAACCACTACAAAAAAAAGAGTTGAACACAGAAAGTAGCGGAATGGTCATTTATGACTTTCTAAAGATTATATAGCATCTGTTTCCCCTAGACTAGTTCTTTCTTAAAATTCTTTCCAAAATTTAAAAGATATTTTTATATCATAAAACTAATACACATTCATTGTTGACAACAGAAATACAAACAAATACAAAATTAGACTTATCTGTTCCCTAAACAGTCACTGCCACTATTCAGAACATGAAACGGTAGCAGCAGAGAGAAACAGCCTCAGTAAAATCAGTAACATTTACCAATTTAACCACTGTGGTCAATATAGCATATTAAGCATACCTGGGAACTGTTTTCTAAAATGTAAAGCACTTTTGAAACCATCTTAAGCTCCAATCCTCAAATGTTCCACTTCCTACTTTTCAGTTATACAAATCTCTCCTGTACTTTTTCAGAAAGGAACCCTGGAAATAATCCAGTCTAATCCTTTCATTTAACCAATGAGGAAACTGACACCATAAAAGGTTAAGTGACTTTCTGGGGTCCTCTGTGTAATTAGTAGCAGACTTCTGCTAAGAACCCAGGTCTCATGCCTTGGTCCTATCTTGCACTCTACAGAGCTTAGCTGAAGTGGCACAATGCATGAGACTGGATGGTGTGATCTACCAAACAAGATTACTATGACCACTTTAAAAAAATCCAATTCACCTAAAAGTATCTAGCTGTCATATAAATCTACTTATACAGCTCAGAAGCACAACTATGGAGTTCACAATGTCTATACAGCTATGTAAGATTTCAAGAAAAGTGGAAAGCTTTGCTCTGTACATTGTTAGCATTCTTGTTCAAGAAATAAAACAGGAGAGAGCCCCAACTTTTCAATGCCATGGTTATAGTAAAGGCTAGACACTCTCCCTAGAATCTTACAGTCTAGTGCCTAGTTATGTGGGCTTTCTCCTGTGGACACAGTAAGGCAGAGGAGAGAAACACAGGGGCTGATTAAACAAGAGTGCCTCTGGGCAACTTCAGGCCAATTTAAATGAGACTATCTTGTCTAGTTCAGGCTAATCAACTGCTAAAGTTCCTATTCCTGCTCTCTCCCCAATTCCTTGGTAACTTCTCATCATTATAATAGCATTTTAAAGCACCTTCTATCATGTCCTCCCCCTTAAGTCACACCTTTAATGGGATGCTTTCAGTTCACTTCCTTTCCTCTCCCAGGCCCTCAGCTGCCTGTGTCTCTGGATCTCTTCTTCCTTTGTTAACTGATGTTCTAGGTAGGGTCTGTCACCAGGAGTGGGGAGATGGGTAGGGGGTGAGAAAAGACAAGTCCTGCTGAAGTGTAGGGCCAGAAATGGTGGAGAACAAGTTTATACAGACTGTGGGGCAGATCCCAGGACACTCTGAATGGCAGGCTGCACAATATAAACTTGACCCCTTAAGTATGGGGAATCTTTGAAGGTTTGTGGGGAGGGTGATATGATGAAACCCGCTTTTTAAAATGTGAGCAGTCAGTGGGTAAAGAGTAGGAATTTAGGAAGCATTTGGGAGGCCAATTAGAAGACTGGTACAGTGGCCAAAGCATAAATGTAGAAGGACCTGGATTGAAGGCAGTAGAAACTGAATTGCAGGAAAGTTATGTAGGAGACATTTCCAAGGGATGCTGGATAGGCCTTTAAAAGACAGTAGGAAAGAATCAAAGCTGCATAATGACCCACTTTCAATCCTGAGTGACTAAAAGATGGAAGTACAGAAGAGAGGACAGTTTTAGAAACACAGGAAGTTTAACTGTGAGCTGATGGTAGGACAGACAACCAGTAGAGATGTCCTGTCGTCAGCTGAGAGGCCTGGGTGGAAAGTTGAAGATAAGTGAGGCATCAGTGCGGGTAGAGTATTTGAAACCAGGAACGAATGGGGTAGGATACACTCACCATGGGGAAAAGGTAGAAGACAGGGCAAGAATTAGAGAGAGGTAAATAGAATAGAGAAGGTAACACATTTCTGGAAAAAGAGGTAGTTAGTTACTTTCAAATGTAGTCAAAGACAAAGAGAAGAAACATTAACAAATTTGCCCAACTAGCACTATAATAAATCCTAAGACCTTAATAAATACTTAACTTTTCTAAATAGTACTCTTTATTCCTCAGCTGTGCAAATGAAAATATTAAGTCTTCTGTTCAATAGGTTCAAAACCAGAACCTGCCTCTTGGTACTAAATTCACTGAACTTCTGAAACCACAGGGCAGGATATAAGTAATGAAAGCCATAGGTATTAATGAATAGTATAATCAGGTGAATTTGGTTTAAGATACAGAACTCTACCTTTTCTAACAACATGTGGCATATCACTGCAAAAGCCTTCATGTACTGTTTCTCTAGTTAAGACTCCAGTGGTTGTGCTGGCAGCATCTGCATTTCTTCTCTGAAATCCACCTGTCTACTCCAGGCCATCTCACAAAATAGGAGGGAAGAAAGCTAGCTAGCTATGGCAGGAATGTGGCTTGAGATCTGGGTGATGGAATGAGGACCACACCAGCAGGTGAAGCACAGATGGACACATGAAACTCTGAAGAGTAACGTGGTACATCCAGGCCTTTTTAAAAAACCACTCTGCCTCACAAGTTGTGCATTAGAAGAAACCAAATACTACTGTGCAGTACACTGAATGTCTTTCTTTTCCTCACAGGAAACACAGTTACGAAGAGGTTGGTAAACTGAAGATGGCACATCCATTTCTGATGGCCACTAGATAGACAAACTACACTTTTGCTTTTATAAGCCTGCCATTCTTCCCATAGCCCCTAGACACCACCCTCCACTCCCCAACATAGACACACTGTCTCAAGCTCCATCAACTCAAAAGTCTCAGCAACTCCATGTCTGTCTAGAGTTGGGCACAACAAAAGCAAAAGTGTTTTGTAAACAAATGCACAACGATACTTGCCCAGAAATCGCCAGGGAAATAATAAAAATAACACTAGCAGTAGTAATTTTTATTCATTGAGTGCTCGTTATTAAATCAAGTACTATTATATTAAAAGCAGCTAGAAATAACATTATGATGATTCTGTCTGAAAAGTGAAGGTTTCAGGACCCACATTGTAATCAGAAAATGCCTGTGGGAAGTTATCAAAAGAAATGTTCTATCACGGTTGATAGAAATAGTGAAGTGGTTAATTACTTAAGACTTTAGAATAGAGACAGACCTGGATTTCTACAGGCTGTGTTACTTAACCTTCCTGGGCCCCAGACAAGGCCCCTTCCTTATCCATTAAATGGCAATAATAATAGTACCTATGACATAGGCTGAGACGATAAACTAAATAAGCAGTTTATATCCGTTGGCACACTACCTTCTACGTAAGTGTTACTCAATAAATGTCAGTTTCTATTATTAGAAAGCAATTATGTGATTATTCATTATTACAAGGAAGCAGATATAAGTCAACTCATATCTGAAATATATGGTATGCTATAAAAGCCAGATAACACCTTTGACTATAAGATTTAAATCATCCAAAACTGGGGCTATAAAAATGGTCCCACTTTTTGTTTTGTGGTGCTAGGGATGGAACACAGGGTCCTTGTGCATGCTGGCCAAGCACTATACCACTGAGCTACACTTCCTAGTCCACTGGTGGTGAATCTCAGGCTTTCGTGCCACAGCCAGCTGTTTGCTATCACTGAAAGCTCTAAAAGGTTTGCTATTACTATCCTAGCCCCTCCCACCTCTTATATATGCTATTTATGAGTAGATCTGTACTTTCATTTAGCCTCACATGTAGACAGTATTTATTCCTTAAGTGGGAGCCAGTAAAATACACAGACACACATGTACACACACAAGCAGACACTCCCGGAACTCCCACCTAGAAGGGGACTGACTAGTCAGCAGTAAGAATTTTAGGAACTTCCTGTCACTTGGACCTCCCTGCTCCTTTTAATGCTACTGATGACTTCCCATGATAAGACAAGAGGTTTGCTGGGGAATGCTGGAGGGGGGGGGGCTTCCATGACAGCAAGGATACAAAGCTGGATGTGCTGGTGAATACCTGTAATCCCATCTACTCAGGAGGCTGAGTCAGGAGGATCTCAAGCTATAGGCCAGCCTGGGCAACTTAGTGAGACCCTCTTTCAAGATTAAAAGGACTGGAGGTACAGCTCATTGGTAGAGAATTTGCCTAGCATGCCTGTGGCCCTGGGTCCAAATCCCCCATGAAGGGAGCACTGATATGAAATCTTCTTTGTTTCTTAGATTTTACACTAGACTAAGCTAGAGAATTTATTCTTTATCTTGCTTTTCCTGTGGCAAAGCAGCTATGTCAGTTGAATAAGAGACATGCAACATATTTCTAATAACACTGAAAACCTAAACCGTGTCACCATTGAGCATGTGTTATAAACAGACTACGAATTATAGCAGTTAGATTAGTTCACATATATTCTGTTGTGCTTAGCCCAGGAAAAAGCTTCTAACCCAACCAGTTGGGTCAGCAACTGCATCCAAAAGTCTAAGCAAGTAAACTAGCTTTGAATACAACTGAGAATAGGATGCTTTCATATATTGCCTCAGGGCCAAGGGTTATCAAGTCATCAACTCTGAACTGTATGATAACCTTTCATACATAAATGAGTCCTTTATGGCAATGTTCACTTTAAACAGAACATTGAAAAAAAGGATCCTCTTTCAGAAACAATTTCTTCGGCATGAACATCAGAAAATATCTTCAGGGAGAATATAAACCAATGTTGCTGTCTAACAGAAATACGTTAAAAAAGTAAAAGCTGGGCATGGTGGCACACACTTGTCATCCTGGCTACTCTGGAGGCTGATATGGGAGGTTGACTTGAACCCAGGAGATCGAGACCAGCCTGGGCAATATACCAAGGCACCAGCTTAAAAAAAAAAAGCAAGGCAAAATCAATATGATTTTTTAACCCAACATATTCGCAGTAATTTTTCACTGTTCTGTACAGTATCCACTTATAGACTAGCCACCTTTTAACTGCTCAACAACCACACAGGGCTCATGGATGCTGTGCTGAACAGTGTAAAGAGATACAGTCTGCAAAAATGAATAACTGGCATATCTGAAGAGCCATGCCAACTTCCACTGCTGCTTCAGCCTCTCACTCTTTTTGTGCAGACCTCTTGGTGTTGTCATCCCTCACTAGAAGTACTGGGAATGGGGAGTTGTGAGGAAAAAAGGGGTGGGTACAATGTGTTTTTAACAAATTAAACTGGAAACTCAAGCCCATTTATCAGTAGAAACAATAATAAGCACAACAGCTCTACAGCTAAGTGACCATCAAGGGTTAAAATAGCTTTCCTGTGGAGGAAGGTCTGGCAAGATAATCACCATGTCCAACTTTGTATCCAAGAGATAATGTGTTCCAAGCTTCCAACAAATATGCATAGGATCTGCCTAGATCTCTCATTTACACTCTGTCAAAAGGAGTTTATGTTTATGGAGGCCATATGTACAGAGTTGCTCATATAAGGATTTAAATCAGTAGGTCCTTTCTTCATACTGCCCTCCCAATAGAGGATCCTTCAATCTTGTCCTTCCCTAGAAAGCACATTTCTCCCCAAGACGTAAAACAGCTGCCTGGTTTGGATACTCTGTGAAACTGAGAATCCTGTGTTCTAAGCAGTTAGAATTATCTTCCCAAAACAAAGACAAACTGAAAAGAAAAATATCTGCCCTCTCCAATGTGCACCACGCCCTCTGTGCCTCCCTCTCCCAATTCTAAAGCCAAGGCCAAACCCTTTGAAGCAGCCGGCACTAATGTAAAACTGGGCAACTTCAACTGTGTCCTCTGGATTGCCCCAGACTTCATTTCCCTCTCCTAGCAGCCCACTTCAAGGAATGTTGCCCAACAATAACCAAACAAGTACACAGACAACAAACCTTGCCCTCATTCTCTTCAAATTCACCCAGTAGCTCTTCATTTCAGAAGAACTGTACAGACTTTTGGAAGCAAGCGCTATTGCTGTCTAGTCTGAACCAGTTACAATCTTGACCCGATAAATTGAATTCTTATAAAGAGTCTTACAAATTCTCCATCCTTCACCTCCAATCCTCTGGTTAAGAATCCACTACTCATGGGGCCGGGGATTTAGCTCAATTGTTCCACCACCTGCCTTGCAAGCAGAAGGACCGGAGTTCGATCCCCAGTACCAAAAAAAAGAATCCACTACTCATGACAGCTCCCACATCCTCACTCACCTTTTCCAATGACTCTTCTCAAGATCCCTGTGAAAAGGGCAACACCTTTACTATTCTTGGTCCCCCCAGGCCAGGTGTCTTGTGGTGTCACTTTAGGTTTCTATAACAAAACCTGGCACACAGGGAGTGCTCAAAAATATGGCAAATGAATGTCTACATTGCTGTAATAGCACTCCAACGCCAGACTATCCTTGGGAAACAGCATGTTGATCATGTCCCTACAGTGGTGATAATAATAGGACCAGTATTGACCTGCAGGGGGAGGGCACAATTGCAGGAAGACGCAAAAGGGTTTTCTGGGTCGAGGGAAACATTCTCTATCTTGGTCTTGGGGGAGGTTGCATGAATATGTAATTATAAAAATTATATACTCATTAGGATTCATGCATTTTAATGTATATAAAATGTACTTTTGGGGGGGTGTTTTTGAGACAGGTTCTCCCTAGGTAGTTCAGGCTAGCCTTGAACTCACTATATAGCACAGGCTTTCCTCATATAAAATATATTTTGATAAATAAAAGGAAAAAAGAAGGGGTTATATACACTTATCATACAGAAATACAATTCCACCATATTATAAACCTGAAACTACATGAAAATCCTACCTGTAATAAGCATTAAATATATCAGATTGGGGCGGGGATTTAGCTCAGCCTGCCTCGAAAGTGCAAGGTCTCGAGTTTGATCCCTTGTACCAAAAAAAACCAAAAAACAACAACAACAAAAAAACCCATATATATATATATATATATATATATATATATATAATTGCTACCTTTTCACTACCTGAAAAGTATCATACAAATTGGAGGGCGTCCCGCTGCTCCCAGCCCACAGGAAAGGGCTTTTGGGTCGCCACCCCTACTGCTGCTCCCCACCCCTGTCCCACCTCTCCCAGCTCAGAGGAGGTAATATGTGCAGGCGCCAACAGCTCCCCGCCCAGTCGAAATGAGAAAACAGGTAAATAAGTCTCAAAACCAGACTTCCAGATCACCTACAGCAACTCCAAAGGGAAATGAGATGGAACACTCTGATACTCAACCACCTGGACCCACTGAACTGGCAACAAAAGGGGATCTGGAAAAAATGAAATCACAAATAATTTCTCAGATAACAGGAGAAATTGTGCCCCTAGTGCAAGACATGATTAATAAATCTAGAGAGGAGCTCAGGAACATGATGGAATCCCAACATAAGAAACAAATGGAATCCATAAAACAGATGCAAATAGATTTCCAGGACATGAAAAACTGCATTGAAAGTCTACACAGCGGAATGACCCAATGTGAGGACAGAATTTCAGATATAGAAGATAAGATTGCAATTACTGACCAGGAAAAGAAAATTTGCTTCAAAATTATAAGGGAACATGAGAAATCAATCCAGCAGCTGCTAGATGATGCAAAGAAGAATAACATAAGACTGATTGGAGTCAATGAAGAAACAGGAGAGAGTGCAGATGACATAAAAAATCTCTTCACAGAAATAATGGCAGGAAACTTCCCAAGCAGGGAAAAAGAGCTTGACATACAGATAAGTGAGGCATATAGGACTCCAAATAGCCTTGATCAAAAAAAACTACACATAGGCATATAATTGTTAAGATTCCAGAAACTCAACAGAAGAACAAAGTTCTACTAGCAGTCAGAGAAAAGAAACAAATCACATACAAAGGAAAGCCCATCAGAATCACAGCAGACTTCTCAATGCAAACCATCAACACAAGAAGAGCTTGGAGTGACATATTCCAAGCCCTAAAAGAAAACAGCCTCCAACCCAGATTGATGTACCCTGCAAAACTATCTTTCAAAATGGATGGAGAAATAAGGTACTTTCATGACAAAGAGCACCTTAGGAACTTAGTGAATACCAAACCAGCACTCCAAAGAATTTTACACAATATCCTAGGAACAGACATTGAGGATCACAACCCCAGGAAGCAAAGCAGAATGAACCCATCTGGCATGACAAGAAATTAAACGGAAAGGGGGAGAACCCAACAAAAAGAAAAAGTCATGCCAAGGAAAAGTCAATACATTTCAGTTATAACCATCAATGTTAATGGTCTCAATTCACCAATCAAAAGAAATAGACTGGCAGAATGGGTCAAGAAGCAAAATCCAACAATATTCTGCATACAAGAAACACACTTAATTCAAAAGGAAACTCACAGACTGAAAGTTAAAGGGTGGAAAACAATACTCCATGCGACAGGAACCCGAAAAAAAGCAAGAGTAGCTATCCTCTTTGCAGATCAAGTAGATTTCAAACCAATACTGACTAAGAGAGACGAAGAAGGACACTACATTCTTGTAAAGGGAAGAACCCAAGAGGAGGAGATGACAATCATAAATATCTATGCACCAAACACTAGTGCACCCAACTATATAAAACAAATACTAACGGAAATGAAAAGTCATATATGCACTAATACAGTTGTAGTGGGGGACCTCAACACCCCACTATCACAAATAGATAGATCAACTAGACTAAAAATAAGTAATGAAATACTAGAACTCAATCGAACTCTTGAACAAATGAACTTAACAGATGATGACAGAGTCTTCCACCCCACAAAATCAGAATACACATTCTTCTCAGCTGCACATGGGTCATTCTCCAAAATAGACCACATATTCACACACAGAACATTTTTAAGTAAGTGCAAAGGAACAGAAGATATCCCATGTATATTAACAGACCATAGTGCGATGAAATTGGAGATCCATAGCAAAAGAAACCAAAAAAGTCATAAACATGTGGAAATTGAACAACACACTTCTGAATAACCAATGGGTCACAGAGGAAATTAAAGAAGAAATCAGAAAGTTCCTTCAATTAAATGACAATGACAATACAACATATCGGAATCTGTGGGACACAATGAAAGCAGTCTTACAAAGGAAATTCATAGCAGTGAATAAGCATATTAGGAAAACAGAACGAGCCCAATTAAATGACCTGATGCTGAACCTCAAGCTTCTACAAGAAGAAGAGCAGGACAACCCCAAAGCTCATACAAGGGAGGAAATTATAAAGATCAGAGGAGAAATCAATGCAATGGAGACTAAGAGAACAATACAAAAAAATCAATGAAGCCAAGAGTTGGTTCTTAGAAAGAATCAACAAAATTCACAAACCTTCAGCCAACCTTGTCAGAAAAAGGAAAGAAAAGGCCCAAATCTATGCAATTAGGAATAAAAAGGGTGAAATTACAACAGACCCAGCAGAAATCCAGAGGATCATCAATACCTACTTCCAGAACCTATACGCCAATAAGATGGACAACACAGAAGAAATGGACAGATTCCTAGATACATATGAATTACCAAAGTTGAATGAAGAAGACCTAAAAATTCTGAACAACCCAATATCAACCAATGAAATTGAAAATGTAATTAAAAACTTATCACTAAGAAAAGCCCGGGCCCTGATGGCTTCACTGCTGAATTCTACAAGACATTTAGAGAGGAACTGCTGCCACTACTGTTTAAACTCTTCAATGAAATTGAAAGGGAAGCAATACTCCCAAATTCATTCCTGGAAGCAAGCATCACCTTGATCCCCAAAGCAGTGAAAGACCCAACTGAAAAGGAGAACTATAGGCCAATCTCACTAATGAACATAGATGCAAAAATCCTTAATAAGATAATGGCAAACAGAATGCAGAAGATCATCAAGAAGATCATACACCCTGATCAAGTGGGATTCATCCCAGGGATGCAGGGATGGTTCAATATATGCAAATCAATCAATGTAATACACTATATCAATAGAGCCAAGGACAAAAACCACATGATTATCTCCATAGATGCAGAAAAAGCATTTGACAAAATCCAACATGCATTTATGATAAAAACCCTACTAAAAATTGGAATAGATGGTCTCTACCTCAAACTGATAGAAGCCATCTATGAAAAATCAACAGCCAATATCATACTAAATGGTCAAAAACTGAAATCCTTCACACTCAAATTAGGAACAAGACAAGGATGTCCACTATCACCACTCTTGTTCAATGTAGTTCTGGAAACATTAGCCATGGCAATTAGACAAGAGAAAGAAATAAAAGGAATAAAGATAGGTAATGAAGAAGTCAAATTGTCATTATTTGCAGAGGACTTGATACTCTATATAGAAGACCCCAAGAATTCCACCAAAAGTCTTCTAGACTTAATAACCAAATTCAGTCAAGTAGCTGGTTACAAGGTCAACATACAAAAATCAATAGCTCTCCTGTACACCAATGACAGACTCACTGAGAGAGAAATAGGGCAAATAATTCCTTTCACAATAGCATCCAAAAAACTGAAATACCTAGCAATCAACCTAACGAAAGAAATCAAAGACCTCGTCTCTGAAAACTATAGCACTCTGAAAAGAGAGATTGAAGATGATATCAGAAAATGGACAGACATCCCCTGCTCCTGGGTAGGAAGGATTAATGTAGGGAAAATGGCCATACTTCCAAAACTGCTATACAGATATAATGCAATTCCAATTGAGATCCCAGCAGCATACTTCATAGACCTTGAGAAAACAATTCAAAAATTCATTTGGAACAAGAAGAGACCCAGAATAGCAAGAGCAATTCTAGGTAACAGAGACATGGCAGGGGGTATCTCAATCCCCAACCTGCAACTCTACTACAAAGCTACTGTGATAAAAACAGCATGGTACTGGCAAAGAAAAAGACTTGAGGACCAGCGGAACAGATTAGAAGATGCAGAAACAACGCCAGACACACTCAGCCATCTCATGTTTGATAAAGGAGCCAAACACCCTCACTGGAGGAAAGATAGCCTCTTTAATAAGTGGTGCTGGAAAAATTGGGCTTCAACTTGCCAAAGATTAAAACTAGACCTGTATCTCTCACCATCCACTAAACTAAAATCAAAATGGATTAAAGATCTAAATAATAAAATAGAAACTCTGAACCAGTTGGAACAGAGGTTAGGTAGAACCCTTGAAGACATCGGTGTAGGAAAAGACTTTATGAACAAAACCTCAGTTGCCCGTGAACTAGCACAAACAATCAACAAGTGGGATCTCTTCTTATTAAAAGGCTTCTGCACAGCAAGAGAAACCACCAGCAGTGGGAAGAGACAACCCACAATGTGGGAAAAAATCTTCACCTGCTCTTCCTCAGACAAAGGTCGACTATCTCGAATCTATAAAGAACTTAAAAAGATCAGACCTCCCAAATTTAAAAACCCAATCCAAAAATGGGCATCTGAAATGAACAGACATTTCTCACACAAAGAAGTAGAAATAGCAAATGAACATATGAAAAAATGTTCAACATCACTGGTCATTCGAGAGATGCAAATGAAAACAATGCTGAGATTCCACTTCACTCCAGAAAGAATGGCTGCTATCATGAAATCAACCAATAACCAATGCTGGCGGGGCTGTGGGGAAAGAGGAACCCTGCTCCACTGCTGGTGGGAGTGTAGTGCAAGCTGGTGCAAGCACTGTGGAAATCAGTATGGAGATACCTCAAAGAACTAGGACTGGAAGTCCCATTTGACCCTGCTATTCCATTGCTGGGGATCTTCCCCAAAGAATTAAAAGAATCATAGCACAGTGATATATGTGCACCCGTTTTCATAGCAGCACAGTTTGTAATAGCTAAAACTTGGAAACAGCCCAAATGCCCATCAACTGGAGACTGGATAAAGAAAAGGTAGTTTTTTTATAAAATGGAGTACTACTCAGCCATAAAAAATGAGAAATTAGAGACATTTATAGCTAAGTGGATGCCCATTGAGGTGATACTCTTAAGTGAAATAAATAAGACACACATGTGTAAATTCTGAATAGTTTCTCTGGTGTGAGAAACTGAAAGTGTAAATAAGGACTAAATGTATAATAGGTCATGTGAAATAGGAAGAAAGGGGGCAAAGGGGAAGGAAGTGGGAGGGCTAGAGGAAAAGATAGAAGGGAATGGGATTAATATGAGAAAATGGAAAAATAGGAACAAAATCTTTGTAAATAGGGAGGAATGGAGGGGTTGAAGGGAGGGCTGGGCAAGGGTGGAAAATAAGAACCAAGAGAGACTATGTAAAGGTGCAAATTTCCAATGATGAATGTCATTATATTGTATACCTAAAATGTACCAATGATTAGAATGAATAATTGATAATGTAAAATAGGAAGAAAAGGTCCAAAGGTGTAGGGGTAGTGGGAGGGGCAGGGGAAAGGAAAGAAGGGAAAGGAAAAATGATGAGAAATGGAAAAAATGGAAATAAAGTCTTTGTAAATTGGGAAGGGTTGAGGGCGTGAAGGGAGCGTTAGGAATGGGGAAAAAATAAGAACCAAGATGCATTATGTAAAGGTACAATTCCCAATGAGAAATGTAATTGTGTTGTATACCTACAATGTACCAATAAAATAATTTAATAAAAAAAAAAAGAAATGGGAGGGAAGAGGAGCTGAGGAGCTTTCACACATATTGCTTGAAATCTTCCATTCCATTATTGAGTACATACTAAAATCTAGGCATTCCCTTGGGTACTAGAAGTATAAATATAGAGATGACCAAGTATTTGTTCTTAGAAAGAAAGCTCACATTAGGGAGGCCGACATTAACATAGCAGTGTTTTCCTCACATGTGTGAGGACCTGCTTTTGATCCCTAGGACTACAATACCACCATATGGATGGATGGATTGATGGATGGACGGACAGACAGACACACACAGAGTTAGAGTCAGGGTATAGAGAAAGTGTTAAGGGATGACAGAGGGAGTTTTTACACTGTGAAGACTAGGAATAGGGAAGATTCTCCCTTTTGAGAATGTGAAATGAAGAGCCGAGGTATGTTAGGCCAACTAGTATGTTCTAGGGGGAGGGAACAATGTCTGCAATGGCACAGAGGCACAAGAGGCATAATGAATTTGAAGACAGCTTAATTTCTCCTTGCAACTGGAGCTGTCTATGTGAAGAAAAGAGAGTGGAGAGATGTTGGAAAGGAAACAGAGTCAAATCATGAAAGCCTTGGAGATGACTGGACTCTATTCTAAAATGCAATGGGGGGCTACTGAAGGGTTTTTCATAGGGGACTTGTTTTATTTAAAGAATATCCATCTCTTTGCATGGAAGGGGGAGAATCAGTGGTCAGCAAGACTGGCTTCCAGTTGAGTGGCTGCAGCAACAATGGTCCAGGTGAGAAATGATGGAGGTTGAAACTCTGAGCAAATAAGAGTGCATGGACAAGAGCTGTTGAGAATACAGAACAGAGAGGCCTCCACACTTTTGTTCATATTCTCTATCTTTCACCTGGTCCCTAATCTAAAGATATTTACTTCCTTGCCCAGAGATCTAATCTTGTCCGAGTAACTCTCCTCTTTTCTTATTTCGAAATAACTACTGCCATGTGTCTCAAATGGTCAGTGAGGAAGATGAAAAAGAAAGCAAAATCATGGGAGAGACAATTCACCATAAATGCTAATGCACTGCCTTTGAACATTTTGAGTTTTAAAACATCTTGCATTCTCTAAGATTGTTCTCACAGCCCATGTTGCTATTATTGCACCAAAAGCACTTCCACGGCTTCCTTACCACAATGAAGGGTTCCCCGAAAAGTTGCCCCTTTTCCAAATAAGGCTCATAAGATATATTCATGGGCTTATGAAAAAATTATGCCTTAGTTAAAATTCTAGTAAATGTCTGCAACACATATCATTTTAAAAGCTTAAGTTTACTTCCTCAATCTCTAAGTCAAAATCCTGCTCTTTTTCTGATACAAACAGTATTGACAAAGTTACGTACAGCATGTGAAAAAGTACCATTCAAGGGAAAATTTCACTTTTCCAAATGTTGTATGTTTTCCAATTACTAGCTTAGGCTATTTCTTGGAAACATAATCTCTTCCTATCATATTTATGAAAACTTCTGATAACTATTTATACCTGTGTTTCAACTATTTTTAGAAAAGTGACTGTTTTGGGCTGGGGATTTAGCTCAGTGGTTCTGCCACCTGCCTTGCAAGTGGAAGGACCTGAGTTCGATCCCCAGCACCAAAAAAAAAAAAAAAAGTGACTGTTTGATGTTAAAAATAATTTCCTTGAATAAAAAAGAAATAATTTTAAGAAAGCAGCTTCAAACATAAAACCACTTTTATACTAGTATATATCTCAGTGTAATGTCTTACTTCCTTCTGACAAGCTTGCCCCTTCCAGTCACTGAATAAAAAGAAATTATGATTCATAACAAAATGAAACAAAAACATATGTGACAGCAGAACCTCAGCCAAGACTATTCAGAACTATTACGCCAAAAGAAATCCCACAAAACATTTTTAAATATGTACTGCACTAGTCTTCCAAGAATATCCTGTAAATTTTAAAATATTAAGTAGGATTTCATCCTAGCTATGTTCATTAAAGATGCACTATATAAATGTAGTGTTGACACACATAACACTGTATAAAACTTGTATACAAAGCAACACTTAAAACAGGTAAAGTACACAATATTTGCATTTCATATGCTGTTTTATATGGTCCCCAAATCAAGCTTAATTCCATCTATGCAGAGCTGACTGCAAGTAACAGGTATCATTAATTTTAAAAGAGCACAGAACTATGTGCTAGGAAGTATACAATAAATAGTTACTAAGTCTTTGGTGAAATACTATATTTACATACTCAACAGTATACATTAGCAAAAATTCCAGTCACAGTAACTTTTCACAAGATTTATTGTCAGAGCTTGTAAGTGGATATACTGGGAATAGTTGCACGCCTGTTAAGGGAAAAACGCCCAACTAAACCTACAATTCATGCCTGTTACACTACCGATAGAAATCAATCTTCTGGTAGAAAATAAAATAACATTCATTTTGCAGTATGTAAAGCTGAATATAACCAAGACTTGAGAGTTAAAAAGTTATAGTTCTACAACCTTAGAGGAACTGAAAAATACACACATTATTCTGCAAATAAATAAGCTACCAATAAAAACCCACCTAATATCACTTTGCTGAAAAGTCCTCAGCCCCCTAATGAAGAGTGAAGCTTCCAGGAGGAACTAAGATGCCTGCTGACTGACAATCAAGGAAGACTCATTTGATAATCAGTGTGAAAGAAAACAGACACTTATGGCTCCTAGCTTACAGCCACTAGCAAGTGAAAGATGGTCCAAATCATAAGAAAATCACCAGATGTTCTAAAATTTCTGACCTTCCAAGCCGACTACATCCTAAGAGCAAAGAAATAGTTACCATGTGCTGAGCAGCAAGGTGGGAAAAATAAGAAGGAATGATCAAAAAGAGATTCAGAAAAGGAAAATATTAACAAAATATGGACTGTCATTAGTAATTCTGGTCTTTAGAGAGAATGACAAGAACATCATCAGATCATTAGCCTTTTCCTGGAACTTGTAGTTATCACCCAAGAGAACCTGAAAAACCTAGGGAAAGCATAAAGACTAAGATGAAGATAATCAATGATCAACAATTAAAAATTATACGGAGTATCTTCCTATATCTTACCTACATAGGGAAAAATCACACTTGATTTTTTTTTCTTTAGGAAAAATTGTAGCATATAAGGTGGCAAGACAAAGAAAATGCCATTTCCACTAACAATCATATCCAACATTTTTCCTCTAGTCCACTAAAAAAACATAGATAAGATACACAGCCACTAAAAATTTTAAATATGAAAACTATGCAGCAACCCAGAATAATTCTTGGAGTAACATAAGTGGGAAAAGCCCGATGCAAAGTAATATGTGAAGTGTGATTACAATGCGAAGTGAAAAGATGTAATGATGGGTCAGGGGGAGTTATAATACACTTTTTCCAAAGGAAAGGACTGTAAATATTGCCACCTATGTTTTATCGATCAAGAACTATTTTTATACTAGTAGTCCCTGCACTTGAAAAATGCTAAATAGGTTGTTCCTCTAAAGGGAACAAAAAATAGGCACACTGCTTTATAGTTTGTCCTTTTTACTACTTCAGATTAAGGAACACGCCTTCAAATGGGCACCTACAAATGGTTGGTTCTTATCTGTATTAGTAGCCAGAGTGTAGACATTTGGACTCCGGATGTGCAAGCATCTGCCTTTCCATGTGCAAAAACTGACCATACTTTTTAAAAAGCTTATAGCATTTTGAAAGAAGTCGACTTGCTCAATTTTTCTAAATACAGTAAGAAAGAAAAACTAAAAGCAAACAATGAAACCCCGTGTTAAGAGGAACCTACTAATCTGTTAACAGAAGCCTGTTAACAACGTCTTCCTTTGGTTCATGTCTGAAAGAAACCTCTTTGGCCAACTATTCAGGTCGAGTCCTCCCAGGACTCCTATGATGAGGATGGATCCCAAGGCTAGGCAAGTAAGTGTTCTGCTAAATTGGATCCCCAGTCCAACCTTTCAGTTTGGTAGGTTCCATTCATTAAAACACCTCACACTATCAAAATGGATCACAGCACGTCCAGACTGCACCGCGAGATAATTAAGCGGGAGCAAAGTACTGAAAGACGTCAAGGATTATGGTAATAACGTTTTTGATTTCAATATGAAAGCGCGAACCTTATACAGGTTGATTTAACAATTTGAGCTGTATTTTATCTGACCGTTGCAGGCCAGGCAGTTCTTTATCGCTTCACCATGGGAACATGACTACCCTAGAAAGGCTAAATCCTCCCTAATTTTCTGCTGTGGGTCAGAACCCCGAGAATCAAATCATTGAATTTGACTGGCTGACTATTCACAGTCGAGTTTTCCCCTTCCATTCGTGCTTGTCTCTAGACAAATCCCTACGTGGCTAGCACAAACCTAATTTCTGAAGCCAATAAATAGGTAGGTCTCTGAAAAGCTTTCTCCTTTGAGGTTTCTGTCAGGGCATCTCTCCCCCAAGTCGTTGCTTTGCAATCTCCAGCGAAACAGTAATGGTAGCTAAGGTAACTGAGAGCAGGTTTGAACCTGACCAAGTGGGGTTAGCAAGGAAATGAGTGTCTCCCAGCCGGAGGGTGAGGAGCTGCCCCAAGCGGGAACATTTCTGACTGAGGGGGCGTGGGTTCGAGGCTACAGAGCGCGAAAGCAGCAGCGTGGCCTTTGAAGGCCAGCGGCTGGCGCTGCCACGCTCTCAGCAGGAAGGGGAGGGGATCGAGAGGAAGAAGGGAGAAGGAGAAGCCGCGGAGCTGGGGAGGAAGACGGCCGGGGCGGGGCGGGAGGAAGGAGGACCTGGAGGAGGAGTCGGGCGCGGGAAAGCCCGCGCGCCCAGCGCCAGCGCCAGCGCCTCCGGCAGAGTCGCACACTCTGGCCGCCCGAGGCTGCAGCCGGCGCTCCGAGCGACCCGAAGGGGCGGGCCCGCCGCAAGGCCTCGCTCCGGGGCTCGGGCCCTCCTACCTTCTTCCTCACCCTCCCCTCCCTCCTTTCCATCTCCGCAGCGCCTTCAGTCTCCCTCTGGCTGCCTCATACAAAAGCAAAATGTCCGCCACCTTCTGAGGCGCCGGCGACCGTCGCGCCACGAGCTCGGCCCGCCCTCCCGCGGCGTCTCCGGGGGGCCGCCCCTCCTCCGCCCCGTCTCCACGGCCCCGAGCGCCGCGGCTCCTGGGCGGCCGCTGACAGCCGGGCTCCTCCCGCCTCGGCGCCCCCCACCCCTCCGCCCGCCCTCCCGCCGGCCGCTCACCTTGATGCAGTACGGCGGCTCATCGTAGGTGACCAGCATGTACCTGTCTCCGCGGCTGGCGGGGTCTCGGGCGCGTAGCTGCGGGGTGAGGGGTGACAGGGGACCGCGTAGGACAGGGGGGCAATGCAAACATTACAGAAGCACCTCAATCCTCCCCCAGGCCCTCGGGATGGAGCGCGTCTCTCCCCTCCCCTCCCTTTACCTTCAAGAACAACTCCACAGCGCCTTTGGCAATGTCCAAATAGGAGGTGCCCAGGTCAGTGCGCTGGTTCATGGAGGCGGACGTGTCTATGAGGAACAGCAGGATGGGCATCTTTCCTCGCGCCCCCGGCTCTGATCCCTCTCTCCTGGCCCTCTCGCCCTCACTGCCACGTAAGGCCACGCGAACCCTCAACTCTTGCAGAGCCAGGGGGCAGGGAGCAAAAGGAAGAGGGGAGACGGGACGGGACAGATGGGACAGCTCCTGGCCTCCTCTTTCTGCAGCCCCACCTCCTCTCCCAGAGAGGGAACTTGAAAGTGTGAGCGTGTGTAGCTCTCGGGGCCCTCCCTGTCCCTCCTCCCTGTCCCTCCTCCCTGTCCCTCCTCCTGCCACCACTACTGCCGCCGCCGCCAGGACTACAGCCTAGCCATCCGTCCGCGCTCCGTAGAGCGCTCGCCCCAGACTGAGAACCCTCTCTGTTCACAGACACACAACTTTGGTCTGCTCACCTACCACCGGCACCATGTGACTAGAGATCACGCCATTGGCTGTCAATTATGGTGCGTTTGCATATTCATTAGATGACACGGCAAGGGGCGGGACTTGGGCGAACCCTGCAGTTTGAGGTTGAACCCTTGCTGGGGGTAAGGGGGAAAGTTAAGGACCCTCCTAGGCTTGGATTCGCCTTTAAAGGACCTGGAAGCTTTTAGGATAATTGGTTTGGGTGGTTTGGATGAATTTGCTCGCGCTCTTCAAAGGTGGTGATTCGAAAGGAAGAGTAAATTGAGCAACAGTTGTATGGAAGTACAGAAGCTAACTGCAATGGATCCATCCTGCTAGTGGCTAAGACCAAAACATTTCACAAGCAGCAAACTTCTTTCCTGGCCAGACTTACTCGCTTTCCTTTAGATTCGTTACTCCTCTTGATCAGTTCTTGTTTTTCGTGTGCTGGCCTTGTATTCCATGTATATGTATACGCACTTAGGGAACTGAACAGTTAGTTACTAAACTGGCCTTTTGTACGCACCGACTTCTTTAGTTTCCGCGAGCTCTGACGCCCTGGTCTGCCTGTGACGATTCTGCCAAGGTTGGGTCTGCACAGCCTTTACACATGGGAGGTTTACCAACTTTGATTCATTTCTACTCGCATTTATTGAACACCTATCAAATGCCAGGCACCCATGATAGACTCATTTGACCTTTGAAATAGCTGTGATAGGTGGGATGGGATTTAATTTCCGGTAAAGGAAACTGCAGCTTCCTGAGGTAAGGGTAAGGACGAGAGGTGCCGTCAGGTCTGGCTCTGTGAAAGGGCTCAATAAGTGGTCAGTTATGCTTTGTTGACTGCTTCAGGGGACATGATTTTTAAATACAGAGTATTAGCCAGGCGTGGTGGTGCACACCTACAATCCCTGCACTCAGGAGGCAGAGGCAGGAGGTTTGCCACGAGTTAAAGGCCAGCCTGAACTGCATAGTGAGACCCTGTCTATAAAACAAAATAAAATAAAATAGAGTATTTCTATATACTATATGCTATATATAAATATATTTCTATATGCTATGCGCGATGTAGAATGCTGGGCTTCAATGAGTTTACAATGTCAATGAAGAGAGAAAATCACACCTATTGTATGGGTATGCAGAATCTTTTTTTTTTTTCTTTTTGAGACAGGATCTCGCTATTTAGTTCAAGCTGGCCTCGAACTCCTAGCGGATCCTCCTGCCTCAGCCTCCTGAGGGCTGGGATTACAGGCATGTACCGCCACACCCAGCTGTATGTATAGTCTTTTACACATTCTAGGTAGTGTTCTATCTTTTCTTTTCTTGTTTGAAACAGGGTCTCACTCTTTAATTCAGGCTGACCTTGAACTCACTATGTAGCCACCCAGGCTGACCTCAGACTTGCAGAGATCCTCCTGCCTCAGCCTTCCAAGTGCTGGGATTACAGGTATACACCACCACACTCAGCATGTGCTCTATATATCGTGTATAAATATGTCTTCGATAACATTTCAGAGAAATAAGATTTCAAAAGAGGTCACACGGCAATCTCTGAATCAAGGACAAACAAGTGATGCAAATAAAAAGTGCTTTGGAAGCCCAGGGCCCAGTTAGTGGTCTAGAAGTTCAGAAGGTTTCACAAACAAGGCAAAAAATAAAAAAATTAGAAAAGGGAAGGGAGATAATTTAAGTGGGAAGGAAGGAATGGTGTGAACAAAAATTCAGCCAGAGATAGTATTCTGCATGTTACATTTTAGGCTTGTCTGATGTTATATAAGGAATATGAGGAATTAATGGGAAAATAAGGATGAAATAAACACTAGAAGCTCCCATTTCCATTCTGATACAAATAGTATTGGGGAAGGACAGTATCTACATTGGCGAGGGTGCTGAAAGTATAGGACTGGTGGGGACTGGTGTGTTAGTTTACTATTGCTATATAATAAATTACCACAAATTCAACAGCAAGGTGCATTTATCTGGCAGGCTGAAAGTAGTATATTATTACTCAGAATTGACTTCAACAAAAATCAGCCTGCCAAATAAAGGCACTGGGTCAAGTGGTGCATAGATTATCCTTTGGTTAAAGAATTATAAAATTTATTTTCCTTTTCTTTTTACCTTCTTCCTTTCTTTTCTTTATTTTGTTTTTGAGATAAGCTTTTGTTATGTTACCCAGGCTGCCAAGCTGGCCTCAAGCTTGCAGTCCTCCTGAATTATAAGTGTGTGCCAGAGTACCTGGACAGATCACAAGATTTCTGATTAGGAATAATATATATATATGGCAAGGACTGCTGAGAAATGGTGTGTCCCAGTTCACAAATGAATGTTATTTTTAGAGGACGAAACAGTCTCCTTATACTTTCATTTTAACAATGAGTGTGACTTACTTTGTTTTTTTTTTTTTTTTTTTTTTTTGGTACTTGGGATTGAACTCAGGACCTTGTGCTTATGAGTCACAAGGCAGGCAGCAGAACCACTACTGACCTAAATCTCCAGCCCAGTGCCTTACTCTTATAATTGGAAAAGATGCTATGTTGAAAAATACACTTAAATATTCAAAAGAGTTCTCCCTGGATGAATATTAGAGAAAAATTTCAAAAATGACTATCCAGCATTGGTGAAGCCCAAATTGTTTCAGTCAAATCATTTTCCAGGGATTGAACACACACAGCTCCTCATGGGGTGGACCTCTGAGGAAAAGACATTCTCCCCAGGGCAGGCAGATGCCTTTCAATGTACTTAGTTCTTTCAAACAAAGCATGTTATTTGTTCTTTTTGGCATAAGCTCAAATGGAATTGAAATGATGTAAACACAGAATCTGAAAAATATCCATGTTTCATTAAAAATACTAAAGCGACAATATACAAAGAAACCAACCTATTTGATTTATGCACTTATTCTGATTACATTAAACTCCAAGCCCTCAGTATGAAGCCACTCTTCTTCCTTTTCTGGAGGAAAAGAAACTCTGCATTATGCTAGACAGATCTGTTTTTTGGGTACATAGCAATACTGAAACTTCAGAGCTCTTTCTGTCATGTTTTGTGCTGCAGAGTATTAGCCGCCTTGTGCTGTGGGATATCTGTGCTTTGGATAGATTTGCCTCTCCTTCTAGAATGTAAACTCCTTGAGAGGCATCAGAGCTGGTAAGCAATGCCCGTACAGAGTAGCTGCTCAGCAAACGCTTGTTAAAAGAAATTGTTGAATATGCTGTGCTTTTCTTTCTTTCATTGTCTTTCCAGGTGCTTGGGTGTTATCCTGTGACTCCTTTCCTAGGGCTACCCAGCCATGCCTTGTTGCCTCATCTGCCAAACCCTACCCAAGTGGGATAGCAGACCCAGTTCCCTGTTCTGAGGAGCTAGAGCCTTTAGGATTTGAGCCCCAGGAGGCCCCTTCAGATCAAGGCTTTGAATTGACATCTTTGTACCAACCTCAGCAGCTTCCTTCGTGTTCTACTCGTGCTTCCTTGTAAAGTGGCTCTTTGGGGATGTCACTGCTCACTGTTTGTCTCCCCCAGTCATATTTTCTTCCCTACTGCCCCCAATTTCAGGCTTATTTTTACTGCCAAGCCACTGACTAATGAAATGTTTTGCAACTGCAGTTCTATGATCTGCACTAACCACCTTGTGCTCTCTTTAGTCTGCTCATGCTTTTGGAACTTGTGAGATCTTGAACTTTTCTCTTCATATCTCTGCTCTTTATCTGCTTTTCATTGATTATTAGCCCCTAAATCAATTCACTTTTCTTCCACACCATTGCAGCCCTTTCTACCACATGTCTGGAACCGCCAGATGCCTCTTAGGAAAGATTTCCTACGGAGTAGGGCTCTCTTTGCTCTCATTTCCTTCACATAAGAGTAGTGGACTCTGCTTCATGTTTATATTTTATGTGGTTGGCCATAATGTGGTTTATCATCACATAGGAGACACTTTGTTTTGGTAAAGGCTGGTTTGACTTCTTGCTCTCCAAAGATTTGTACCCTCTTGTCTTTAAGCAGGCCCTAGTCACATCTTGACAAAAGACCTTACTTAACTCTCTCCCAAATCTTGCCTTTCATGGCCGGAGGGGAGTAAGATCTTCCAGCCTGCTTTCTCCACCACCTACTCACTCTTCAAGTCCAGGCAATCTGGTTTTTCTCTCTAGCTCTTGTGGAAACTGCTCGGATTTCCCCAGTGGTCTGACCCTGGCCAAGTCCATTGGTCTGGTCTATATTTTCCTTTGTTGATTGCAGAACTACTTGTTCTTGCCTTCCTGAGCTCCCTGCCTCACCAATCTTGCCTTTTAATCACCTGCCATTTCTCCTAGAATCTTTCTACTCCTTGGACTAATTTCATTCACCTTCCCTGACTCCTAAACTTAATTGCTGTCTCACCCTGTGGCTACTTCATTTCCACCCACTGTCCCCCCCACCCAGACTATGTTATTTCTGTACCTTTTATTCATTTAGTCATTTTTTTCTTTGTTTTACTCAGATATTTCTTGAGTGGATCTTCTATATGGCAGGCAATGAGGATACAATGTAAAACAAGTGAAATAGCATATTGAAGTAGTTAAGAACTTGGATTTTTGGGGTTCAAATCCTAGTTCTGCCATTTACCAGCTACATGACCTTGGGCAGGTTACTTAACCTCTCTCTGGCTCAGCTTTCTCATCTGTATGACCGTAATAGTAATAGCACCTCATAAGACTGTTAGGAAGATTATGTGAATTAATATTGATGATGAGCTTATAGAAGTGCTTAGCACAGGGTAAGCACTACATAAGTGTTAAATAAAAGCCCTCCAAAAGTTTGTACTCCAGGGGGGACAAAAGCAAAAGACTAGATGCAATATTATATTAAGTGCTGTGAGAAAGGAAATTCAGGATGTTATGGAAACACTGAGAAGCAGCATATATTCTAGAGGGAGTGGTGAGGCAGGGGAGGCATCTAGAGATTTTCTGAAGGATTTGCCTTTGAAGGTGTCACTTGGAAGAACATGGGGATTGGCCTGGTGAAGGATGGCTGGGAGAGGGTTGAGGAATGGCACAGGGGAGAAGGGAGTGTCCTAGGCAGGGAATGGTGAGGTGGGTGAGACCGTGAGAGAGACTGAAAGAGATCCTTCAGGAAAAAAAGGAAGTTCTATATGGGCAGGATGCAGGAAAGCTGGGAAGGGAAGTAGGACAGGGAGAGAGGTAGCTGGAGATGAACTTGGAGAGGTAAGCAGAAGCCAGGTGAGGCAGGGCACAACTGGTTCTATAAGGAGTTGGATTTTATTCCGGAGGCAAGGAGGAAGCACTAGAGGACTCTCAACAAATCCTGTTTGGGTAATATCATTCTATATGCAACACGGAGAATGGGTTCGGTGAGAGCAGAAATGGAATCCAGAAGACAGGTGAGGAATCTATTTCAGTAAACTAGGTGAGATGAACTGTAGTGGTAACCAGGTTACTGAGAGACGTGCGTGGGTGCCAGGTACATCTAAGCAGGAGGACAGTCAAGCCCTCACCGTGGACTGAACCTGGGATATGAGGAAAAAGGAGTAAAAGACAGCCAGTACTGTGGCTTGGGCAATAGGGAAATTTTAGGCTGAGATGAGGAACAAGGGGAGAGATGCATACGGCAGGAGGTCCACTCAACAAATATTTATCTTGTATCAACTATGTGCCAAGCATTGTTACAAAAGCTAGATAGATATCAGCAAACAAGATAGGCCCAAATCCCTGCCACTGGGGACTGTTAGAAAATAAACAGGTAAATAGCTAGCACGTCAGCTGTTGGTGAATCTATAGAAAAGACAAAGAAAACTGAAGGCTCATTCTGTGTTCATGGGGACAATGAGTTTGAGTTGCTTGTGTGCTACCCAAGTAGAAATAATCAGGAACCAAGCTCACATAATAAAGTATAAAAGTTATCCTCAGAAGGGAGAGAAGCTGTTCAGGCAGATTTTAGGGAAGAATATACCAGAACTTCAAGGACTTCATTCCTGGGGCTGGGGATTTAGCTCAGTGGTTTCTTCGCCTGCACAAGGACCTGAGTTCGATCCCCGGTACCAAAAAAAAAAAAAAAAGAACTTCATTCCTTAAGCACAACTGTGTACAAGGCAAGAGGCTTACACTTTGCACATCTTATCTCAGGGCAACAGTCATGTGAGGTAGGGCCTATTTTTCTTCTTCCCAAGTGAAGATAAGAAAATGGGTCCCTCAGCTGACGTCGAGCCCCAGCTCCCCTTCCCCGCTGTGCCAGAACAATCCCAGAGTGAAAGGATGTGTGCTGGGTGCCCTAGAGCTCAGAAGAAGAAGCCTAGCATGGAAGCAGTTCAGCAGCAGAAGAGCCTAGGGAGCCAGGCCAGAGAAAGGAGAGTGTGAGCACGTCAACCAGCTCCAGGAGGCGCCCCAAGTTGGAGGCTGCGCTCGCATATTCCCCCAGACTAGCCTTGGGTAGTCCATCCTCAGGGCTGTGTGGACCTGCGTCTTCTGTGACTTGCCTCTGGATACTTACTGATCTCCCTGTGCTCAGGGAATCCTCTTTCCAAAACCTCGGGGAGGAGGGCTAGTAAGGGGTGGTGATGGTGGTAAGGTGCTAAAAAATTGAAATGAGATCCAAGGCAACTGCCAATCAGCATGGCCAAATGCCCAGCCTAAGGCCTAGAACAATCCTCTTTTAGCTGCTCTCTTCTGCCCTGGGCCCAGGCAAGCAAGCTATATGGACATTTATAGACCTGGTTACCCTGAGAGGTGGCGTAGGCTAAAAGTAAAAATAGCTGGTGATGAAACTTGGCCCAGAGCAGTCCCCACACAAGCTCCCTAGCGGGTTTTGCCACTTGGGTAACTTCCTGTCGCAAGTCACGGTGTAGGAGCCTCTGGGCTGAGGCCCTTGAATTCTGTTTTTCTCCTTCATGTCTTCTCCTTCCGCCTCACTGCTCTGTGGCCGCTGTGGTATGGAATGGCGAGAACTCATGAGGCAAGGGCGTCATTATCATGTGTGTGTGTGTGTCTGTGTGTGTGTGTGTGTGTAGCCCCGGAAGTGCACGTGACATAGAGAGTGATTGAGAACACAGTGGAGAGAAAAGTCTCACAGCCAGCCACAGTCTCTCCTGCCTCCAGAAACCTAGAATCCTCTTCCATCTCTCTCCTTCTCTGCATCCTCCAGGCCATTAAGTACTGTTATATTTTTACCTTTTTGATACCACTAGAGTACATCTCCTCACTATTTTTCCCTTGGTTTCGGCCCTTTGCATCACATTTAGAATCCAGTGCTGACACATTTTTAGTTTCCCTTTTAAATTCTGGAAAGGATCAGCAGTGTGAAAAATTCTTAACCAGCTTTTACACCAAATGATTTACACTAACAAAGAAACATTTTTATACCTGCTAATGTGTAAGTTTCATCATTCTTTCCTCTTTTCTTTAAGGCGTCTTTTAAAAAATTAACAACATCGAACTCCTGTTAAGAAGTGTCCTTTAAAATCTAGCAATAAAGCTGGGGATGTAGCTCAGTTTAGAGAGCTTGTCTAGCATGTGTGAGGCCTTCGGTTTAGTCCTTGGTACCACACACACACACACACACACACACACACACACACACACACGGAAGTAAAAATAGTAGAATAGTGTAGCAAGAACTCCTATAGCCAGTTTATCTGTCAGAAATCACTTCATTCATCCCAAATTTATGGCTGGACTTTCCACTTTCTCTCTTCCCACAAGGAGATGGAAGAACTCTTGGCAGCAGAGTTAGGTAGCCTTGCATGGCCATGGAAGAAGCCCCTTAATTGGTGTTCAATTCATCACATTTACTCAGGCCAACTCTGCTTGGCATTTTGCTACATGCCTGAGGTCAAAAGACAAACAGGGCATGATTCCTGCCTTGGTGGGCTTCTACTCCACTGGGGAAGGCTGATGTGAGAAAGATGTTTTCAGTACAGTGTGGTAAAATGCTCAGAGAGTTGCACGGGTTTCTATGTGAGCACAGATGTGTGGGATATAGCCAATCAGCTGTTAGAGAAAACCTCCTGCAAGACACAGTGCCTGAACTTGCCCAGATGAAGAAGAGTTAGTAACAAAAAGAGGCTAAAAGATAGAGAACTAGTAGGAGCCAGGATCTGAGGCCTTGAAAGTAATTCATGTGTGCCAAGGCCCCAGCTAGTGGCCTGCCTGGATAC
Organism: Heterocephalus glaber; assembly: GCF_053883595.1. NCBI lineage: Eukaryota > Metazoa > Chordata > Mammalia > Rodentia > Bathyergidae > Heterocephalus > Heterocephalus glaber. The sequence goes on from NW_028258461.1 coordinate 11,155,685, forward strand.
CTTTACCGGCCAGTGTGCCCATTTCACAGCTGCTAGAATGTAGGCTGCTTCCCTTTCTCTGAGAATTGCCCTCAGGAGTGGGAGCCATCTTGGATAGAGGTTAGGCACTTCCACACTGGCAGCCGGCCACGTCCTTACCCCTAACCTGCAGCCAACGACTGTATGTGAGCCCCCTTGCCTCAGAATGGGATCACCTTTGAGGCGCTATTCCTGCTTCACAACTTTGGGGACTTGGGCCCAAGCTTTACTGTGGAGGAGTACACATCTTTGCTTAGCTCTGTTACCTGCCCTCTCCTGCTACCTTCGCTCCCTTCTTCCTGAGACCTCTCTTGCAGTCAATTATAAGGATCAAATCCTTTCCTTGGTTGTTCTTGGGAAGCTGACCTAGGATAGTATGTTTGATAATCTTCTAGACATTTGGTATACCTTGAAATTAATGTGTGAATTTAAAAATAGTTGGAAAATTAAACCCAACAATTAGAGAAGAGCAAGATCATAGAGAACCTTTTAATTATGATAAAGACTTTTGAGTCCTTTAAACTTTTTTGTATTGTATCTTTACATATTGACTTATTCATTTAGGTTAAGACATTGGGAATTGCTTGGGTCTTTAGCTGTATAAAAATCTCTCTGAAAGTGGAATCAATTAATAGTTTAATTCACCTTAAGACATGATGAAGTATGACAGGTTTATTTTCCTAAAATGGCCACACCTATGTATTTCTCCCACCACACATGCTCTTAAAATGTTAGTACACTCTTCCCACTGGGAGGTAGGGCCTAGGTTTCCTGCTCTTCAATATAGAGAAAGAGGGCTATGACTCCCTGGACCAAGGTCATATAATAGAAGCAATGCTGTGTGATGCCCAAGGCAAGACCCTAATGGCAAAAATACAGTTTCACCCAGATCTCCTCTGTCTCTGAACCCAGTCACCATGTTGTGAGGAAGCCAGGCCACATGAAGAGGTCACAAGGTGTTGTTCTGGCCAACAGGCCCAGTTAGCCTCCCAGCTGACACCACTCACCAATCTTACATAACTTATCAGACACTTGAGGGAAAGAGCCACCATATGATTCTAGCCTCCAGTTTTGGATCTTCCAGCCAAGGGACAGGTAGAAATAAGTTTTCCTTTCAGTGCCTAAGTGTGAATTCTTAACTCATAGAAACCATAGAAATAATAAATGGTTATTGTTAATTTAAGGAATAATTAATAGTTATTGCTATTTTAAACCACTAAGTTTGGAGGTAATTTATTTTGTAGCATCACATTAAAAAAATACATCCTTGTAGATGCTGAGATCAATGGTTTCTCCTCGAAATCAGCTTCTCTAGCTTCTCTACCTCGGTTAATGCTATCTCCAAAGTTCTCTCAGTGTCTGAGCTATTTTTAGTTTACCCTTATCTCTCTGCTTACATATAAGTAGTCATCAGGTCCTACCGATTTTCCTTTCCAAGGTATCTTTGCCATCTATCCTTTTCTCAGGTACTAGTTTCTCTCCAGATTAAACTAAAGTCTAGCTTTAATCCAGTTCCTATCCAAGCTCTAAAATTGCCAATTTTCACAAATACTCAACTTCCAGATGAAATTTCATACATATTATATATCTTAAATATGCACATATATTCTAAATATATGTTTAATATGTGTTTAGAAGAATATATTTACAGAAATAATGCTTTCATTTTTTTTTTTTTTTTGGTACTGGGGATTGAACTCGGGACCTTGAGCTTGCAAGGCAGGTGGTGAGCTTTCATTTTTCATTGTTTTGCTACAAATATGACTTTGTTGTCATATTTGTTCAAAATTATATGTTTTACTCAGCTGAGGTAGTTAACATTTGGTATTACATTCCAGACATTTTTGTAAGTGTGTGTGTGTGTGTGTGTGTGTATGTATTCTAGGTATGTTTGCATATGTGTGTCAGAAATACACAGAAATATATATACATATATTCAAAACAAAGGTTTTTACAGAAATAAGATCAAGTGAGGCACATGGCACACTCCTAAAATTCTAGGACTTTTGAGTGACTGAGGCAGGAGGATCGCAAGTTCAAACCCAGCCTGGGTAATGTAGTGATTTAAGGAGACTTTGTTTAAAAAAGAAATGTTAAAAGGCTGGGGGTGTAAATCAGTTCAAAAGCCTTCAGTTCAATCCTCAGTACTGAAAAACCAGTAGTAGCACACATATTGTTCTGCGATTTAATTTTTTTTAAACCAAACATTACTTCCAGAATATCTACTTCGTTCATTTTAAAAGTTGCATAGTATTGCACCACCATTTGTTTAGCCATTTCCCTATTTAAAAACATTTGACTTTTTCGACATTTTGCTAACACATCTTGCTGTAATAAGTACTGTTCTGCATATGTCTACGCATCCGTGTTGTTTCTATAGGCTACAGTACTAGAAATGCAGCTACTGGATCATAGGATGTAGGTAATTTAAATATTGGGAGGAAATGCAAAATTGTTCTATTAATGTGATTGCACCAATGTCTACCCTAAAACGCTAAGTCCCCTCTTTCCCACACTGAAGCCCAAACAGGATATTATTAATCATTTTTAATTTTTGCAAAGCTAATAAGCAAAAATGCTATTGGACTGTTGTTTTAATTTGTATTTATTTAATTAGGGCAATCAAACAGCTTTTCATGTTCGTAGACCACTTGTGTTTCACTTCCTATGAATGGACATGTATCCTTTATCCACTCTTTTACTGAATTTTGAATTTTTCTTAATACTTTCCATAAGCTTGTACAGTAACACTATTACCTCTCTCAAGTGTTATAACTATTTAATCCAAGCTATGAATATTTTGGCTTCTTTTTGGGGGGGCACCAGGGATCATACTCGGGACCTTGTGCTTGCGAGGCAGGCAGCGGAACCACTGAGTTAAATCCCTGGCCCTTAACTTTGTTAATGATATGAATTTAAAATTTTAACTTTTCTGCCATCAAGTTTAATTGACATATTCTCTATAGTTTCTGGATTTCTTGTCATGGTTTAAGAAGATCTCTCTAATATGTAGTCATAAATATGTTCTATATTTTCTCCTGGTATAGTCATTGTTTTATTTTTCAAATGCTTAAATGTTTATTCTAAAGGCAAAAAACACAGTAGCAACAAAACAGGTTATAGCTTTAGTTTTTGAAAAGAGTACTGATTACATAAATTATAGTATATACATAAACGAATTCTTATACAGTCCTTAAGATAGATAAGGTAGATCTTAAAAGCATTGAAATACCAAAATGTTAACCATATTAGGTGAAAATGGCAGAAGTATAGTATGGTTTCATTTCGTGTATGTGTATAAAATGCCTGAAACTACATGCACCACTGTATTAACAGATATTTTTCTGGGAAGTAAGAGAGTCTATGGATTTTATTTTTTCTTTATTGTTTGAATTTTTTAAAAATACTACCAAACTGAGAGATTTTCCACTTTGAAAAACATTGCATAAATGTTGTAAATGTTAGAAATAGGCTAGACATGGATCAAAAAGAAGCAGGATGGGAAAAACAGTGAGAGAGAATTTAGAAATCTACACAAATTCACATCTGTTAATGATACGAACGCACTACACAAACATTAATTAGCCAACATCAGATGGGCTTTACAAATACCAGACCGTTCTCCATTGTTTTACACAGTTCAATTGTAATAATATGGAATTGCTTTTTGACAAAAGTGTGGTAATTTAAAATTCTGATTAACCCCATTCCAATAAGCTACCAAACCAATGAGCTATTTCAGAAAATGACATCATTGTTTGCAAGAGAAGACGCCTTCAGCGGCTCACCATCATCTAAGGCTATTTTCCAAACTTGCTTGAACATCAAGATCACTCCAGGTAATGCTAAAAGAACAGATCACGCACATCATTCTAGACCTATATCTGATTATAATCAAGAATCTGAATCCTCTCTGGAGATGTCTGGGACTATATATTTTTACCAAGCTCTCAGGTGATTCTTTTAATCAGGTATGTTTAGAATACACTGGACATTTAAAAATCTTGGTGACTCCTATCAGCATTTGCACTTCTTGTGAATATAATTTTGCATTGTTCTAGTTATTTGAATAGATTGAATATTACCTGGGAGGAATATTTTCTTGCTATGGAATTCCCATTCATCTTTTAAAAAGTACAATTCTGTGATGTTTAGTATATTCACAAAGTTATATAACCATCACGACTCTAATTCTGGGACATTTCATCACTCCTGAAAGGAAACCCTATGGCCACTAGTAGTTACTTCATAATTTCTCCCAATGTCACCAGCCCTGACAACCACCAACTTCTGGTTCTACAGATTTGCCTATTCTAGACAATTCATAAATATATAATCATAAAATATGTAGCCTTTTGTGATTATCTTCTTTCACTTTGCATATTTTTAATGTTCATCCATGTTGGAGCATGTATCAGTATTTCATATTTTTAGGCCTTTGAGTGTTTTTGTTTCAGTTTTTATTTTTATATGCTGTATTTACAGTACATAATGACTACATTCCTTATAGGGAGTTGGTACATGTACAAAACTGACTTTCATTCTTTTTTAATCCCTTTCCCAGTTCTCTCTCCTCCCTCCATCTCTTGATCCTCTTCTCATTTGAAAAAAAAATCTATCTGCACACTTGCTATTATCTTTTATTTTTCTCTTTACATTTTGAGTTTCTCATATAAGACGAAGCATGTGGTATTTAAGCTTGTATGTCTGATTTATTTCACTTAACATTATGGTCTCAAAGTACATCCATTTTCCTACAAATGAGGAATTTTGCACCTTTATCATTAAAGATATTGGCCTGTAGTTCTCTTTTCAGTTGGACACTTGTCTAGATTGAGAATCAGGGTAAGGGTAGCTTCCAGAAATGTCTTTGGGAGTACTCATTTCCTTTCAATTTCATTAAAGAGCTTGAGGAGTATTGGTGTTAGATTTTCTCTGAAGTTCTTGTAAAATTCAGCAGTGAATCCATCTGGAGCTGGGCTTTTCCTAGTTGGCAGATTTTTTACTACTGCTTCAATTTCATTGCCTGCTATTAGATTATTCAGGGTTTTTATATGTTCTTGATTCAGGCTTGATAATTCACATATGTCTAGGAACCTATCAATTTCTTCTGAATTCACCAACTTCTAGTGAACAGTTTTGTGAAGTAGTTGTGAATAATCTTCAGGAATATGGCAGTGTTTGTTGTGATTTCACCTTTTTTCATTTCTAGTCGCATTGATTTGGGTCTTTTCTATCCTTTTTTTTTTTTTGTAAGATTGGCTAAGGGTTTGTCTATTTTGTTCATTCTTTTGAAGAACCAGTTCTTTGATTCACTGATTCTTTGTATTGTTTTTTTAGTCACCACTTCATTGATTTCTCCTCTGATCTTTATAATTTACTTCCTTGTACTAGTTTGGGGTTTGGATTGTTCTTATTTATCTAGAACTTTGAGGTGCATTATTAGGTTATTTATTTGGGCTCACTCTGTTTTTCTGATGTGGGCATTCACAGTTATAAACTTCCCTCATAGGACTGCTTTTATTGTGTCCTATAAGTTCGGATATGTTGTATTGGCATTATTGTTTAGTTCTAGGAACTGTTTTATTTCTTCCTTGTTTTTTTTTCTGTAATCCATTGATTATTCAGGACTGTATTATTTAATTTCCATGCGTTTTCATGATTTCTGTGTTTTCTTTTGCTATTGATTTCTGGTTTCATTGCTCTATGATCTCATAATATGCATGGTATAATTTTAATTCTTTTGCATTTACTTAATCATACTTTATTGGCTAGTATATGGTCTGCTTTGGAAAAAGCTCCATGTGCTGCTGAAAAGAATGTGTATTTTGTTGTTGTTGGATCGAACAATCTAGATAGATATTAAGTCTATTTTTTTGAAAGTTTGGTTTAACTCTAATAATTTTTTGTTGATTTTTTTGTCTAGTTGATTTATGTTTGTGATAGTGGGATATTGAGTTCCCCTACTATAATTGTGTTTGTTTTTCTAATCTTTTGTGTCCAGTAGTAATTGTTTTGTGAAGATGAGTACCCCATTGTTCCTTGCACATGTTAATAATTATTATCTGTTCCTTTTGGATTGTTCCCTTAACCAATATGTAGTGACATTCTTTGTGTCTTTTGATCAATTTTGGCTTGCAGTCCACTTTATCTGAAAATAGTATAGCTATTTTTGCTTATTTTTGGGTTTTCCTTTCATGGAATAATGTTTTCTGTCTTGTGGGGGTTTTTTGGGGGTTTTTTTGGTACTGGGGCTCAAACTTGGGACCTTGCACTTGCGAGGCAGGTGGTGGAACCACTGAACTAAATACCGGCTTGTGATTTTTTTTTAATCTATGAATTTCTTTTTGTTTTAAATGTGTTTCTTGTATGTCACACACTGTTGGATTTTGGATTTTGTTTCTTGATCCATTTTGCCAATCTGTGTCTTGTGATTGGTTTACTGAGATTATTCAGATTGAGAGTTATTACTGATATTTATTGACTTATTCCTGTCATTGCTTTATTTTCCTTTTGCTGATTCCCTATCTTTCTCTTCTACTTAACTGCTCCCCCTATCTGGTGTATTCATTCTACTAGACTTTTTGTCATTGCTACCTTCATTTTCTCTTTCTAGGGTATCTTTGAAAATGTTTTGGAATGCTGGTTTTGAGGTCATGGATCTCTTCAGGTGCTATTTATTATGGAAGTATCTTACATCTCCATCACTTTTGCAAGATAGTTTTGTATGATATAATAGCCTGGGTTGAAATTTGTTTTCTTTTAGGGCTTGCAACCCCTCACCCATAGCTCTCATGGCCTTTAAGGTTTTGTTGAGAAGTCTGCTATAATTCTAATAGGTTTACCTTTATAAGTGATTCATTGCCTTTCTTTAACTGATGTAAGATGCTGTTCTTGTGTTGAACTTCTTTAATTTTTGAGTATGATATATCCTAAAATAGTTCTTTTCTGATCATGGGTATTTGAGGATCTATATACCTCATTTATCTGTATGTTAAATTCTTTCCCCTTATTAGGAAAGTTTTCTCTCATTTCAATGAACAGGTTTTTTAATGCCATTTGTGCTGTCTTCAGATTTTTCATTAATTCCAACTAATCTTGGATGAGTCCTCTTTGTGTCATCTAGAAGCCGTTGCATCCATTTTTCATGTTTTCTTGGTTTTTGAAGGTATTTTTAAATTAATTAGTCACTCACACCCTCCCTGTATTCTAGTTCTGACACCCTGTCCTCACATGGCCACTTCTGCTGCCCATACTATCAATAGATTTTTAATTTCCTGAATTTCTCTTTGGTATCTTTTCTGGACTGTAATTATTTTCTATGCTGGACATTCGTGTTTTGTATCATTTTATTTAGCTCAAGTAGCTTTATGTAAATGTAGTGTGTGGATTTGCTTGTTGTTTTGTTTTTTAGGCCAATTATCTCTTTAGTTATATCTTCTTTGAGCTCCCCAAGTGGCTTAGTGAACTGTTTTGTTATCTGCTCTGTTATCCTTCATAATAATTCTGCTGTGTGGCATTTGATTTTCTCTTCTTCAATGCCTCATAGATGATCTTTGGGGAGTTGGGAGATTTTGAAGTCATTTTCTTGCCTTGTGTCCTCATGTTTCTATGTTTTTGTTTGTTTGTTTGTTTGTTTCTCATGCTGAGGCTAGTTGATTATAATGCAAAGCTTTTTGCTAGTATGGAGACCTCTTTAGTTAATGTCTGCTTTTTCAGTGATGCACCTTGGACGTGTCTAACTATTGGCCTTTACCTCTGTCCCAGGATCCTGACACCTCCATTTATTTTGGAGAGGAAGCTTCAGAGTGTTTTCCCCAGTGACCATTTCTCCAGGAATAGGCCACAGTATTATTAAAGGCAATCCAGATATTGGCATCCAAAGACAACCAATGAATAGCAACAATTATGTCACCTTGGCTATAGTAATAATATCAGCAACAATATAGCATCGAAGACAAACTAGATAATGATATACCCTACAAACCAATAATGTACTTCTCTTAACCACTGAGAAGAGATTTATAATGTAGTGTAACCATATATTGACCTACAATAAATATCTACTAAATGGAACAACTTTACTTCCACTAGAATAGTATTCAACAGTAATAGCATAGAGTTAATTAGCTATCTCAGGATTCATAAAGTTTAATATTTATACTAGTAAAAGGGAGAATGGGAACTAGAGAATAAAAAAGGAAAATTTGAAAAATTAATCAATGGAAGATGAGAAGGAGGAGATAAAAGTGGGATAGGGTATCATACTGAGGAGTGAAAGAAAATTAATAGTATTAATAGTATAGAAAAGAACAAACAAGAAAAAGAAAAAAAGAATATCAGAAAGCAAAATACAAGAAGTAAAAGAAAGATAAGAAAAAAAGAAAAAAAATTAAAAGGGGGAAGAAAACCACCCCCATAAAGATTGTGAAGGAAAGAGAGAAATAATTTGAAAATTAAAAAATTTTTTGAAGATTGAGTCAAAGATCCTCCTTGTTTTTGAATGAGTGGTTTATTTTCAGGTTCTGCAGTTTTGGAATCCAGCAAGACACGTTTTTTTTCCACCCAGCTTAAGGGCTTTGGGTTTATGAGATGCCCTCCCTGTACCACAGGCTCCTCTGTCCATTTTTCCTAGACTGTGATAACCATTCAAGCTGAAGCATGTCCTTGCTTGTGTTGTTGGTAGGTGAGAAAAACCATCAGGCCCCTGAACTTTGTTGGAAGTAAACCATGGGGCAGGGGTTCAAATGGGCTGTGGGACTTAATGTCAGTACTTGCTAGACCTACTTTCTCACTATGGAGGGCAGGGCCTGTATCCTTCCTAGGCTGAGCTTAAACTTCTCAAGGGGTCTATGTCTAACCCTCACCCTCTCTGTGGCAGTTTTCTGTGGTTGTCTCTCACCCTGTCACTTTTTAAGGATAATACTAGAATACCTGAAGCTGCTGGTCAGATCTGTAGTTTCTCATTGGGTCTGCTGGGCCTCCCAGCTTGCCTTTTCTCCTAGGTGTTTACCTCATTTAGGGTCAGGTTGGTCAGTTAGTCTGTGCCTCTGCTGTCCCATACCAAGGGGAAGCAAAACATAGAGCCGGCCTGGAGTTGGTTGATGTTTGCAGCCAGGATAGCTGTATCCTCCTGTTATAGGGCTGCACTGTCTCACTGTGGGTGGTGGCTTGCTGGGTCATTTCCTCTTCTGTTCCTTGGTGCTGGTCTCATCCACAATCAGGTTGGCTAGTTGATTGGCACCTCTGCTGCCCTGTGCAAGGGGAAACAAAATGCAGACCTGGCTCAGAGTTGGCAGGTAGCCACAAACAGACCGTGGAATCCACCACTCTTGTGCAGTGGGCTGGGGATGGGGGCAATAGCCTGTGGCTCTTTCCAGTCCATAGCAGACAGGAAGATAAAGTTTCTACACTTCACCTGAATTGATAAAATACCAGTAGACTGTGGTAAGTACATATAATGCAATACCTAAAGCAACCACAAAATCTTTACAAAGAGATACAGTGAAAACCACTACTGATAAGCCAAGATAGAATTCTTTACAAAGGCTAAAATTACCTACAGGAAGGCAGGAACACTGAAACAGAAAATTATCAGAAACAGAGGAGATCTTTATAAAATGATGAAAGACTCAGCCCACCAAGAATCATAAATGTATACATATCTAATTGCAGTGCTGAAATATTTGTGAAGTAAAAACTGATACAACTAAAGGGGAAAACACAAATCTACAGTTGTAATTGAGATACCAACATTTCTCTGTTTAACAGAGAAATTGATAAAACAACCAGACAGAAAATAAGCAAAGATAGAGAACTCAACACCACCAAAAAACAAAAAGAACTAATCAGTGTTTATCAAATACTCCATCCAATAATAGCAGAACACACATTCTTTCAAAGTGACCATGGAACATAGTAATAAGATAAACCATACTCTGTGTCATAAATCAAGCCTCAGCAAATTTAAAAGAATTGAAAGCATTCAGAAGTTCTTCTCTGACCACAATAATATTTAACTAAAAATTAATAAAAGTAAGATAACAGGAAAATTTCCAAACAATTGGAAGATACTGTAAGGGCCTAATGACAGATGTGTCAAAGCCCGGGTGTCTGAGAACACAAAGTCTGTCATTTAGCCCAGGTGAAGGACAGACTTTGTTATAATAATAATAAATCAGCATGAACGAACATGCACATGCCACTCAGCTATGCAAGGTCATACAGCTGTTTTGTCTAAGTGTGTCTCAGAAAACCTGATAATAAAGACACATAGCTCTTGAGCTCTCCAGCTGCAGCTCCAACTCTCATGCTCTGATGCTACCCTTATGTTGAAAAATTAAAGTTTGGTTCCAGCTTTCTGGTGATGTCTGTTCCTCGCACATTCTTTTCTTTGGGAACCTAGCCTAACTGGACCCACTTTCAGCCCACTGGCCCTGAAAGCTACATAACACACTTTGATTTAAAAATTAATTTTATCGGTACATTTTAGGTATAAAATATAATGACATTCATCATTGGAAAATTGTACCTTTACATAATCTATCTTGGGTTTTATTTTCTCCCCTTTCCCTGCCCTCCCTTCAACCCCTCCACTCCTCCTTATTTACAAAGACTTTGTTTCCACTTTTTGCTTTTCTCATATTAATTCCATTCCCTTATTTACTTTCCCCAACCCCTCCCACTTCCCCTTCCCCTTTGCCCCTTTTCTTCCTATTTCACAATATCTATTATGCCTTTAGATCCTTATTTATACTTTCAGTTTCTCACAGTAGGGAAGCTGGTGTATTTACACTTGTGTATTTATACATGTGTGTCCTATTTATTTCATTTAAGAGTATGGCCTCAATGTGCATCCATTTACCTATAAATGTCTCTAATTTCTCATTCTTTATGGCTGAGTAGTACTCCATTTTATTTAAAAAACCCCACATTTTCTTTATTCAATCTCCAGTTGATGGGCAATCAGGCTGTTTCCAAGTTTTAGCTATTACAAACTGTGCCTCTAAAAACATGGTGCATATATATCTCTGTGGTATGATGCTTTTAATTCTTTTGGGAAGATATCCACCAGAGGGATAGCTGGGTCAAATGGGACCTCTAATCCTAGTTCTTTGAGGTATCTCCATACTGATTTCCACAGTGGTTGCACCAGTCTACGCTCCTACCAACAGTGGAGCAGGGTTGCTTTCTCTCCACAGCCCCGCCAGCATTTGTTATTGGTTGATTTTATGATAGCAGCCATTCTTTCTGGAGTGAGGTGGAATCTCAGTGTGGTTTTCATTTGCACCCCTCAAATGACCAGTGATGTTGAACATTTTTTCATACGTGTATTTGCTATTTCTACTTCTTTGAGAAATGACTGTTCATTTGAGATACCCATTTTTGGATTGGGTCTTTGTCTGAGGAACAGCTGGTAAAAATTTTTTCCCACATTGTGGGTTGTCTCTTCATGCTGTTGGTGGTTTCTCTTGCTAACACACTTTTAAATAGTATACAGATCAAACAAAAAATCAAGGGAAATAGAAAATGTATCAAGCTGATATATCAAAACATTATAATTTGTAGGGCTCAGCTAAAGTAGAGTTAAAGGGAAAATTTATAGACTAAATAAGTACATTAAAAAAGTATAAAATCAATGGTCTGTATTTCTATTTTGAGAATCTAGAAAAAGAGTAAAATAAACCAAAGTTAAAGAGAGGGATGGTGCTAATAAAGGTAATAAATAATGACGTTAAATATTAAAAAATATAGAAAACCACTGGAACAAAAACATGGTTCTTTGAAAAAGCACGGAAAGCTAGTAAATCTCTAATAATGCTCAAAAGGAGAGGGGGAAGATTACACAAATTTCTAATGCCAGAAATGAAACAGAGTGTATCACAACAGACTCTGTATCAATTAAAAGAATATAACAGAATACTACAAACAACTCTACACACATAAAAGTGAGAATTTAAATAAATTATGTGAATTATTTGAAAAGCACAAAGTACCAAAATTCACCTACCACTTAGTGAGACCCTGTCTCAAAAGAACAAAACAAAGTCAGTTGGAAAGAAAGAAGCATCATAGGGTAAACTAACGACAAATAGATTCTTTCAAAGTACAACCAATCCACTGATTCTTTAATTTTTTGAAGTTTTAAAAATGTTTTAAATAATTCAACTCAGTTAAAGGCACAGATCAAAGTATACACTTTTATGTTCTTCAAAAAATGTACACACCCATGTTACTATTACTTGAGTAATCCCAGAAAGTCACCTTATGCTTTTTTCCAGTTCCTCTTAGTCCCCACCCCTGTTCTGAGTTTCATCTCCTTTAGTTATTTTTGCCTGTTCTTGAACCTTATACGAATGGAATCATGTATATTCTTTTTATGTCTGTGTTTTTCACTCCTCATAATAATGCTGAGATTCATCCAGTATTGTGTATTACCAAGAATCATTTTTTTTCTATTACTGAATAGACACCTTTGAATTAATATACTACAATTTGTTTCTCCAGCACCCTCTTAATGGACATTTGAATAGTTTCCTGTTGGTTAACTTTTAGTCTGGCTCATTTTATTAGTAGACTAAGACAGATTCAATTCATTTTTTCACTTTTTAGCCATATCTCATTGTTTTCGACTTCAAATTTCCACACATTCTTACATATTTAATCTTCTATTCATCAATTCCTTTTCTTACAAATTTTAACCTTTCCTAGGGAGCCCTATTCTGTTTTTATCCAAAACAGTTCTAATTGTACATTTTCCAGAAGTCCTCATATTCACACTCTTCTTGTGTCTACCAGTATAAAACAGATGATAAAAGTCAGCTAAATTCTTATTTAGAATACATGTCTTTTCAGAAGGATGGTTTATAGATGTGATAGAAATACAGATAGATGATGAAGACTGTGTCTCATTTGTCATTTTAATTTCATATTGAATTCAAGTACTTCTGAAAACTGGTAAAATGAATTTTTAAAATCCTACATTTTCCAAAACAACAACAAAATACTTCAGAGAGAAAAGTGGCATTGATTTACATTTTTCCAAATCTCTTTAATGTCTGATATAATAAAAGACAGCTGGGTTCTCATTTATGCTTCTGTTTTTAATCAGTTGCCCAAATCAAAAATAGACCAATGGGGTTACATCAAATTAAGAAGCTGCTGCACAGCAAAGGGAACAATCATCAGAATGAAGAGAGAACCTACAGAATGGAAGAAAGTACTTGCAAATTATACATCTGACAAGAGGTTAAAAGCCAGAATATATAAGGAACTAAAAAAACACTCAACAACAAAAGTCAAAATACCTGATTAAAAAATGAGCAACAGGCCTAAATAGGGATTTCTCAAAAGAAGACATACAAACGGGGTCAACAGGTATACATGCAATGATGCTCAATATCATTAATCATCCAGGAAATGCAAACCAAAACCAGAATGAGGCATCACCTCATTCCAATAAGAAAGGCTATCATTTTTTAAATATGGATTTTCACTCACTTTGTTGCGCAGGCTGGTCTCAAGCTCATAGGCTTAAGTCATCTTCCTGCTTTGGTTCCCAAGTAACTGGAAATACACACCAGGATAAATGGTCTTTTTTTCTGGTGCTGGGGGTTGAATCCATGGCCTCCAGTATGCTAGGCAAATGCTGTATCACTGAACCCCAGCTCCAGCCCCAGCCTTGGAATGGCTATCATCAAAAAGGTGAAAGATAATATGTGCTGGTTAAGATGTAGGAGAAAAGGGAATGCTTGCACATTGTAAATTAGTACAGTGTTATGGCTTGTATCTAGATATCCTCCCAAACTCTCATGCACTCATAGGTGGGCTTTTCAAATATAGCTGGCACTAGGATGTGTGAATATGGATTAAGGGTGTATGATAACTAAATTAGTCCACTGATTACCTTAGCATAGTTCTGGGTGTGGATAATAGGAAGGCCCATCCTGGGTGTGGGTGGCACCATTCAATAGGCTTGTTGTAGCCTGAATGGGATAAAAGTCCACAAGGCTCACTGCTTGCTGCCTCCTGCCTGCCCTGCCATGGACTGTCTCCTCTGAAATGCCCAATTGCCATGCCACATTGCCTTGGAGCCACCCAACTATGGACTGAAACCTCTACAAAACTGTGAGCCAAGACAGAACACGCCGAATCAACCCGCTGCAGACAGGCAGGTCTGTGCACGCCCTACCGAGGTCCCGAGGCCCTCAGAAGATGTCCAATCACCCAGCTGCAGACAGGCAGCCACCTGGTTCCACACTACAAAGACGCAGAGGACAACAGACCACCAGACGAAGGTACTGAGTCCCGCTGCTCCTGGTCCAGAGGAAGGGGCTTCCTGGCCACCATCACTCCCGCTGCTCCCAGCCCAGAGGAAAGGGCTTTTGGGCCACCTTCTGTCCTGCCACTCCTGGCCCAGAGGAAGGGGCTTCCAGCCCACCATCCCTCCCACCGCCCCCGGCCCAGAGGTAGGGGCTTCTGAGCTGTCATCCCACTGCTCCTGGTCCAGAGGAAGGGGCTTCCCAGCCACCATTCCTCCCACTGCTCCCAGCCCACAGGAAAGGGCTTTGGGGCCACCATCCATACTGCTGCTCCCGGCCCCTGTCCCACCTCTCCCAGCTCAGAGGAGGTAATGTGTGCAGGTGCCAACAGCCCCCCCCCCCAGTCGAAATGAGAAAACAGGTAAATAAGTCTCAAAACCAGACTTCCAGATCACCTACAGCAACTCCAAAGGGAAATGAGAAGAAATACTCTGATACTCAACCACCTGGACCCACTGAACTGGCAACAAAAGGGGATCTGGAAAAAATGAAATCACAAATAATTTCTCAGATAACAGGAGAAATTGTGCCCCTAGTGCAAGACATGATTAATAAATCTAGAGAGGAGCTCAGGAACATGATGAAATCCCAACATAGCAAACAAATGGAATCCATAAAACAGATGCAAATAGATTTCCAGGACATGAAAAACTCCATTGAAAGTCTACACAGCAGAATGAGCCAATGTGAGGACAGAATTTCAGATACAGAAGATAAGATTGCAATTAGTGACCAGGAAAAGAAAATTTTCTTCAAAATTATAAGGGAACATGAGAAGTCAATCCAGCAGCTGCTAGATGATGCAAAGAGAATAACATAAGACTGATTGGGCTCAATGAACAAACAGGAGAGAGTGGAGATGACATAAAAAATCTCTTCACAGGAAGAATGGCAGAAAACTTCCCAAGCAGGGGAAAAGAGCTTGACATACAGATAAGTGAGGCATATAGGACTCCAAATAGCCTTGATCAAAAAAAATCTACACATAGGCATATAATTGTTAAGATTGCAGAAATTCAACAGAAGAACAAAGTTCTCCAAGCAGTCAGAGAAAAGAAACAAATCACATACAAAGGAAAGCCCATCAGAATCACAGCAGACTTCTCAATGCAAACCATCAACACAAGAAGAGCTTGGAGTGACATATTCCAAGCCCTAAAAGAAAACAGCCTCCAACCCAGATTGATGTACCCTGTGAAACTATTTTTCAAAATTGATGAAGAAATAAGATACTTTCTTGACAAAGAGCACCTTAGGAACTTCGTGAATACCAAACCAGCACTCCAAAGAATTTTACACAATATCCTAGGAACAGACATTGAGGATCACAACCCCAGGAAGCAAAGCAGAATGAACCCATCTGGCATGACAAGAAATTAAATGGAAAGGGGGAGAACCCAACAAAAAGAAAAACTCATGCCAAGGACAAGTCAATACATTTCAGTTATAACCATCAATGTTAATGGTCTCAATTCACCAATCAAAAGAAATAGACTGGCAGAATGGGTCAAGAAGCAAAATCCAACAATATGCTGCATACAAGAAACACACTTAATTCAAAAGGAAACTCATAGACTGAAAGTTAAAGGGTGGAAAACAATACTCCATGCAACGGGAACCCAAGAAAAAGCAGGAGTAGCTATCCTCTTGGCAGATCAAGTAGATTTCAAACCAACACTAATTCAGAGAGACAAAGAAGGACACTGCATTCTTGTAAAGGGAAGAATCCAAGAGGAAGAGATGACAATCATAAATATCTATGCACCAAACACTAGTGCACCCAAGTATATAAAAAAATACTAAAGGATATGAAAAGTCATATATGCACTAATATACTTGTAGTGGGGGACCTCAACACCCCACTGTCACAAATAGATAGATCAACTAGACTAAAAATAAGTAATGAAATACTAGAACTCAATCGAACTCTTGAACAAAGGAACTTAACAGATGTTTACAGAATCTTCCACCCCACAAAATCAGAATACACATTCTTCTCAGCTGCACATGGGTCATTCTCCAAAATAGACCACATACTCACACATAGAACATGTTTAAGTAAGTGCAAAGGAATGGAAGTTATCCCCTGTGTATTATCAGACCATAGTGTGATGAAATTGGAGATCCATAGCAAAAGAAACTCAAAAAATGTCATAAACATGTGTAAATTGAACAACACACTTCTGAGTAACCAATGGGTCACAGAGGAAATTAAAGAAGAAATCAGGTAGTTCCTTCAATTAAATGACAATGACAATACAACATATCGGAATCTGTGGGACACAATGAAAGCAGTCTTACAAGGGAAATTCATAGCAGTGAATAAGCATATTAGGAAAGCAGAACGATCCCAATTAAACAACCTGATGCTGAACCTCAAGCTTCTAGAAAAAGAAGAACAGGACAACCCCAGAGCTCATACAAGGGAGGAAATTATAAAGATCAGAGGAGAAATCAATGCAATGGAGACTAAGAGAACAATACAAAAAAATCAATGAAGCCAAGAGTTGGTTCTTAGAAAGAATCAACAAAATTCACAAACCTTTAGCCAACCTTGTCAGAAAAAGGAAAGAAAAGGCCCAAATCCATGCAATTAGGAATGAAAAGGGTGAAATTACAACAGACCCAGCAGAAATCCAGAGGATCATCAATACCTACTTCCAGAACCTATACGCCAATAAGATGGACAACACAGAAGAAATGGACAGATTCCTAGATACATATGAATTACCAAAGTTGAACGAAGAAGACCTAAAAATTCTGAACAACCCAATATCAACCAATGAAATTGAAAATGTAATTAAAAACTTATCACTAAGAAAAGCCCGGGCCCTGATGGCTTCACTGCTGAATTCTACAAGACATTTAGAGAGGAACTGCTGCCACTACTGTTTAAACTCTTCAATGAAATTGAAAGGGAAGCAATACTCCCAAATTCATTCCTGGAAGCAAGCATCACCTTGATCCCCAAAGCAGTGAAAGACCCAACTGAAAAGGAGAACTATAGGCCAATCTCACTAATGAACATAGATGCAAAAATCCTTAATAAGATAATGGCAAACAGAATGCAGAAGATCATCAAGAAGATCATAAATCCTGGTCAAGTGGGATTCATCCCAGGGATGCAGGGATGGTTCAATATATGCAAATCAATCAATGTAATACACTATATCAATAGAGCCAAGGACAAAAACCACATGATTATCTCCATAGATGCAGAAAAAGCATTTGACAAAATCCAACATGCATTTATGATAAAAACCCTACAAAAGATTGGAATAGATGGTCTCTACCTCAAACTGATAGAAGCCATCTATGAAAAACCAACAGCCAATATCATACTAAATGGTCAAAAACTGAAATCCTTCACACTCAAATCAGGAAAAAGAAAAGGATGTCCACTATCACCACTCTTGTTCAATATAGTTCTGGAAACATTAGCCACAGCAATTAGACAAGAGAAAGAAATAAAAGGAATAAAGATAGGTAATGAAGAAATCAAATTGTCATTATTTGCAGATGACATGATACTCTATATAGAAGACCCCAAGAACTCCACCAAAAGTCTTCTAGACTTAATTACCAAATTCAGTCAAGTAGCTGGTTACAAGGTCAACACACAAAAATTAATAGCTTTCCTCTACACCAATGGCAGACTCACTGAGAGAGAAATAGGGCAAATAATTCCTTTCACAATAGCATCCAAAAAACTGAAATACCTAGCAATCAACCTAACGAAAGAAATCAAAGACCTCGTCTCTGAAAACTATAGCACTCTGAAAAGAGAGATTGAAGATGATATCAGAAAATGGACAGACATCCCCTGCTCCTGGGTAGGAAGGATTAATATAGGGAAAACGGCCATACTTCCAAAACTGCTATATAGATTTAATGCAATTCCAATTGAGATCCCAGCAGCATACTTCATAGACCTTGAGAAAACAATTCAAAACTTCATTTGGAACAAGAAGAGACCCAGAATAGCAAAAGCAATTCTAGGTAACAGAGACATGGCAGGGGGTATCACAATCCCCAACCTGCAACTCTACTACAAAGCTACTGTGATAAAAACAGCATGGTACTGGCAAAGAAAAAGACTTGAGGACCAGTGGAACAGATTAGAAGATGCAGAAACAACGCCAGACACACTCAGCCATCTCATCTTTGATAAAGGAGCCAAACACCCTCACTGGAGGAAAGATAGCCTCTTTAATAAGTGGTGCTGGAAAAATTGAGCTTCACCTTGCCTAAGATTAAAACTAGACCTGTATCTCTCACCATCCACTAAACTAAAATCAAAATGGATTAAAGATCTAAATAGTAAAATAGAAACTCTGAACCAGTTGGAACAGAGGTTAGGTAGAACCCTTGAAGACATCGGTGTAGGAAAAGATTTTATGAACAAAACCTCAGTTGCCCGTGAACTAGCACAAACAATCAACAAGTGGGATCTCTTCTTATTAAAAGGCTTCTGCACAGCAAGAGAAACCACCAGCAGTGGGAAGAGACAACCCACAATGTGGGAAACAATCTTCACCTGCTCTTCCTCAGACAAAGGTCGACTATCTCGAATCTATAAAGAACTTAAAAAGATCAGACCTCCCAAATTTAAAGACCCAATCCAAAAATGGGCATCTGAAATGAACAGACATTTCTCAGACAAAGAAGTAGAAATAGCAAATAAATACATGAAAAAATGTTCAACATCACTGGTCATTCAAGAGATGCAAATGAAAACAATGCTGAGATTCCACCTCACCCCAGAAAGAATGGCTGCTATCATGAAATCAACCAATAACAAATGCTGGCAGTGCTGTGGGAAAAGAGGAACCCTGCTCCACTGCTGGTGGGAGTGTAGACTGGTGCAAGCACTGTGGAAATCAGTATGGAGATACCTCAAAGAATTAGGACTGGAAGTCCCATTTGACCCCACTATTCCACTGCTGGGGATCTTCCCCAAAGAATTAAAAGAATCATACCACAGTGATATATGTGCACCCATGTTCATAGCAGCACAGTTTGTGATAGCTAAAACTTGGAAACAGCCCAAATGCCCATCAACTGGAGACTGGATAAAGAAAATGTGGGTTTTTTTTTAATAAAATGGAGTACTACTCAGCCATAAAAAATGAGAAATTAGAGACATTTATAGCTAAGTGGATGCACATTGAGGCGATAGTCTTAAGTGAAATAAATAGGACACACATGAATAAATTCCAAATAGTTTCTCTGGTGTGAGAAACTGAAAGTGTAAATAAGGACTAAATGTATAATAGGTAATGTGAAATAGGAAGAAAGGGGGCAAAGGGGAAGGAAGTGGGAGGGCTAGAGGAAAAGATAGAAGGGAATGGGATTAATATGAGAAAATGGAAAAATAGGAACAAAATCTTTGTAAATAGGGAGGAATGGAGGGGTTGAATGGAGGGCAGGGCAAGGGTGGAAAATAAGAACCAAGAGAGACTATGTAAAGGTGCAAATTTCCAATGATGAATGTCATTATAATGTATACCTAAAATGTACCAATGATTAGAATAAATAATCGATAATGCAAAATAGGAAGAGAAGGTCCAAAGGGGTAGGGATAGTGGGAGGGGCAGGGGAAAGGAAAGAAGGGAAAGGAAAAATGCTGAGAAATGGAAAAAATGGAAATAAAGTCTTTGTAAATAGGGAAGGGTGGAGGGGGTGAAGGGAGGGCTAGGAATGGGGAAAAAATAAGAACCAAGATGCGTTATGTAAAGGTACAATTCCCAATGAGAAATGTAATTGTGTTGTATACCTACAATGTACCAATAAAAGAATTTAATTAAAAAAAACAAAAAAACCCAAAAAACTGTGAGCCAAAATAAACCTTTCCTCCTTTAACTTGTGGGTATTGGGTATTTTGTCTCAGCAACAAGATAAGTAAAAAAAATAAATAAATAAAAAACAAGGAACGTAACTAAGATATACAGCTATTAAGAAAAACAGTATGGAGGTTACTCACAAAATTAAAACTGGAACTACTATATGATCCAGTAGTCTCACTTCTGGGTACACATCCAAAGGAAATGAAATCAGTATGTCAAAGAGGCATCTGCACTCCTGTGATCATTGCAGCACCGGTCACAATATCCAAGATATGGAAACAATTTAAGTGTTCATCAAGTGATAAATGAATAAAGAAAATGTGATATATGTATATATATATATATATATACACACACACAATAGAATACTATTCAGTCATAAAAAGAATGAAATGCTGTCATTAGTGAAAACATGAATGAAATTGTAGATCATTGCCTTAAATGAAATATGTGGTTTGCTAAAAAAATAAATATTTATGTTTTTATTTTAATTAAATTTTTATTAGTATATTTTTTCTCTTGTTTACGTTTAATTATTATTTTACCAATTCAGGTTTAAATACCAAAGATTGATGAATTAGTTGCTTACATTTTATGAATTGAGGAATCAGTGAAAGTTTCCTTTTTATAAATGAGCATGAGTAATATTTACATGTGCATATAGTGTTTTCTTGGTCTTGAAGACTATGACTGAAAGCCCTAAAATTTTTAAAAAGGGACTTTTAAAAGTGATTTAAATTTTTGATTGTGTTGAGATCATCTGTTAATGCCCACTCTACTTTGAAATATAACCACAGCAAAAATAGCAATCGCTCCATTAAATTTTAAACCACTCTTCCAATTAGTTCATTTTTAAAAGATGAAGAACAGAAAATATTTAAGTAAAATTTAAAACTTATCACAGTAAAAGACATATTGCTATTAATCTTTCTCAAAATACTTCTCCCCTTCTCTTTGAATATACCTATCCCACTGTTCTTTCCACTTTCTGAAGCAGTTCTGGAAGTCTTCTTTGGTAAATGTCTTTTCATATCTGCCGCGATGTTCTGAATTCATTCAAAAATGTTTACTGCAATTCCTGTCAAATAAAACATCATGGTGTGTTCTCATCCACCTCATTCACTGGATCCGGTGCTGTGAGAGTTCTGATTCTTTTCCAAAGTCAAGGAGTTCATGAAAGGTAAATGTTTTGAATTGGTTCAGAACAGCCAAAGACAACTAAAAACATGGAAGAGGACTACAGAATTGCTTAGAAAGTGGCAGGAATGATGGGATGTGTGTGTTCTAAGAGAGGGGAAGTATTTTGATGGGGATGAATGGCAAGGTTTTTTATTGTAATACATTTAAAAAATTTTTTAATTATGCTGAGTAAACCAAGCACAGAAACACAAGTACCATATAATCTCACTCATGTGTGAAATCTAAAAGTGCTAATCCCATAGAAGTTGAGAGTATAATGGTGGTTATCAGAGGCTGGGGCAGGGATGCCTAAAGAGAGGTTAATCGATAGGTACCAAATTACAGTTAGATAGGAACAAAAGTTCTGGTGTGCTATTGCACAGTAATGGGATTATATATGACTATAATGTAGAGTACATTTCAGAAAGCTGGCAGAATCAATTTTGAATGTTTTCACCATAAAGAGATTAATGTTTGAGGAGATAAATGTCCACTCTGATTTAAATAATACACAGTGTGCGCTTGTATCAAATATTACCTGTTGACATATACAAATTTTAGATTTTCATATAAGATAAAATCACTGGGTATTCAAGTCTATTATTTAAAATGGCAAAGTATTTGCATGTAAACTACACATCTTGTATATTGTAAATCATCTCGAGATTACTTATAATAGCTAACATGATGTAATGCTATTAAATATTTGTTATGACATATTTTTAGAGAATAAAGACAAAAAAATGTCTTCCCTAGCATGCATAAGGCCCTGAATCTGATTCCCAGCACCAAAAATAATGTATACATGTTCAATACAGATATAACTTTCTTAAAAATATTTTCAATCTGCAAATGTTTGAATCTGCTAATATAGATCCCACAAATGTGGAGGGTTGACTACACATCCATGAAATCATTGCAGCAATCAAAATAGTGAATATGTCCATCATTCACCAAAGTTTTCCTGTGCCCCAGTAATCACTACTTCTTGCTACTCCCATCTCCCTAACTGCTCCAGGCAACCACTGAAATGCTTATAGGAAGGGAGGATGAAATGGATTTTCTTTAACATTGTTCTGTAGTATGACATGACATCGTCATTGAGCAAGTGAATGCAATGATTGGCTTTTTCTCTGTCTGGGTAAGTCTTCCCTACAAATATTTGTAGCTCTGTCCATTTTTTCAGGATTTCCTTTATTTCAGAAGAACTTTGCTGCATTGATTGTTGATATTCCCCTCCTCTTCAGAAAGCTCCTCAACTGCCATTCTCTATTGCTCAGCCAGAAGTTACTAAAGTTCCTCTGGAGACAATTCCTCTGATTGTTCCTGCAACAATTCCTCAACATCACCACTGTCTACCTGCAAGCCTCTGGACTCCATTATAGTGACAATGTCATCAACCACAGGGTCAATTGAAGGCTCAGGGTCCTCTACACAGCCTTCAGAGTCTCTCTCCTGTATCATTTTAGGCCACACTTTCTGACAGGCAGATCTCAATATCCTTAGATAGACATTGGCCCAGGATTTCTCAGTTAACCTCACAAAGGAAAGGATGTTGTAATTTTCCTTCCAGACCTCTTTAAGGGTTAAATCTGTATCTGAGAACATCCCGAAGCACTGCAGGAACAATTCCTTGGTGTGTAGCTTCTCAAAGTTAGCTATAACCTGCTGGTCCACAGGCTGCAGTAGAGGAGTTGTATTAGGTAGGAAGAACTTGACTGAGAGCTATAGAAATTCTTCAGCCAATTCTTCTTTCAAATCTTATGTGTGAGCAGGAGCATTGTCCATGATGAGGAGAGCCTTGAGTGGTAATCCTTTGTCTTCTAGATATTTCTTAACAGTAGGACAGAAAGGCTCCCCGATCCACTGAAGAAAAAGTACTGTTGTTACCCAGGCTTTTGCATTAGATCTCCACAGGACCACTAACCTATTCTTTATGACTTTATGTTTTCTGAACACTCTAGAGGTCTCAGAGTGATAAACCAAGAGAAACTTGATATTGAGGCCACCACTTGCAATGGCACATAGCACTAAGGTTAGCCTGTCATTCATAAGCTTGTGGCCTGGCATTTTCTTCTCATCCCGGGTACTGTATGTTCTCCTGGGCATTGTCTTCCAGAAAAGGCCAGTTTCATCACAAGTTGAAAACTTGATGAGAACAAAACCCATTTCTCTGTGTGGTGTATGTAATTTTCAGCTTCCCTTTTATCCGCACTGCCTGCTTCACCATGCCTAGTTATGCTATGAACCCCAGTTCTCACTTTAAAATTGTGAAACACCCCCTTATGGACACAAAATGTTTCACCATTATCACTGGTTGATGGATTATCCTTTATGAGATCTGCATTTATAGCCCTAGCTTTTTTACAAATTATGAACTCAGGTTATAACCTGCCATCTGCCTTTCATTTATCCACACTAGTAATAGCCTTTCTACCTCATCTCACACTGTTTATCGTGACTTACTAGTTTGAATAACACTGTTAGCAACACTAGCTTCCTTATATAAATCTTTTCTCTGTAAGATTGTGGAGATGGTGGATTTCAACATGCTGTACATGTTAGCAAGATCAGTCACACGAATGCCACTCTCATATCTCTCCACAATTTCCTTCTTCTTTTTGATTGTGATTGCTTTCTTTACCTTCCCTTCCTTCCTTAGCTTCTTTTCTAGCTTTCTGGGGGCTATTTTGATAGCAGTAATTGTAGAGATTGTATAAAGCACTGATCAAAATCATACTTACAAACACGTGCATCTCGGCCCAGGCTGATGCTTATATACAGTTACATACACTTTTCTGGCATCACAAATCTTTGTTTACAACTGCACAAGTGGCTGGCATATGGATTGTAACACAAGACTTTGGTCATAAGTTAAAGCTAAGATTCCAATTGTAACCCAATTTGTTCATATGTGAGACCAGTCATTACTCCAGGGTTCACAGTACTGGTGTGTAACCACTGATCTTTTTTGCTTTTTCTTTCTGTAATGTCTTTTTATAAGTTTTGGTGGTGCCAGAGAAACGTGGCCCTCAAAGAAAGAATTGGGAAGTATCCCATTGTTTTCAATTATTTGCAAGAGTTCATGTAGTATTAATATTGCTTCTTTTTAAACTAGTGGTGCAATTTACCAGTGAATTCATTTGGCTTGTTAGTTTTTTTAAAGGTTTGTTGAAATGTGGAATGTGAAACCATGTCAATGAACTGTAGACAGCTTTCCACTCAAACAATTGGACAAGCGGTTCCCACTGTAACAGCAATGTTCTTCAGTATGAACGAGAAGTACTTTAAACATATTTCCCATTTCATCGGTACAGAATATAAAGGGCTTGGGACTAAATAAAGCTAGCAATTTTTATTTTTTTTACCAAAGGTATTAAGTGATACTGCTATTTCTTTTTCTTTTTTTGCATACTCTGAGTGTGTGATATTGAAGAATACAATAACTACTACTGGTTTAATTTCACTGTCTTGATTTTTCTCCAAGGGGCTTACAGTTTTATTCACTATTACTTTTGGGCCATCAGTACAAACTTCAGCATAGTAAAAAAGGATGATATTTTGACACATAACATATAAAGGTTTTCATCTTGTGGATTCTCTGAAAGTATCTTAGGGAATCTTAGGGATCCATAGCCTCACTTTGAGAACCCCTGCACCATAGTATGAAGATAAATATTCAAATGACTTAATATCCTACTTACATTCCATGGAGTCTGCACTCATAATTCTTCAGTGAATATGTAAAAATTTTGAAGTAGGATTGTAACACAGTGGTAGAGTACTTGCCTTGCTTGTGTGAGGTCCTGGAATCAACCTCTAGCACTGGAAAATAAAATAAAATAGCAAAATAATGAGAAATTCAATAAGATGAGATTTTCTTTAACCAAACTAAGACCTTATAGCAAGTAAATCACAACTAGAGAAATTTGGCCCTTTACAATTATATTAAACCCTTTGTCTGCATCTCCCAATTGAATTGCATCACACCACAGTTATTTATCTTCAGTGAACAAAAACAAACTCTCAACTTTCAAAAAAACTAAGCTCAACTATTTGTATGCTACTTTACCTCTTTGACTTCAAATTTTCTTATCTGTGAAATGAGGAGAGAGTGATCTTTTTTTTTCCTTCTCTCTTCAAACCTCTCTCTCTCTCTCCCTGACTCCTTCTCTCTCTTGTGTTTTAAAACACTTTATTAATCTTTCCAAAGAATAAGTTTGGTTTTGTTAATTTTCTTCAGCATTTTTCTATTTCTCTTTTATTTTTTGCACTTTATTGAATTCTTTTATTGGTACATTGTAGGTA
Organism: Heterocephalus glaber; assembly: GCF_053883595.1. NCBI lineage: Eukaryota > Metazoa > Chordata > Mammalia > Rodentia > Bathyergidae > Heterocephalus > Heterocephalus glaber. The sequence continues at coordinate 11,181,357 of NW_028258461.1, forward strand.
TAAAACACAATTACATTTCCCATTGGGAACTGTACCTTTACATAATGCATCTTGGTTCATATTTTTCCCCATTCCTAGACCTCCCTTCACCCCCTCCACCCTTCCCTATTTACAAAGACTTTATTTCCATTTTTTCCATTTCTCAGCATTTTTCCTTTCCCTTCTTTCCTTTCCCCTGCCCCTCCCACTACCCCTACACCTTTGGACCTTTTCTTCCTAGTTTGCATTATCGATTACTCATTCTAATCATTGGTACATTTTAGGTATACATTATAATGACATTCATCATTGGAAATTTGCACCTTTACATAATCTCTCTTGGTTCTTATTTTCCACCCTTGCCCAGCCCTCCCTTCAACCCCTCCATTCCTCCCTATTTACAAAGATTTTGTTCCTATTTTTCCATTTTCTCATATTAATCCCATTCCCTTCTATCCTTTCCCCAGCCCTCACACTTCCTTCCCCTTTGCCCCTTTTCTTCCTATTTCACATTACCTATTGTACAGTTTAGTCCTTATTTACACTTTCAGTTTCTCACACCAGAGAAACTATTTGGTATTTATACATGTGTGTCCTATTTATTTCACTAAAGAGTATCACCTCAATGTGCATCCACTTAGCTATAAATGTCTCTAATTTCTCATTTTTTATGGCTGAGTAGTACTCCATTTTATTAAAAAAGCACATTCTCTTTATCCAGTTTCCAATTGATGGGCATTTGGGCTGTTTCCAAGTTTTAGCTATCACAAACTGTGCTGCTATGAACATGGGTGCACATATATCACTGTGGTATGATTCTTTTAATTCTTTGGGGAAGATCCCCAGCAGTGGAATAGTGGGGTCAAATGGGACTTCCAGTCCTAATTCTTTGAGGTATCTCCATACTGATTTCCACAGTGCTTGCACCAGTCTACACTCCCACCAGCAGTGGAGCAGGGTTCCTCTTTCCCCACAGCCCCGCCAGCATTTGTTATTGGTTGATTTCATGATAGCAGCCATTCTTTCTGGGGTGAGGTGGAATCTCAGCATTGTTTTCATTTGCATCTCTTGAATGACCAGTGATGTTGAACATTTTTTCATGTATTTATTTGCTATTTCTACTTCTTTGTCTGAGAAATGTCTGTTCATTTCAGATGCCCATTTTTGGATTGGGTCTTTAAATTTGGGAGGTCTGATCTTTTTAAGTTCTTTATAGATTCGAGATAGTCGACCTTTGTCTGAGGAAGAGCAGGTGAAGATTCTTTCCCACATTGTGGGTTGTCTCTTCCCACTGCTGGTGGTTTCTCTTGCTGTGCAGAAGCCTTTTAATAAGAAGAGATCCCACTTGTTGATTGTTTGTGCTAATTCACGGGCAACTGAGGTTTGTTCATAAAATCTTTTCCTACACCGATGTCTTCAAGGGTTCTACCTAACCTCTGTTCCAACTGGTTCAGAGTTTCTATTTTACTATTTAGATCTTTAATCCATTTTGATTTTAGTTTAGTGGATGGTGAGAGATACAGGTCTAGTTTTAATCTTAGGCAAGGTGAAGCTCAATTTTTCCAGCACCACTTATTAAAGAGGCTATCTTTCCTCCAGTGAGGGTGTTTGGCTCCTTTATCAAAGATGAGATGGCTGAGTGTGTCTGGCGTTGTTTCTGCATCTTCTAATCTGTTCCACTGGTCCTCAAGTCTTTTTCTTTGCCAGTACCATGCTGTTTTTATCACAGTAGCTTTGTAGTAGAGTTGCAGGTTGGGGATTGAGATACCCCCTGCCATGTCTCTGTTACCTAGAATTGCTTTTGCTATTCTGGGTCTCTTCTTGTTCCAAATGAAGTTTTGAATTGTTTTCTCAAGGTCTATGAAGTATGCTGCTGGGATCTCAATTGGAATTGCATTAAATCTATATAGCAGTTTTGGAAGTATGGCCGTTTTCCCTATATTAATCCTTCCTACCCAGGAGCAGGGGATGTCTGTCCATTTTCTGATATCATCTTCAATCTCTCTTTTCAGAGTGCTATAGTTTTCAGAGACGAGGTCTTTGATTTCTTTCATTAGGTTGATTGCTAGGTATTTCAGTTTTTTGGGTGCTATTTTGAAAGGAATTATTTGCCCTATTTCTCTCTCAGTGAGTCTGCCATTGGTGTAGAGGAAAGCTATTGATTTTTGTGTGTTGACCTTGTAACCAGCTACTTGACTGAATTTGGTTATTAAGTCTAGAAGACTTTTGGTGGAGTTCTTGGGGTCTTCTATATAGAGTATCATGTCATCTGCAAATAATGACAATTTGACTTCTTCGTTTCCTATCCTTATTCCTTTTATTTCTTTCTCTTGTCTAATTGCCATGGCTAATGTTTCCAGAACTATATTGAACAAGAGTGGTGATAGTGGACATCCTTTTCTTTTTCCTGATTTTAGGGTGAAGGATTTCAGTTTTTGACCATTTAGTATGATATTGGCTGTTGGTTTTTCATAGATGGCTTCTATCAGTTTGAGGTAGAGACCATCTATTCCAATTTTTAGTAGGGTTTTTATCATAAATGCATGTTGGATTTTGTCAAATGCTTTTTCTGCATCTATGGAGATAATCATATGGTTTTTATCCTTGGCTCTATTGATATAGTGTATTACATTGATTGATTTGTGTACATTGAACCATGCCTGCATCCCAGGGATGAATCCCACTTGATCAGGGTGTATGATCTTCTTGATGATCTTCTGCATTCTGTTTTCCATTATCTTATTAAGGATTTTTGCATCTATGTTCATTAGTGAGATTGGCCTATAGTTCTCCTTTTCAGTTGGGTCTTTCTCTGCTTTGGGGATCAAGGTGATGCTTGCTTCCAGGAATGAATTTGGGAGTATTGCTTCCCTTTCAATTTCATTGAAGAGTTTAAACAGTAGTGGCAGCAGTTCTTCTCTAAATGTCTTGTGGAATTCAGCAGTGAAGCCATCAGGGCCCGGGCTTTTCTTAGTTGATAAGTTTTTAATTACATTTTCAATTTCATTGGTTGATATTGGGTTGTTCAGAATTTTTAGGTCTTCTTTGTTCAACTTTGGTAATTCATATGTATCTAGGAATCTGTCCATTTCTTCTGTGTTGTCTATCTTATTGGCATATAGGTTCTGGAAGTAGGTATTGATGATCCTCTGGATTTCTGCTGGGTCTGTTGTAATTTCACCCTTTTCATTCCTAATTGCATGGATTTGGGCTTTTTCTTTCCTTTTTCCGACAAGGTTGGCTAAGGGTTTGTGAATTTTGTTGATTCTTTCTAAGAACCAACTCTTGGCTTCATTGATTTTTTGTATTGTTCTCTTAGTCTCCATTGCATTGATTTCTCCTCTGATCTTTATAATTTCCTCCCTTGTATGAGCTCTGGGGTTGTCCTGTTCTTTTTCTAGAAGCTTGAGGTTCAGCATCAGGTTGTTTAATTGGGCTCTTTCTGTTTTCCTAATATGCATATTCACTGCTATGAATTTCAGGAGAGGGTGATCTTAATAAGACCTACTTCACAATACTATAGGAATTCAATGAGATCCTGTGTGTAAAGTAGGAGAATGTTGAACAACTGTTGGCCATTATGCTGATGCTCTATCTAATTTCTTTATGGCTGCATTATACTCTGCGATATGAAGGGATCAAAATTTACTGCAGCTTTACCATATATCTCGATAGCTCTAGGAACTTTGGAGGATAAGAGTCATGGAGTTAGTGTAATTCAGTTTTGGCGATGTTAAAAGAACTATATACTTTCCATTAGATGGTGGTCCTTTTAAGCAAGAGAGGAGTGCTCAACGTTGGATCCATATAATTCAGAGTATATAATTCTGTCTGTGGTTTGTGTGTGTGTGTGTGTGTGTGTTTGTGTTTGCATCCCTGTTCTCTACCTACTACATATTAGTACCCCCCCCCAAGTTGTGACAACCAAAAATGTCTCCAGATATTGTCAGGTACTGTCTAGTGGGCAAAGTTTGTTTCTCTATGTTGAGATTCACTAAACTAGACACTACAATACAGGAAATGAGTTGTATAGGGAAGATGTTTTGTAGATAATTTTATTGAAATATCACTTGGAAAATACCAGCAACAACAGCTACCAATTTCTACATGTTTTTACTACTTTGCAAACTTTAGTCCTCACAGCAGCACCATGAGGTAGGTATTATTAATTCCTTTATTACAGACGAGGAGAACAATACTCAGAAAGGTTAAGTTATATGCCTAAGAGAGGTGCAGAGCTAGGATTAGCGTTTGATCTAGTTGCCTTCTAAGCTTATGCTCTGAAACACCACAGTATTTATTTTGTTAGAAATGTAATTTCTTCTGTAGAATGTTAATATCTAGCACACACTGTATAATCCTGTCTGGTGACCCTATTGTGATTACTGAGTTGAGCATACTTTTCTATGAGAAGTAGAAAAGGGGATGACTTCCTGACCTAGTACCTCAGATAGCCTTGAGAAAATCTTAATTGAAGTATTACTTTGATGGATTACAGAGACTTCTGGGGAAAGATCAAAGAGACATTTGTATAAGGCCTTGAGGGACTAAATTATTCATCTTATTGCTTCTAGAAGCCATGGCAATAATTAGTCAAGCAGCCTTGGGAAGGAGTTTGCTGATACCTCTGATTATCTTTCTCAAGGGATAACAATAACACTTCTGATCGACTTCATGCCTGCTTGTTAAGCCTTTTGGTTTAGTTGAGAAAAAATGTTTAGGGGAATGTTAACAATGCACTCTAACCTCTAGGGCAATATTCTGCCAACTGCCTGTCACAATCCACTAGGGGTCATGAAATCAATTTAGTGGATCGTAAACAACATTTAAAAACAATGAAGAACAGAGTAGAGAGTTTTATAAGCAAGATCAGCTACATGCAATGCAGGGTCAAAATAAAAATGTGGAGCTCCCTAATCAAAAAGCAGGAAAAAAAAAAGAATCGTAAGTGTTACTCAAATATAAAGCTTTGTCTTTTTTTCCTGAAGTCTCTCTCAACTTGTCATAGTGTATTTTCTTTGCTACTTATCATCATATTAAGTAAAAATTTTTAAATTTTCACATGAACTTTACAATTCATCTTTATTTTGCAAGGTTTGTTTAAAATGCAAATGTAAGAACATTCAATTTCCATGTAGAATCACCAAAATTACACAATAGGTATTTTGTAGCTCTTACCAGAACAATGGAAACACTGTGCAAGCTGAATTCAACTATCTTTCACTTTGGGGGGGTGCTGAGGATCCAGTCCAGGGCTTCATGTGTACTGGATGAGTGCTCTACCATTGAGCTACACCACAGCTTTTACTTCACTTCCTGACGTGCATTCTACCCACATTCTGTGCTTTACTTTACTGATGAGTAAGGATAGATGAAAGGAGAAAGGTTGGTTTATCTTTCCCTTTCCTTCTGTGTCATCATTTTCAGCATATAGTAGCATCTCTTCATCCTCCAATACTCCCACTGGATGCCTAAAGCCAAGGGAAGTACCAAATCCTATGTGTACTACACTTTTTCCTGTTCACACATACCTATGATAAAGTTTAATTTATAAATTAGGCGCAGGAAGAGATTAACAACAAGTAATAATAAAATAGAACAAGTATAACAATATGCCATAATAAAGTTGCCAGCATCCTTTCTCTTATGTTTTGGTGCTATTACTAAGTAAAATAAAGGTTATTTGAATACAAACACAGCAATACCGTAAGAGTCTATCCAAGGACCTAGATGACTACTAAGGGACTAGCGGGCAGGAACTAGACAAAAGGATGATTTACATTCTAGGAAGACTGAGCAGAGTATGCAAGATTTCATCACATTACTCAGAATGGTGCACAACTTAAAAGTTACGAATTATTTGTGGAATTGTCTATTTAGTATTTTGACTCACTATTGACCACAAGTAACTGAAATGGTGGTAAGTGGGACCACAAATAAAGGGACGCTACTGTAACTGGGTAGGGTTTCTTGGTTTTCATGTTTGTCTGAACTCTGTTGTGTTCTTTCTGCTTTGGAAACAACTTCAGGTTCAAAATGAAAATGTGGCTTTTTGCTCTGTCACCACAACTACTGCCCTCAGCCTCACTTTCCTCAGTGGTAGATGGGACTCACTAATCTTTTACTCCCTTTCAGCCTCACTGAACTCCCAAGTATTGTGGCTCCCCTGGAATTCTGCACTCCTAGGCCATCACAAACACTGTATGTGCTACTCAGGAGGCTGAGACAGGAGGATTAAAAGTTGAATGCCAACCTGAGCAATGTAGCTAGGAATGTAGCTTAGTGGTAAAGTGCCACTGGTTCTATCCCCAGTACTGTCAAAACCAAACCAAACCAAACCAAACCAAACCAAAACAAAACAAAACAAAAACACCACTATATGTGAATGAGGCAGCAAGAAACAGCAGTACACACACACATTGCATCTCCTCTGTTCATGCCAATGCTCGACTATTCACTTACAAAACACAAGTTCAAAAATAAAATTATTAGCAGTTTCTAGACAGGAACAGCAGAACATTAACTCAAGTACTGGCTCTTCTGAGCATGGAGCCCTGTGTTATGCACAAGTCACAGTTTTTGGAAGCAGGACCCGATGATAAGGCATTGTTTGTGGAATTTTTGTATCAGGTGTATGGGGAGCATTTGGTAAGTGTGTACTGGGGTTGTCATCAAAGTTTGAGAGCCCCATCCAAAGAAGGCAGGGCTTCTCCCCTTCCTCTCCCCTAAGAGGGGTGGAGATTTTTTCTGGGAAGACTAAAGTGGTTCAAGTTAGAACAGGACTGGAGCCCATCTCATCAGTATGGTGCAAGTTCTCTCTGTGCTCTCCCGAACTCCTGCATCTCATGTGCTAGTATGACAAGACTGTAGGGCCCTTTGATCTTTTGAAAGAGGACACCTAAGTGGGTCCAGGATGAGAAAGCAGGCCTATTTTGATGTCTACTTAAATTTACCTCTATCCTATGTTTCTTTAAGCTGAAAGGGAAAAGAAGTCCTTTCATCTCATGCAAAACTCAGGCCACTTTATGAGGACGTGTACTCAGTGAGCCAGTATGTAGGCTCTTTTCTGGGGCATCTTTGTAATTATATCTTTCTCTTGGGAATCTGTTGGGGGGGCAGCTAGATGAGCTCCAAGGATGGAGAGAAATTTAACTATACTTGCTTTTTCACTATTTTTGTTTTTCACTATTGCGATACTAGACCTTGACATTAATTTTTCTTTTTACATTAGAAAAGTTCTGCCAGTTCCATAGAGGATTGGGAAGATACACAGAATTATACAGAAGAAAATAGAAGTTGTTTATTGCCTATAATTCCATCATAAACATTGTAAATACATTTTCTTCCATTCATTTGTCTACATATTCGTATAACAATTAAAGACAATGGATTATGTCATATATAGAGATTTAATATGGCTTACTAATTCATCATTATGTTATGAGATTCACACTTTTCCCCTTAGCCAGTGCTGCACATGCACAAACAAAAATCAGTCTCTCCCTCTATTTCTGTCTCATGTGCACTTTAGATTTATTAATATCATTGGTTAATAAAGTTAGATCAGTTGTTCTTCGTAAGTAAGAAACATTATCTCCCCTATTACTTTCTCTCTCAGAAAAAATTCTTACTCCAAATTTCATCATCCATATAATTTACAGAGGGCAGAGAACCCTCTGCCACTAGCCAACAGGGAAAGGGTAAAGATGTTCCTTGCAACAAGAATCATACTTCTACTCCAAGTTCAACTATTTATCAAAACAATATTTCCTTTTCTTACATCTTTCTAAGTACCAGAATTGTAAATGCATTGCCTATTACATCTGTTAACCAAATATAAATTCCTAGCTATATACATCTTTTTTCTAAATAAGAGAGCACCCCTTTTTGACCTTAAAATCCAACCTAGAGAGTAAGAACTCTTCTGTGCCCAGCTGAATTTGCTCTGGCTTCTAAACTTTGGCTGTGCCATTTTGTTTCTGACTTCCTGTCTTTGACAGGGAGCCATCTCTCTTCATCCGTCTACTTCCTAACTGGGAGGGCAGGCACAGCATTTCACTGATGAAGACAGAACTGCACAATGTGAAATAGGAAGAAAAGGGGCAAAGGGGAAGGGGAAGTGGGAGGGGTAGGGGAAAGGAAAGAAGGGAATGAAATTAATACGAGAAAATGAAAAAAATGGAACCAAAGTCTTTCTAGATAGGGAGGGATGGAGGGGTTGAAGGGAGGGCAGGGGAAGGGGGAAAAATAAGAACCAAGAGAGGTTATGTAAAGGTGCAAATTTCCAATGATGAATGTCATTATACTGTATACCTAAAATGTACCAATAAAATTAATAAAAAAATAAGGAGAGGGAGAAAAAAAAAGACAGAACTGCAGAACTGTAATTATCTAAATAGCTGAATTATCAGTGTAACTATAAAAAGTAACTACTCCTTTTCCTCCGCATATAACTTTTAAAGAACATTTGTGCAGAAGAAAAGCAGTGGTTGCAAAATAAATATGACAGCGTTCTTGCCCATTATTAGCTGATTTCCAGCCCTGCCACTTTGGCTGATCTCTTATGTTTTGAACTGAGTTTCCTCCCCCTAGTCTCCTTTCCCTTACTTGTAAGGACCACAACCTTAGGTTGGTTGGGCCTTTGTGTGTCTCTTTATATCCAAACAAGGAAAGAGCATTTGGAGAGAATTTCTAAGGAAATACCTCTGTCCACATTGTTATCATAAACACGTTCTAAGAGAGATGAGAAATGATGGTGGCAACTAGCCAAGGATCTCATAGCTCTAGTTATCTTGAGTTTGCTGACTGTGAAGATCATAGAATGTCTGGCTCTGGAAATCATCCCGTCTTACTCCTTCAATTTTGAGACACAGACAAAATTCAGAAAGTGAAGAAATGGCTTAAAAGTCACATCTATCTAGTTAGGGGCAGACCTGGAGCTAAACGGGTTCTTTGAGTTATCTGACTGACTTCGGCACTTTCGACTTTGCCAACATACCTTTAACTGGCGTTGCTCAACTTAAAGAATCGGTTTATGCTCTGATAATGAGCAGTGTAATGCATGGCAGAAGAGCCAAAGGAGACACTGCCACTTGCTGGCAGCGTTTATAAATTTGTAGGGTGGTTGTTCAAAGGGAAATTCATTGTTTAATTATACATTTGATTCCACAAATATTTACCATCAGTCTGACATATACAAGCAATGTACTGGGAGTTGCAGGGGAGGGGTCCTATTTTCATGAGCTTGACATTTTAGTAGGGAGATCATAAAGAAACCTACCTAGTAACAAAGAGTGAGTGCCACGAGAGCAGTATAAACACAGCTATATGGGAGTTTAGAGGATAGTTTAATGCTTTCAGACAGGGATCTGAGAAGATAGTTATATTGAGAAGGGGCAGGTGAATTTGTCTTTGAAGGACAAATAATTTAGTATTTGTTGAAATGGGAATGAGGCAGAGAATAGAATCTTAGATCTAGTTAAAGAGCTGAAGCTTGAATTTTTAAATATGATGGTGTATAAACCCTTTGACTGGGTTGGGATTTAGAGTTGAGAAATAGCATAGGGCCTTGAATGCTGTAATAAATGAGTTGGATTTATTCTGTAGTCAGTAGTAGCCATGGATGGTTTTAAAGAGAGCAATCTGATCAGAACTGTCTCTCATCTCCATATCATGGAGCACTTAGGACATTAGGACTCAAGATCAAATCAAAGATGACAATGCAAAGGACTAGGTTCCATCAGATAATTATCCTGCAGCTTAATTGCTCAGAGCTTTCTGCTGAGCTCCACTCCATTAAACTTGGATAGTCAAGTTAAGAGCTGTCAAATCTATTCCCTGAGCTATAGAGTAGACCAGAACTTTATCAGAAATCAGCTTTTACTCAAAGAATTTTATTGTAATGTTTCTCAGAGGAAAACTTTACTGTTTTTCTAATTTGAAGTTATTTTCTTTTCCAATATTTTCTAGTATTACAGAATTATACAATTGCTATGGTCTGAATGCATCCTTCAAAATCCATCTGTTGAAACTTAATTGTCAATGTGATAATATTAAAGGGTGCCACCTTTAGGAGGTGATTAAATCACCAGAGAGGATCCTTTTTATACAAGACAGGGGGAACTAACTAAGCCCCCTTGTGAGGACTCAGTAAAAGGTGCATGTCTCCACTAGGCACTGAATCTGTTAGACTTCCTAGCTTCAAAGACTTTGAAAAATACATTTCCATTATTTATAAATTATCCAGTTTAAGGAATTTTGTTATAGCACTAGGAATAGACTAAGACAACAAATATTACAGAAAATGAAATTGTCAGATAATTCCAGCTATACCCAGCAGCTGTTAACTTGTATCTATTCTTCCAAATATTTCTTTTTCTCACACGTGTAATAGCATTTACTGAGACAAAACAACTGTCTGGGCATCGTGGCACACTGCTATAATTCCAGCACTCTAAGAGGCTGAGGTAGAAGGATGGCAAGTTCAAGCCCAGCTTGTGCAACTTGGTGACTTAGTGAAACCCTGTCTCAAAGCAAAAAATTTTTTTAATTTAAAAATTTTGGGGAATGTAACTCACTGCAGAGGCCCTGGGTTTAATATCCCCTCCTCCCCCCCAAAAAAGACTCTTGAGCAAACTATTATACTGTTTTAAACTTTCTTCACTAAGCTGCATAGCATAAAACCATCTTTCCGTATCGGTACATGCAGATCCGCTGTTTTTAGAAAAATAATGCACCATAGTAAAAATTTGGGTTGCTTCCACTTTTTTCTATCATAAACAATGCTTTGGTAAATAAGCTCGTACATAAATCTTCGCATATTTTTGGAGATATTTATATATGATAAACTAACACAAGAAATATTAGATGATAGGGTCTGAAAAGTTATCTTTTAACAGATATTACCAAATAGTCTGCTGAAAATGTGATATATATTTACACTGTAAACAAGAGTGTGTTGACTTCTTCACACCCTTTTAAATATTGTCAAAGTTTTAAACCTTTTGTATTATGATGAACAAAACCAATATTTTATTGTTCCATTAATCAATATACAGTAAGCATCCATATTTACGGTGAATTAGAAAGCTAATGGCAACTAGCCTCTGTCATTCTTCTGTGTATCCTCAAAAAAAATTTTTTTTGACAATGTATTTATTTATTTATTTTTTCCCCCCATTAACTTTACTGGTACATTTTAGGTATACAATACAGTTACATTCATCATTGGGATCTTGTACCATTACATGAGTCTCTTGGTTCTTATTTTTTCTCCCCTTCCCTTGCCCTCCCTTCACCCCCTCCACCCTTCCCTATTTGCAAAGACTTTGTTTCTGTTTTTTTCCTCTTCTCATATTTTTTCCTTTCCCTTTTTTCCCTTCCCCTACCCCTCCCAATTCCCCTGCTCTTTTAGACCTTTTCTTCTTGTTACACAATATCAGTTATACATTTTTAAAATTACAATATTAAGATCTAGGAGACATTACCACAGATTTTACATAATTTAAAAGGATATAGAAAGCGTATTACAAAAATCTTTTTTGAAATAAATTTGACAACTTCTAAGAAGTAACTTAGAAGACAAATTAATGAAACTAACTCTGGAGGAAATATCAAATTTGAATAGCACCTATTAAAGAAAGTATATTCCTAGCTTGAAAACCTACCTATATGACAACAGCAGGCTCATAAACATTTTAACTGATAAATTATATCAAACAATTAAAGCAGAAAAAAGAAGGAACACTTCTCCCCTCATTTGAGGAACTCAACATTGTGCTAATCCTAAAACTGGATAAAGATAATAGAAGAAAAAAATATGAAGATAGATAGAAATTTGTTTAACAAAACAAACTATTAGAAGTCAGATATGGCAGTATGTAGAAAGTGGTTTTGTTATAGGGATGGCAGTGTTGGTTCAGCATTGGAAGAACCACCCCCAAAAGTCATCATTTTAACAGAGGAAAGGAAAAAGCCATATGATCCTGTCACTAGTTGGAGAAAAAGTATTGGACTAAATTCTACAGCTGTTCATGGTAAAAGCTATCAGGAGACTAGAAGTAGAACAGAACCTTCTCAACAGATCAAAGACATGTACTCCATATTTCCAACAAAAACTCCATCTATGAATGGAGACGATACAATGCTTTCTCCCTAAAGTGGGGAACAAGGGCATATATGCCTTCTCTTCATCTGTCCATTAGACTTTGAAACATAGGTCTGAACCAAAATAGTCTGGCAATAAAATGACACAACTAGGATAGGATTGGCACAGCAGAAGCAAATCTTTATATGTAGATGGAATGATCATCTACAGAGAAAATACTAAGAAATCTCTAGGAGCCCCTAGAACTTGTATTTGAATTTAGCAGGATTAGAAAATACAAGGTATATATAAAAATTCAGATCTGTGTATACTTGCTATAAATGAAGAACTGGATATTGAAATTTAAAAGTTATGTAGGAGTACAAAGGACCCAGAAAAGCCAAAAACAAAAACAGTGTTGGAAGACGTTTAGCACCCAATTTTAAGACTTCTTCTAAAGCTACAGTAATCAAGGCAGTGTTGGTGTAAGGAAAGACATATAGATCATTGGAATAAAACAGAGAATCTAGAAATAGAACCACACATATATGGTCCACTGAGGTTTGGAAGATTATTTAACATTAGCATTTTATAGAATATAAACTCGATTCAAGAGCTGAGGAAGAGATAGTGTCTTCAGCAAAGGGCACTAGAACACCTGGTATCCATATATAAAAAATTAACCTCAACCCTTTTTTTCCATACATGAAAATAACTTGAAGGGATCTATGAACCTAAATAAGAAAGCCTGAAAGTATAAAACTTTAAGAAGAAATTATAAGGGAAAATATTTATGAATTCAGGGTAGGCAAGAACTACCTAGGATACAAAAACCATGATGTATAAAAAAAAATTGATGAGATTCCATCAAAATTTAGAACTTTAAATGACATCATTAAAATGAAAAGTAGTCCTTAAACAGACCATATTTACAATGCATATATCCTATGAGCAGAATATATAAAGAACTCTTACAGCTCATTAATAGACAACCCAATTAAAATGTAGACATAAGAAGATGATAAATAGCCAGTGTAGCACAAGGAATGGTGTGCAATTCTAGAATCAGAAAAATACTAATCAGTACAATAATAAGATTGAATTATACACTCATTAGGGAGATGAAGTCAAAAGTTTTAAAAGCCTTGTCATAACTTATTTTTTTGTTGAATTCTCCCCCTTTGCATTTAATTTGTCATGACCAATGGATGCATTCTGCTGGGTTTCCTGGGGTTGTGATCCTCATTGTCTTTTCCTAGGGTATTGTCTAAAATTTTTTGGAGTGCTGGTTTGGTATTCATGAAGATCGTGAGGTGCTCTTTATCATGAAAGTATCTTATTTGTCCATCAATTTTGAAAGATAGTTTTGCAGGGTACATCAATCTGGGTTGGAGGTTGTTTTCCTTTAGGGCTTGAAATACATCACTCCAAGCTCTTCTTGCCTTGAGGGTTTGCATTGAGAAGTCTGCTGTGATTCTGATGGGCTTTCCTTTGTATGTGATTTGTTTCTTTTCTCTCACTGCTTGTAGAATTTTATTCTTCTGTTGGATTTCTGGAATCCTAACTATTATATGCCTATGTGTAGATTTTTTTTTTGATCAAGGCTAGCTGGAGTCCTATATGCCTCACTTATGTGTATGTCAAGTTCTTTTCCCCTCCTTGGGAAGTTTTCTGCCATCACTTCTGTGAAGAGTTTTTTTTATGTCATCTGCACTCTCTCCTCTTTCTTCATTGACTCCAATCAGTCTTATGTTATTCTTCTTTTCATCGTCTAGCAGCTGCTAGATTGATTTCTCATGTTCCCTTACAATTTTAAAGCAATTTTTCTTTTCCTCCTCACTAATTGCAATCTTATCTTCTATATGTGAAGTTCTATCCTCACATTGGTTCATTCTGCTGTGCAGACGTTTGATGGAGTTTTTAATCTCTTGGAAATCTCTTTGTATCTGTTTTATGTTTTCCATTTGTTTCCTATGTCGGGATTCCATCATGTTCCTCAGATCCTCTATTTTTTATCTGTGTCCTCTCTAGATTTATTAATCATGTCTTGCACCATGAGCAAATCTTTGCTGTTATCTGAGTAATTATTTCTGATTTCATTTTTCCCAGATCCTCTTTTGTTGCCAGTTCAGAGAGTCCAGGTGGTTGAGTATCAGATTGTTCCATCTTGTTTCCCTTTGGGGTTGCTGTAGGTGATCTGGAAGTCTGTTTTTGAGGCTTGTTTATGTATCTTCTCATTTCCAAGGGGCGGGGGTGCTTCTGGCACCCATGCGGCTCACCTTCTGTGCCCTAGGAGCTTGGGATGGCAGCAGGGGAGCTTCCTTCCAGGTGCTGGGACCGGCTGAGCTTCACTGCCCTAGGAGCCTGGGATGGAGGTGGGGAGCTTCCTTCTATCCTCAAAAATTGTTAGGATCACTTCTCAGGGCTGGACATGTTAGATACCCACATCCAGAACACACATTTAGAACATCTGTCTTGTATATAACTTTGTAGTGTTCATATATAAGACATATAGTGTATTTGTTTTCTCATTGCTGGATACAATACCTGACACCCACAACTTAAAGGAGGAGAGGTTTAATTCGGTCATGGTTTCAGGGATTCAGGCCATGGCCAGCAGACTCCAAGGCAGAAACATCATGGCGGATGGGTGTGGTAGAACAAAGCTGCTTAGTTCCTGGTGGCTGGGAAGCAGAGTAAGGGAGCAGTACCATAGAAGAAGGGGCCAGAGACCACAAATAATGCCCAAGGTCATGCTTTCATGGCTCACCTAGAGACACCCAGAAGTGTGTTCCATAGTTCCCATGGTGAATACCAAAGCTAATCAAGTTTACACTCCATAGATAGATAGCAATGGATAATAGGTATGATTCAGGTTTCATACTAACCTAATTCAAAGAACTAGCAGACTCACCCATCAAAGGACACAGAGGAAGAAAATCTTCATTTGACAAAAAAGGCCTACAGAGTATAGTAGATCTGTACTGTGTCTGCCACTTGGCTATTTGTTTTCTTTCAGTTATACTATATACAAATCACATTTTGCAAATGGTGACACAGCATTGCTAATGCAGTGGCTCAAGCAATGTAATCATCTTACCAATGAATTAGTATTCTTGGCTCATACTCAAGAAGAGACTATGGCACAGTTTTCAGTCAGGAGAAACAACAAACTGCAACAAAAAACATCTAAGTGCAAGCATTTCAGTAGTCGCCTCTTTGAACACAATAGCAGACAGATCAACTTGGCACACAACAATCATAAATTGTCTTAGTGTATTTGAGCTGTCATAACAACATAATTTGTACTGGGTAATTTATAAACAATAGGAAATTTATTGCCTATAATTCTGAGAAGGAGGCTGAGAAGCACAAAATCAAGGCAACAGCACCTTTGTGTCTGGTGAGGGTCTGTTCCTTATAGATAGAGCCTTCTGTATGCCTTCTGGTGGTGGAAGGGGCAGGCAGCTCTCCGAGCCCTCTTTCAAGAGGGCACTGCTATGTTTTATATCAAGACTGTCCCCGAAGAGCCTCATGTGCTCAGAAGTGTGGCTTTTGGAAGGTGATTGAATTATGAGGGTGCTACAGCTGACCTGCAGGTAGGTGGGGCCTGGTTGGAGGGGGGTCACTAGGAGGATGACCTGGAAGGGTTTATCGCCCTCCCCAGCTCCTCCTTTCTCACTCTGCTTCGTGGCTGCCATGACCTGAACAGCTTTTCCTCCTCTGTGCTCCTCTCCCATGCTATCTTGCCTTGGAGCCAGCAGACTAGAGACGAAAAATGTGAGCCAAAACAAACTGCTCCTTTAAATTGTGGGTGTTGGGTATTATGTCCTAGTGACAAGAAGGTGACTAAGACAGGCATTAATACCATTAACAAAGGTGGAGTCCTCTCTGTTTAATAGAAATCTCAGACTTGTCTAGTTGGATTAGTCCAGCTGATTCTCTTGTCTTCAGTGCATATTGAAAGATTCCATTTCCCACCCCCCTTTGTTGTAGGGACATACTATGGGGCTCATTTTGGCCAATGAATAGTGAGAGGAAGTGATACATTTTATGACTAGAGTATTCAATTGCCTGAGTGAGATCCCCCAGCCTCCTTCCTTCCACAGTGGAGTTGCAGGTACCACACACCCACACACCCACACACACACACACAAAGAGCAGCAAGGATTGCTCAGTAACCACATGGAGGAAAGCTGCCCTGAAGTGTCATCTGGACCCATAGTGGATTTGTGAGAAAATGAAATTAAACTTTATTATAGTCAGTCATTGAGATTTTTGGCAGATTGTCACTACAGCATAAAAAAATGAAGCATCCCTTAGACAAAACGAATCTGCTAAGTGGCCTAGCTGGTGTAGAGACAGAATGTGGAACTAAACCCAGTTTCTGAGTGCTTTCCATGTTCCAGGAAAGAGCTAAGTGCATGCACAGTGCAAACATTCACACTCTCACTGTCTCTGTTGTCTTCTTTGGTAGTCCCCTTCCAATAGGCGGAAGTAAATGCATCCTCTTGTATGCTCTCAAACAGTTTCTCCTCTCCTTCCCCCCTCAAGATTTCAGCCAGGCCAAACTACTAACAGTTCTATGAACAGGTCAGGATCTCTCTCCAGGCCTTTGTCAACGTAGCTCTTTCTACTGGAAATGTCGCTTCCCTCTTAAGCTCTTTGTCTGGCTAGCTCTTACTCATCTTCCATGTTTTAGGATTACAACACCTCTTCTTAAGTCCTTCTTTGCTCTTCCAACACTCAGTTGGGGCCTCTCCTCTGGGCTCCCATACCTCTGTGGATCTCATTCATCACACCACTTACCACGTTGCAAAAAGATTGCTTGTTAACCATCTCTTTCCTCTACCAAATGGAAAGGGACTGCCTTATTCAACTTTGTGATCTAGCATTTCACCAAGATCTTGGCACAGAGTAGGCCTAAAACACATTTTTTTGAATGAAAAGCATCCATCATATTGTTATAATAGACAATTAGTGATTTTAAAAGCCTGCTGGGTTCATGGAGCAGCAATAGCATAGGCCTGACTAGAGTAGAAGAAACAGAAGCATGTTAAGAGTTGTAAAAAATAAAGGTGGGTGAGGACTGGGGTAAAGCCTGATGTGGAAGATCTTGATGGGTTGACAATTGAGTTTAGACTTTCTGCTATTGGAAATCTGGGGGACAGGGGAGAAATGTCACTGAAATATTGAGCACAAGGGAGTGAATTTAAGGATCACTACCCTAGTATCAGTATGTGGAATGGATTAAAGATGAAAGTCATTTTACTAATTCAGGCCAGCCGTGATTATTTAGGCAGGAGAAAATGAGGGTCTGGGCAAGGTTGGAGAAGGTAGAGCTGAAGAAGACTAGATGGTGATGGAAAATTTTAAATATTCATCAACACAACACCAGGAAAATCACCTCAGATTTTCCATTCTGATTATTGCAGCACATTGTTTAGATGCAAATTAAATCAGGGTAAAATACACATCATGATTGTCTTCAGGGGAACATTGTCACAAATCAGGATGATTGAGTGTTACTGCCAGGAAAGTGAACTCACTAATTTATATATTTTTTTCCATACCAAGAAAGTATTTCTTCTCCCAGCCTCTAGGCCCTCTCACAATGAATTTCAACATGGTAGGGCTCCCAAAGCCACCTCCCTAAATGGCCTTGAAGTAGGGATGATTTGTTGATACCACTTGTGTGTGTGTGTGTGTGTATGTTTTTAAAAGTTCTCTCATAACAATAACATCTAGATGTGCAAGGTTGTTACAGGTAGGATCCTAAATTTGATAGATATCCTGAGCTGAATGATTACTAACATGCAATATACACATGCACATCTACACACATATGAATGTGAACACATGCACACACATATATACACATCCCTGGATAGAAGGAGTGGATGAATTGAATGAGTTATCCCAGTGTAAAAAAGTTTATCATGAAATTCATTTTTAATTGTTTATTGGTACATTTATTGTATACATAAGGTATACATTATGATGACGTAATTCATCATTGGGGATTTGTACCTGTACATGACATATCTTGGTTTTTATTTTTTCCCCATTCCCCTGTCCTCCCTTCAACCCCTCCACCACTTCCTATTTTACAAAGACTTTGTTTCCGTTTTTCCTTCTTTTCTCATATTTTTTTCCTTCCCTTCTTTCTTTCCCCTATCCTCCCACTTTCCCTTCCCCTTTGGACCTTTTCTTCCTATTTCACATTATCTATTATACATTTTGGTCCTCATTTATACTTTCAATTTTTCACACCAAAGAAACTATTCGGTATTCACACATGTGTGTCCTATTTATTTCACTTAAGAGCATGGCCTCAATATGCATCCATTTATCTATAAAAATCTCTAGTTTATCATTCTTTATGTCTGAGTAGTACTCTATTTTGTATTTTTAAAAATCCCACATCTTCTTTATCCAGTTTCCAGTTGATGGGCACTTGGGCTATTTCCAAGCTTTTGCTATTACAAACTGTGCAGCTATAAACATGGGTGCACATATATCGCTGTGGTATGATTCTTTTAATTCTTTGGGGAAGATCCCCAGCAGGGGAATAGCTGGGTCAAATAGGACCTCTAATCCTAGTTCTTTGAGGTATCTACATACTGATTTCCATGGTGGTTGTACCAGTCTATACTCCCACCAACAGCGGAGAAGGGTTCCTTTTTCCTTACAACCCCTCTAGCATTTGTTATTAGCTGATTTCTTCATAGCAGCCATTCTTTCTGTAGTGAGGTGGAATGTCAGCATTGTTTTCATTTGAATCTCTCAGATGACCAGTGATGCTGAATATTTTTTCGTATTTTTGTTTGTTGTTTTTACTTCTTCATCTGAGAAATGTCTGTTCATTTCAGATGTACATTTTTGGAATGGGTCTTTAAATTTGGGGGAAGTCTGGTTTTTTAAAGTTCTTTGTATATTCCAGATAGTAGGCCTTTGTCTGAGGAATAGCTGGTAAAATTTTTTTCTACATTGGGTTGTCTCTTCACTCTGTTGGTGGTTTCTCTTGCTGTCCAGAAGCTTTTTAATAGGAGGAGATCCCAGTTGTTGATTCTTTGTCATGTACAACTGAGGTTTTGTTCATGAACTTCAGCTTGAAACTATACTACAAAGCTGCTGTGATAAAAACAGCATGCTACTGGCAAAGAAACAGACCCAAGGATCAGTGGAATAGATTAGAAAATGCAGAAAAACTCCAGACATGCTCAGCCACTTCATCTTTGACAAAGGAGCCAACCACCCTCACTGGAGGAAAGGTAGCCTCTTTAATAAATGGTGCTGGACAAATTGGTTTTCAACTTGTCAAAGATGAAAAGTAGACTCATACCTCTCACCATGCACTAAATTAAAATTGAAATAGATCAAATATCTAAATATCAAAAGAGAAACACTAAATGAGCTAGAAGAGAGGTTAGGTAAAACTCTTGAAGACATTGGCATAGGAAAAGACTTTATCATGCAATTTAGAAATGTAGGAATTCTAATTTTTCTGCGTAAATTAATGGCAATGTGTCTTAGAGCAATAGCAGTCAAAATAAGCTAGGAAAATATATCCAGAATAGATATATTAATATTACTAGGAGTATAAAATACCATAGTCAATTAACATGTAGGTTTAGTTTTCTCATTCAACATTATATAAAACGTATTAGAGGACAGTGTTCTAGAGAATAGGCTTTACAGTCAGCCCTGGTTCAAATCCCAGTCTCCACTTGCTACCTATGTGTACTTTACACCTTATGCCTCAGTTTCCTCAGATGTCAAATGTAAGTAAGAATAATGCTAATTCCATAGGTTTTGATGAGGTTTGAAATAATAGATACTAAGAAGCTAATATATGACAGAACAAAATACATACATAACAGTCATTATTATTTAAATGTAAGTGTAAAGTTTTATGTCCCTTAGTTGTAAGATCTTCTCAACTGGCCTGATAGAAAAATAACACAGTGGGGTCAGAAGATTATGGTAGAGATTATTAAGGCAAGAAACCAGAGAAGAGTATAGATGAACTTCATTGAAGTATAGATGAACTAGAGCCTTTTTCATGGCTACCTATATCTGGCCATTTTTATGGAAATTGATTGGTATTGGCTGACATAATATCTAGTGTACTTTGAAAAAGCATTCCACATTAAATAGCTACTATAGACCCAATGTGAAATTATGTCCAAAAGACATTTCTCTCTCAAGTGTTCCTCTTCTGGTCCTACTTCAAGATTTAGAACATCTGGGAAGCTGCTGAATCATTCATTTTAGTCTATTGTATTCTTAAAAGTGTGACCTCTGGAACCAGACTACCTGGACTCAAATACTGGCTGTACTCTTTTATAGCTATGTTGTTTTAGGAAATTCACCTTGGTTTCCTCATCTGTAAAGTGGTCATAAAATAGCACTCCCTTACACCATTGTTGGAAGGATTAAGTGCGATAATCCCTATGCTACCTTGCATTATTATATTTTTATGTACATATATTATTTTTCCAATTAGATGGTAAGACATTCCTTTGGGGCAGGGATTGTGTCATATTCTTTTTTAGAATCAGTGTTTAATTGAAATATAGCATTACTTATGAGGAAAATTGAAGTAATATTATGCCTTAATTCATTGATTTTGAATGACTGACAGGTAGTTTTTAATTGAAGTTTTCTATATAAACTGAGAGTAGGTCAATTAAATGGGTCACTTGTCACTGTAGCTTTATAAAATAAACGAGACACCATTCGTACAATGAGTGTCTTAATTACACTTATAACCCACTGTGTGAGGTTTAAAGTTTTTCTCAAAGTAAGAGGTTTCTGTTGTGAACATGGTATTTTACAAGACGTTTAGGTTTGCTGCCTAAAGAAAGTGCCTTTTCTAGAGAGCACGTAATTGGCTACAGATGGATCCATCTTGATTTGTTGCTTAGTGACGGCCAGAGGAAGTCACCCTATGGTGAACCGCAAGTCTGTTTGTCATTATGATTTCACACAAAACGGCCATGAAGTGGTATTGGTGAGAGCAATATAGTGCTCATTTGATCTCAAAATGGTTACAGTGGGGAGGTCCTACATTTTTAACCTGTAGTTGGCTCTGGAATGCCCCAGGACCAACAGTAAGATTTGGATTGAGATAAGAAAGGATCCAGTGACTCTGATGAAACCCTCTAGTTACTTAACATAGCTCTACAAATTTGGGTTTTTCAAAAACTCCAGGGGGAATGTTTACTCTGTATGCCCCCTCAAGATTTGCTAACTGCTTCAAGAGTCTGGACTCAATTAGTGTCTACTCTCTTGTTAACTAGTATCCTTCAGGCTCTTTGACTCCCTTATTCTCCACATACCTTAAATTAGTTTTCTAGGGCTACTATAACAAAAAACTTAAAATAGCAGAAATGTATTGTCTCACTCTTCTGGAGTCTGAAGTTAAAGTGCAGCAGGGCCACACTCCCTCTGAAACCTCTAGAGGAATCTGTCCATGTCTCTCTTCTAGCTTTTGGTGGTTTGTCAGCATTTTTGGCATTTCTTGGCTTGAAAATGCATTGCTCCAATACTCACTCTGTCTTCATATAGCGTACTCCCTGTGTGTATTCACATCGTCTTCCCTCTATGCTTGTCTGTGTCCAAATGTTTCCTTTTTATAAGGACATATCAAGTCATATCGGATTAGATCCCATGCTAATTATTTTGTTTTACCTGGATTACCTCTATAAAGATTCTCTTTCCTAGTAAAACCACATTCTGAAGTACTGAGAATTAAGGCTTTAACATTTTCTTTCAGGGGTGGGGGGTGAGGCTTTTTAACCTTACTAGACTTTGCTTCCTTGATCCTTCCATGTTGTTCTAGCAAATTAACTCTTTTCTGCCTTCAGTTGCTTCCCAATCCAGACTAGACCTGTGGTACATCATTAAACAATTCCATGCTCCTTATACTTCCATTGTACTTCATGGAAAAATCCAATCCTGGATCAATCCAGCAGCACCTGCTGGATGTATCAAGAGGAAATCCTGCCCCCATGTGGATGAGTGTCAGACACTACAATTTCCAATCCCAACTCAGTCCTTGACACGGTTCAGAGTCTTTCAGAGAAGCAGAATCAATAGAGTGTGTGGAGAAAGGGGGTGGGTGTAATTAAGTTTAAGGAATTGTTTTAAGAGGTCATGGGACTATAAATTTAAGCTCTGTAGGGCATAGCAGTAGGCAGTAGCCTTAGGAAAGAGTTGAGACAAGTTGACACATAACTGTTCACCCTTTTTCATGTCCCACAAAAACTATTTGAAATCTTCAGTATTCTTAGCTCTCAGTCACAGTAAAGAGACTTTGCTCTCTACTCTGTAGGGAAAATAGACATTTTCAGACAGGAAGTCATTTACTTTTGTGCCTACATGCCATGAAATCCCATCCACATCAGCAGACATCCCTGCCTCCTCTCTTTCTAGCACAGGGGAGTGGTTGCTCCTTCTGAGCTCAGTCCCTCCATGTGTACTCTGGGTTTTGATTACCAAGTCATTTCAGTGCAAGAAGTGTGATAGTCACTCCATAAACATTTGCTGACTGACCCAGTGAATCCCTTCTTCCTGGTCCCTTTCCTTCATTCTCCCTCTTTCCCTCTATTTCTAACCTCCTCTTCTGTTAATGTTTAACATCCTTTAATGTTTAATGTTTCCTATCAGCATTTAAACAAACTGAAGTCTCCCATTAAAACAACAATATAAGGCAAGATTGAGTGGATGCCAATGACCAGCCTTCTATTGTGAGCTGGAATATTGAGAATCCCGTTTACATGGGTTCAAAGAGGCCAGTAAATTGGTTTTCCCTAAACTTATATGCTTATTATGGCTGAGGCCGTACATAGCTTTGTAGAGAATTGAGATACAGATGTTGTTTTGATTTCTCCTTGTGACATTCAGAAAAGTTCTATAGGAAAGGGACATGTTTTGGTTGGTAAAGCTGACGGGAAAAACCACAGCTTCTGCAAATAGAGGCTTTGCAGCCTACCCTGTAAGATGGCCTAGTCAGACAGCTGAGCAGGATGGACAAAGCCCAATTATCTGCCCCAAGGAGAAACCAGAGCTAGTGAAAGTGGAGACCTAGGATTAGCCAGAGTCTGATCCTCCCAATCTCTTAAAAGCACAAGGGAAAGATACTGATTATCCCCGTGGAACCTCACCGTCCAAGGCTATTGTTTGAAATTACTGTAAAGTAGCAACCCAGGAGGCATTAAACCCAGGGCCAGGAGGATGATCTTAGCAACAAGGATTGATGCTAAATACAGAATCACCCAGTTTAGAATTTAAGTTCTAGTACCTCTTCACTTTAGTTATCAGTCTGTAGAATTGACCGAAGCAAGGAAAAGTACTAAAACCTCTTAAGTTGATAAATGGATTGCCTTGCTAGAGGAATCCCTAGTCTCACCAGAAAAGACTGCTGAGCTTTACCCCCACTTTGCACCAAACTTACTACTAGGAAGAGGGCTGCTATACCCAGAAGTAGCTTCTTTGCTGGTGTTCTCCTCAGGTGTGGCCATGAAGAAAATAGACAAGGCAGATTTTCCCTGAGAATAAGACCTAGGACAACAAGAAGGTCACCCAAGAAACTCACGACTGGGGAGCCTCTGCTCTTCTGTATGTGATAACTTGGGCACCTCCAAGGGTCACTTCTCCTCCTCCCCTTTTTAAAAGGAAACCTTATTAGAGGTATTCTGTTATCTTGGTCTCATCTTGTGTAGGGATATTAATATCACCCTTTTATTGCAGGTCTTTGAGTGATGAGATGTCACATTCAGAAATGAACAAGAGGAAGGCCCATCACTCAGAGGGTGTTTCCTTTTCCCATATTCTGGTAAGAATATGGCCCTCTGATGACAATCTATGCACGATGAATTTTCAATTATTTAGATCATTTAATTAGGATGGAATTCCTAAACTGAGAACTTCTAAGTCAGAAGGTACAAACTGTTTCACGGCTTTTAACAAGTATTTGAAAATTGTTTACCAAAGGAGACCAACTGACATTCCTAGTGATATAGGAGATTACTTGTACATATTTTATTAACTACTTCTAAAATTTGATGTTTCACAAATTTGTCTTTCAGATTTGAGCATATAGGTGAGCCTCTATGATGATCCTCTACATGGATTGGCAGAGTCTTCCCCTACTATTTTTTTTATCCACATAATTACTACAACCTCAGCCTTCTCCCACTTGCCTTCTGATCACTTCTGCTGCCTCCACAGAGGGCGTGATGCATTATTTCTCCTCTTAGGAAAGCGTTTTCCTGACTGCAGCCCTGAGCATCATTCCACTGCCATCCCTCTCCTCCCTGGCATTTCATTCAAATCTTAAGCACCTTGGGATAGTGATGAAGACATCAAAATCTACCGTACCTCAATGTGAAGCAGGCGTCTCAGGGTTCCAGTTAATAACATGATGCTGTATACTTGAAAATTGCTAAGAAAGTAGTTATTAAGTATTCTGACCACATACACACAAATAAATACGTGCAGTAATGCTTATTAATTAGCTAGGCTTAGTCATTCCAAAATGTATACATATTTAATACCATGTTGTACATGATAAATATATATAATTTTATTTGTCAATTAAAAGAAATAAATAACTTTTTAATTAAAGATTTTTATTACAATAAATGACCCATTGCCTTCAATCCTCTTCAAAATACAACCCCCCCCCAACCTAGTTATTTTTCTTGCTACTTTCTAAAGTAGTTCTGGAAGTTCTCTTTTGTGACTGTCTTTATGAATTAAGATAAAAAAAAATACGTTGAATGCTGCTGCCAAGTGCTATCCAACAGAAATGTAGGCTTGTTAAAAGCACTATAGTGTGTCCTCATCCACCTTTTTCAGCAGATCTGGCACAGTGTGATTTCTGGCTCTTCCCCAAATGTGGCTCAAAGTAGCTTCTAAATCAGAATTTTCTGAATTTTGGAAACATAAATAAAAGCTTGAGACTTGTAACTCTAAATGATACATTCTTGTGTTTTTGATTAGTCTAAACCTTATAGTCTGCAGAGAAGGACATGAAATTTCAAAAGGTTAAGGATCTTACCCAAGTGCACCGAGCAAGACAGGACCAGAAACTAAAACCAAGATTTTTTTCCATTAACTTTATTGGTACATTTTAGGTGTACAGTACAGTTACATTCATCATTGGCATTTTTTGCCTTTACATGACGTATCTTGATTCTTATTTTTTCCCCATTCCCCTGCCCTCCCTTAATCCCCTCCACACTTCACTATTTACAAAGACTTTGTTTCCATTTTTTTCCTTTTCTCTACTTTTTCGTTTCTCTTCTTTTCTTTCCCCTACTCCTCTCACTCCCCCTACTCCTAAAACCAAGATTTTTTGACTTGTGATGGCTCTCAGTTCTCCTTATATATTATGCTGCTGCCTTGTTCCAACCACTTTTCTCTAAGTTGGGCAAATTATCTCTGAGTCCTAACTTGGCTGGGCTTTAGAAACAATTCCTCTGAATCCAACTAGAAGCCAGATCTATGGTGGCTGCTAACATGGCAGTTGCTCATTGCCTGGTGCTTGTATCGAGAAACATGCATCTTCCTCCTCCTCTAGACCCCACAGCCTGGTGAGGAATAGAGTTACTCTCAAAGCTGAGACAGAGCTTTCTCCCTAAAGACCTTTTCAGCTCAGGAACTTGAAAACAGCCTTGTATTTTGTCCTGTTTTCCTGGACCCTGCTTGCACCTCAGTCCTTCTATCCTCTGCCTGAATATAGGGTCAAAGACACTGCAGGTCAAGGAATGTGTCCAGACTCAGAGCTGTCTTTGAAGAATCCAGGGGAGGTGAGGATGAAGAAATGTCTTAACAGTGTGTTATTTCCTGGTCTCAATCTGGAGATCCTTTGATTGTGAATCTTACATTTCTTTTGGCCACAGGCCACCTTGAGAAACTGACAGAAGCAGTGTACATTCTCCCAAATTCTCATTCACACAAAATCAGACCTACAATTTGAGGGCCTTCAAAGACCATCTGAATCCCAGCCATAGTCAACAGATAATTGTGGGAGATTAGATCACCATGGTTTTAAGCAGAAATACTTTCCAATAATTAGGGGGAGAATGTGATGCTTCAGGTTACTTCCTTGTGTCAAACAAAACATGGGTAATTATTGTGTCTGGAGTGGGAGGTGGGGGATTTTTTTCTGTGGCAGGTTTCTTCCTAGGCTCACTCATAATTTCTAGGCTTCCTGAATAGTGGTTTGAATGTTATAGCAGGCAGCTACCTAAAGCTTTCCTGCTAATATACTGTATGGCGCAGGATGCATTTTTCTACCCAGCCAAAAGAATTTCGGGAACCAGGTCAGGGTACCGTATTGGGAACACAAAGCTGCTTATGATAGTTTCTAGGTAGCTTTTAAGATTACAGTTGACTTAATTCACAGTTATTTTTGCCAAGAGTAGCAGGAAAGCTTGCCAAACCTTGTTATGGTTAAGTTCCTGAAAACCATTATGGTAAGACAATTTACAGTTGATGGACTTAGAATGTTGTAGATGAAGTAGAACCAGTAACCAAAGTTCAAAGTGTGAGTCTGTAAAAGCTCTCAAAAACTTTTCTTATGGTTTCACTAAAATGAAATGTTAAAGACTGCACATTAAGAACCATGTCAATATTTCATATACTTTTTAAATGAGAAAAAGTCATAAATAGTTTTGTGCAATTTCCATCTACGATTCCTTAGTCACTAGAACATTTTCACAAAGTCTCTCTTTTGGTTTTATCATCATTCATGTTTTTATTTTAAAGTAACACATTTATAATAATTTAATTGAATAAAAATGTTATAAAGTAAAAAGCTAAAGTCTCAAATCTTACTCCTCACCAGAGATAACAACTATTAATGGAAGGACATTTGTCCTTTTACATTTTGACTGTTTTTGAAGGGGGTCTCATTTTTCAAACTGATAGATTTCATAGCAACTGTGATTTGGAGGCTTCTGCACTTCAAGGTTCCTGTGAAACTGGGGAGAAGGGAATGGGAATAGTCCAAGTTAAAAAGCCGCAGACCCTGCTGTTTTACAGAGATTGAGCAGTTGGTTTTTTTCAAAATAAAAGCTCCTCAGATAGTTGCAAGCCTTCAGTTAATTTCCAGAGTTCCAGAAACATTGATTTTGACAATTTGTGCCAGCATTTTCATTGCTTTTAAAATGGAGCAGGTTTATGGACAGCCTCTCCCTGACCTTCCAGACTTGCACCATTATCCAAGCTTTTTATATTTCTCTTTTTTTAAAAAAAATATCTTCTCTGTGGTCTTCTTC
The DNA here is from genome assembly GCF_053883595.1 of Heterocephalus glaber. Classification (NCBI taxonomy): domain Eukaryota; kingdom Metazoa; phylum Chordata; class Mammalia; order Rodentia; family Bathyergidae; genus Heterocephalus; species Heterocephalus glaber. Next base: position 11,208,714 of record NW_028258461.1, read on the forward strand.
CAATGTATGGCCTCTCCCATACAATAGAAGGGAGAGAATATGAAACCGAGATATGAGGAAGTCAAAGTTTTAGAATCATACTGACCTACAGGTGGATCTTATTTCCAACACTTACTCTAATTGTGATCATGGGCAAATCATTCCTCATTTGTAAAATGGTAGTGATAATTACCACATCACTTTGTCTTTCTGAAGGTCAAAGGATATCATAGACTGGAAGCTTTTGGTACAGGGTCTAGCAGATAGGAGATGCCCAGAAAATATTTTAAGCCTCTTGTTGCATATACCTACCATCTTTAGAGACTGGGCTGTAATACAAAAGCACACCTTACATGCCAGAGTCAGCTTTGTGCACCTGAAATTTTAGTATTTCTTTCACAGGAATTTAGAGTATTACATATGATCTTTGGCTCTTAAACTAAGTACCCTGAAAATAATGTATCCTTTTCTTGATGATGGTGGCTCATTATTATATATTAATTATTCATACTAGAACTAATTTATACTATGTATAATATTAATTCTTACTATTACCTTTATATCATTAACTTCAATGTATTATGCTTTTGTGGTTATAAATGTGACAGTCAAAATTTATTCCTTGATTATATATTCTGTTTTAGTCAGCATTTCTTTTCTGGGACAAAATACTCAACATGACCAACTTAAAGGTGGAGAAGTTTATTTTGTGTTACACTTTCAGAGATTTCAGTCCATGGTTAGCTGGCTCCAAGGTACAAACATCGTGGTGGAAGGCCATGGTGGAAGAGAGCAACTCAACTCTTGTCATTGAGAAAGCAGAGAGCAGGGGAGAAGAGGCCAAAAAGAAGAGGCCAGAGACCAGATATAGTACCCAAGGTCATGCCTCCATGACCCACCCATACACACTCAAAAGGATGCTTTTGAACTCTCCTAGGCCAATCTGAAGCCAATTAAATTGATAATCAAGATTAACTGTCACATGGTCCTAGCCTATGGTTTTGATAATGTTCCTCCTTGTGTTGGAGTTTAATCACTTCACCACCTGCTAACTTCCATCTGTTATCAATCTCCTTTCTTTTTGTGCTTACAGTGTTCTAAGAAATATGTGGGTTGCAGTCATCCATATTCTTTTGTTACCCCACTTCCAGTGTTGGCCTTACATTAATGACTTTTTCATTTCCTGAGCTTGCTTATTGTGTCCTTTTAATAATTGTTTTTCTGACAAAGATGGAGGCATAGAAAACACTAACAGTAGAAGGAGAAATGAGTTTAAATTTTATCTTGAAGACAAAAGGCGAGATGAGACGAGGATATCTTCACAATGGGAAGAAAAACTAAAGGAGAAAGGACAAGGTTAGATTGTGTGGAGAACACATCACTCTGCCAGCAGCGGAGGATGGATTAAGTGTTTGAGAACCATGAGCAGAAGAGAGCAAGTGGTGTAAAGGTAGTAATTAGATCTTAAAGAGCCTCAGAATTCAAAATTTTTCCCTAGCTTTTGTATTTATTTATTTTTAAATTTATTTTTGAGACAAGGTCTTGCTATGTAGCCCAGGCTGGCCTCAAACTCGTGGTGATCCTCCTGTCTCAGCCTCCCAACTTTATAGCAGTTTTATTCATAATTCTCAGAATTCAAACTTTATCATAAAGAAAAGAGACCTTTGTTGAAGGATGTTGGAGGAGGGGGTGGGATGGTCATGTTATGCTTTCCATAGAATACCTTACCTGGGGTGAGGAAGATAAATGTAACATTGATGAGGGTGAAAAGCTGAAAACAGGGAGACAGAAATAGAAAACCTGTAGTGACTTAAGGGGGAAAAATGTTTACCTAAATCAGGATAATGCTAGTGCTTATGCAAAGAGGGGATGGGTGTCTGAAAACAAGAAGAATCTTCCTAACTGGGTGTGGGAAAAAGAGGGACACAGGGACTCACAGGTGCTATCTGTCTGTCTAGGCAAAAGAAAAAGGAGAGGTGTTTTTAAAAGAAGAGAAAAATTGAACTTGCAATATTTTGTTTTACTTATTTTTTCAATTTTTTTCTTAGTACAGGTTTGCAGTGCACTATGATTACATATGTTGGGCAGAGCTGGTGCAGGTGCACAACACACCTTCCTTCTTTTTACAGCCCTTCTCCCGCCCTTTTTCCTCCCTCCCTCAATCTCTTGGCCTCCTTTTGCCAAAGTTCTGTCTCCTTATTTCCTATTTTCTATTTTGCTCCTTATTTGTACTCTGGGTTTCTCATATAAGAGAAACCATATGATATTGAAACTGTGTGTCTGATTGATTTCACTTGGCACTATGGTCTCGAGGCGCATCCATTTTCCTACAAATGACTCAAATTTATCCTTCTTTATGGAAGAGTAGTCCTCTATTCTATATAAAAACCACATTTTCTGTATCCATTAATTTGTTGATGGTCATAGAGGCCACTTTTAGATTTATATATTATGAATTGTGCTGCTGCAAACGTGGCTATGCATGTATCACTGTAATATGATGGCTTTAACTCTTTTGGAAAAACAACTATAAGGCGAAGAGCTGGAATTTCTACTTTTAGGTATTGAGAAATCTCCATACTGATTTCCATGAAGATTGTACTAGGTTACATTCCCACCAAAAGCATGGTACTGACACAAAAAGGGACATGTTGATCAATGGAATACAATAGAGAATGCAGAAACAACCCCAGGCACATGCAGCTATCTGATCTTTGAAAAATTGGCCAAATACTTTTGCTGGAGGAATGATAGGCTCTTTAAACACTGGTGTTGGGAATACTGGCTATCCACATGCACAAGATTTAATCCGTACCCCTATTTCTCACCATGTACCAAACTAAAATCCAAATGGACTAAAAATCTAAATATTAAAACAGAAACATTTAATCTGCTGGAAGATAAAATAAGTACAACTCTTGAGGACATAGGCATCTGTAAGGGCTTTCTGAACAGAACCCCATTTGTACAAGAAATAACATCAAGATATTTTGAAGTTAAATATTTGACTGTGCCATAGATCATTAGATACATGATCAGAACCTGCTGGTTACCATGTTCAATGGCTAATCTTCAGCTTTTCAGGGCTCAACATTTGCAAGAGTCAAGATGTGAGCCAAACCCTGCCGTGGATGATGTGGCCCAGAAGGCGGCGGATGAGCTGGCTGACCTTGCAGGCTCTGGGCTGTGAGAGGCTCCGAACCTGGGGTGGGCGGCGGCAGCCATGCGCGGGCCGGTGCGGCTGGGGTTTTGGCCTCTGGGCCGCCTCTCCAGACCCCGAGGCCTGGGGTCGCCGCCGCCGCCGCCGCCGCCGCCGCCGCCGCTCGCACTGCCTCCTTTGTTGCCCGCCCCCGCCCCTGCCCTGCCCTGCCCCGCCCTGCCCTGCCCTGCCCCGCCCTGCCCCAGGCCCTGCAGCTCGCGTGCGCGAGGCCCAGCCTGAGCCTCTGCCTGGGCCCGGACGAGGTGCGCTGGCTCATCCGTCTTGATGCAGAACTTTATTATGTGAGAAACGACCTTATTAGTCACGACCCTCTGTCCTTTAACCTGTTACTACCCAGTGGGACAAATTTCCTGCTCTTCACTTGGTGTTCGAAGTCCAAGGTTGAATATAAACTGGGATTCCAAGTACACAATTTTGTGACCGTGGACACGCCCCAGGTCAACATTTCTGTTCGGGGAAGTTCCACGCACTTTATCAGTGTCTCGGGTTGCAGCTTCCTGCACTGGCAAAGTAGATTCTGAAGTTATGATACTAATGCAGCTCAACTTGACAGTAAATTCTTTTTTTTAATTTATTTTATTTATTTATTTATTTATTAAATTCTTTTATTGGTACATTATAGGTATACAACACAATTACATTTCTCATTGGAAATTGTACCTTTACAGAATGCATCTTGGTTCTTATTTTTTCCCCATTCCTAGCCCTCCCTTCACCCCCTCCACCCTTCCCTATTTACAAGGACTTTATTTCCATTTTTTCCATTTCTCAGCATTTTTGCTTTCCCTTCTTTCCTTTCCCCTGCCCCTCCCACTACCCCTACCCTTTGGACCTTTTCTTCCTAGTTTGCATTATCGATGATCCATTCTCATCATTGGTACATTTTAGGTATACAATATAATGACATGCATCATTGGAAATTTGCACCTTTACATAATCTCTCTTGGTTCTTATTTTTCACCCTTGCCCAGCCCTCCCTTCACCCCCTCCACCTTTCCCTATTTAAAAAGACTTTATTTCCATTTTTTCCATTTCTCATCATTTTTCCTTTCCCTTCTTTCCTTTCCCCTAGCCCTCCCACTTCCTTCCCCTTTGCCCCTTTTCTTCCTATTTCACATTACCTATTATACATTTAGTCCTTATTTACACTGTCAGTCTCTCACACCAGAGAAACTATTCGGTATTTATTCATGTGTGTCCTATTTATTTCACTAAGAGTACCGCCTCAATGTGTATCCACTTAGCTATAAATGTCTCTAATTTCTCATTTTTTATGGCTGAGTACTACTCCATTTTATAAAAAAAACCATATTTTCTTTATCCAGTCTCCAGTTGATGGGCATTTCGGCTGTTTCCAAGTTTTAGCTATCACAAACTGTGCTGCTATGAACATGGGTGCACATATATCACTGTGGTATGATTCTTTTAATTCTTTGGGGAAGATACCTAGCAGGAGAATACCTGGGTCAAATGGGACTTCCAGTCCTAGTTCTTTGGGGTATCTCCATACTGATTTCCACAGTGCTTGCACCAGTCTACACTCCCACCAGCAGTGGAGCAGGATTCCTCTTTCCCCACAGCCCTGCCAGCATTTGTTCTTGGTTGATTTCATGATAGCAGCCATTCTTTCTGGGGTGAAGTGGAATCTCAGCATTGTTTTCATTTGCATCTCTCGAATGACCAGTGATGTTGAACATTTTTTCATGTATTTATTTGCTATTTCTACTTCTTTGTCTGAGAAATGTCTGTTCATTTCAGATGCCCATTTTTGGATTGGGTCTTTAAATTTGGGAGGTCTGATCTTTTTAAGTTCTTTATAGATTCGAGATAGTAGACATTTGTCTGAGGAAGAGCAGGTGAAGATTTTTTCCCACATTGTGGGTTGTCTCTTCACATTGCTGGTGGTTTCTCTTGCTGTGCAGAAGCCTTTTAATAAGAAGAGATCCCACTTGTTGATTGTTTGTGCTAGTTCACGGGCAACTGAGGTTTTGTTCATAAAATCTTTTCCTACACCAATGTCTTCAAGGGTTCTACCTAACCTCTGTTCCAACTGGTTCAGAGTTTCTATTTTAATATTTAGATCTTTAATCCATTTTGATTTTAGTTTAGTGGATGGTGAGAGATACAGGTCTAGTTTTAATCTTTGGCAAGTTGAAGCCCAATTTTTCCAGCACCACTTATTAAAGAGGCTATCTTTCCTCCAGTGAGGGTGTTTGGCTCCTTTATCAAACATGAGATGGCTGAGTGTGTCTGGCATTGTTTCTGCATCTTCTAATCTGTTCCACTGGTCCTCAAGTCTTTTTCTTTGCCAGTACCATGCTGTTTTTATCACAGTAGCTTTGTAGTAGAGTTGCAGGTTGGGGATTGAGATACCCCCTGCCATGTCTCTGTTACCTAGAATTGCTTTTGTTATTCTGGGTCTCTTCTTGTTCCAAAAGAATTTTTGGATTGTTTTCTCAAGGTCCATGAAGTATGCTGCTGGGATCTCAATTGGAATTGCATTAAATCTATATAGCAGTTTTGGAAGTATGGCCATTTTCACTATATTAATCCTTCCTACCCAAGAGCAGGGGATGTCTGTCCATTTTCTGATATCATCTTCAATCTCTCTTTTCAGAGTGCTATAGTTTTCAGAGAAGAGGTCTTTGATTTCTTTCATTAGGTTGATTCCTAGGTATTTCAGATTTTTGGATGCTATTGTGAAAGGAATTATTTGCCCTATTTCTCTCTCAGTGAGTCTGCCATTGGTGTAGAGGAAAGCTATTGATTTTTGTGTGTTGACCTTGTAACCAGCTACTTGACTGAATTTGGTCATTAAATCTAGGAGACTTTTGGTGGAGTTCTTGGGGTCTTCTATATAGAGTATCATGTCATCTGCAAATAATGACAATTTGACTTCTTCATTTCCTATCTTTATTCCTTTTATTTCTTTCTCTTGTCTAATTGCCATGGCTAATGTTTCCAGAACTACATTGAACAAGAGTGGTGATAGTGGACATCCTTGTCTTGTTCCTGATTTGAGTGTGACGGATTTCAGTTTTTGACCATTTAGTATGATATTGGCTGTTGGTTTTTCATAGATGGCTTCCATCAGTTTGAGGTAGAGACCATCTATTCCAATCTTTTGTAGGGTTTTTATCATAAATGCATGTTGGATTTTGTCAAATGCTTTTTCTGCATCTATGGAGATAATCATATGGTTTTTATCCTTGGCTCTATTGATATAGTGTATTACATTGATTGATTTTCATATTGAACCATCCCTGCATCCCTAGGATGAATCCCACTTGATCAGGGTGTATAATCTTCTTGATGATCTTCTGCATTCTGTTTGCCAGTATCTTATTAAGGATTTTTGCATCTATGGTCATTAGTGAGATTGGCCTATAGTTCTCCTTTTCAGTTGGGTCTTTCTCTGCTTTGGGGATCAAGGTGATGCTTGCTTCCAGGAATGAATTTGGGAGTATTACTTCCCTTTCAATTTCATTGAACATTTTAAACAGTTGTGGTAGCAGTTCCTCTCTAAATGTCTTGTAGAATTCAGCAGTGAAGCCATCAGGGTCCAGGCATTTCTTAGTTGATAAGTTTTTAATTACATTTTCAATTTCATTGGTTGATATTGGGTTGTTCAGAATTTCTAGGTCTTCTTCGTTCAACTTTGGTAATTCATATGTATCTAGGAATCTGTCCATTTCTTCTGTGTTGTCCATCTTATTGGCATATAGGTTCTGGAAATAGGTACTGATGATCCTCTGGATTTCTGCTGGGTCTGTTGTAATTTCACCCTTTTCATTCCTAATTGCATGGATTTGGGCCTTTTCTTTCCTTTTTCTGACAAGGTTGGCTAAGGGTTTGTCAATTTTGTTGATTCTTTCAAAGAACCAACTCTTGGCTTCATTGATTTTTTTGTATCATTCTCTTAGTCTCCATTGCATTGATTTCTCCTCTGATCCTTATAATTTCCTCCCTTGTATGAGCTCTGGGGTTGTCCTGTTCTTCTTTTCCTAGAAGCTTGAGGTGCAGCATCAGGTTGTTTAATTGGGCTCGTTCTGCTTTCCTAATATGCATATTCACTGCTATGAATTTCTCTCATAAGACTGCTTTCATTGTGTCCCATAGATTCCGGTATGTTGTATTGTCATTGTCATTTAATTGAAGGAACTGTCTGATTTCTTCTTTAATTTCCTCTGTGACTCATTGGTTATTCAGAAGTGTGTTGTTCAACTTCCACGTGTTTATGACATTTTTTGTTTCTTTTGCTATGGATCTTCAATTTCATCGCACTATGGTCTGGTAATATGCAGGGGATAACTTCCATTCCTTTGCACTTATGTAAACATGTTCTATGTGTGAGTATGTGGTTTATTTTGGAGAATGACCCATGTGCAGCTGAGAAGAATGTGTATTCTGATTTTGTGGGGTGGAAGACTCTGTAAACATCTGTTAAGTTCATTTGTTCAAGAGTTCGATTGAGTTCTAGTATTTCATTACTTATTTTTAGTCTAGTTGATCTATCTATTTGTGACAGTGGGGTGTTGAGGTCCCCCACTACAATTGTATTAGTGCATATATGACTTTTCATGTCCGTTAGTATTTGTTTTATATACTTGGGTGCACTAGTGTTTGGTGCATAGATATTTATGATTGTCATCTCTTCCTCTTGGATTCTTCCCTTTACAAGAATGTAGTGTCCTTCTTCATCTCTCTTAGTCAGTATTGGTTTGAAATCTACTTGATCTGCAAAGAAGATAGCTACTCTTGCTTTTTTTCGGGTTCCTGTCACATGGAGTATTGTTTTCCACCCTTTAACTTTCAGTCTGTGAGTTTCCTTTTGAATTAAGTGTGTTTCTTGTATGCAGCATATTGTTGGATTTTGCTTCTTGACCCATTCTGCCAGTCTATTTCTTTTGATTGGTGAATTGAGACCATTAACATTGATGGTTATAACTGAAATGTATTGACTTTTCCTTGGCATGACTTTTTCTTTTTGTTGGGTTCTCCCCCTTTCCATTTAATTTCTTGTCATGCCAGATGGGTTCATTCTGCTTTGCTTCCTGGGATTGTGATCCTCAATGTCTGTTCCTAGGATATTGTGTAAAATTCTTTGGAGTGCTGGTTTGGTATTCCCTAAGTTCCTAAGGTGCTCTTTGTCATGAAAGTATCTTATTTCTCCATCCATTTTGAAAGATAGTTTTGCAGGGTACATCAATCTGGGTTGGAGGCTGTTTTCTTTTAGGGCTTGGAATATGTCACTCCAAGCTCTTCTTGCCTTGAGAGTTTGCATTGAGAAGTCTGCTGTGATTCTGATGGGCTTTCCTTTGTATGTGATTTGTTTCTTTTCTCTGACTGCTTGGAGAACTTTGTTCTTCTGTTGAGTTTCTGGAATCTTAACAATTATATGCCTATGTGTAGATTTTTTTTGATCAAGGCTATTTGGAGTCTTATATGCCTCATTTATCTGTATGTCAAACTCTTTTCTCCTGCTTGGGAAGTTTTCTGCCATTCTTCCTGTGAAGAGATTTTTTATGTCATCTGCACTCTCTCCTGTTTCTTCATTGACTCCAATCAGTCTTATGTTATTCTTCTTTGCATCATCTAGCAGCTGCTGGATTGACTTCTCATGTTCCCTTATAATTTTGAAGCAATTTTTCTTTTCCTGGTCACTAATTGCAATCTTATCTTCTATATCTGAAATTCTGTCCTCACATTGGCTCACTCTGCTGTGTAGACTTTCAGTGGAGTTTTTCATGTCCTGGAAATCTATTTGCATCTGTTTTATGGATTCCATTTGTTTCCTATGTTGGGATTCCATCATGTTCCTGAGCTCCTCTCTAGATTTATTAATCATGTCTTGTACTAGGGGCAAAATTTCTCCTGTTATCTGAGAAATTATTTGTGATTTCATTTTTTCCAGATCCCCTTTTGTTGCCAGTTCAGTGGGTCCAGGTGGTTGAGTATCAGAGTGTTCCATCTCATTTCCCTTTGGGGTTGCTGTAGGTGATCTGGAAGTCTGCTTTTGAGACTTATTTACATGTTTTCTCATTTTGACTGGGCGGGGGGGTGGCTGTTAGTGCCTGCATGGATTACCTCCTCTGAGCTGGGAGAGGTGGAACAGGGGCCGGGAGCATTGGTAGGGATGGTGGCCCAAAAGCCCTTTCCTGTGGGCTGGGAGCAGCGGGAGGGATGGTGGCCGGGAAGCCCCTTCCTCTGGTCCAGGAGCAGTGGGATGGCGGCTCAGAAGCCCGTACCTCTGGGCTGGGAGCAGTGGGAGGGATGGTGGCCTGGAAGCCCCTTCCTCTGTGCCAGGAGCGGTGGGACAGAAGGTGGCCCAAAAGCTCTTTCCTCTGGGCTGGGAGCAGCGGGAGTGATGGTGGCCGGAATGCCCCTTCCTCTGGGCCAGGAGCAGCGGGACTCAGTACCTTGGTCTAGTGGTCCAGTGTCCTCTGCATCTTTGTACTGTGGAACCAGGTGGCTGTCTGTCTGCAGCGGGCTGATTTGGTGTGTTCCGCGTGACTTGGGATCTCGGTGGCAGTAAATTCTTTGAGAAATTTCACAGTCCTAAATTTTAAATGAAGGAAAATGTACTACAAAAAACTTGAAGAAGTGAAAACTTCAGCATCGGACAAAAACACTAGTACAACTATTTATGATCCTATACATGCAGCTCCAACCACTTCTACGTGTGTATTTTATATCAGTGTAGGGGTTTGTTGTGCAGTTATTTGTAAAAACAGTTAGAGATGATGCCTCTAGAGCCAGGTAACCACAATGCTGACGAAAAGCTGTAAGCTGCAAGGTCTTCACCACAGAAATCTTCTTCCTATTACTCATGTGTGTATAGAAGAAGGAGAAAAGCCCATACTGATCCTGCCTTACACGAATTGGGGGGGATCTTAATTGTTTTTATGGCAATGCAACTTAGTAGAGGCCAATAACCCACAGGCAATCTCAGCAAGACCTGGTACATACGGCTATTCAGATTGCCTGCAGAATGAGCTACCTGGCAAGAGGGGAAGTCATCCACAAAGGCCTGGCTGCTACATATATAAATACTAAATAGTTTCTCTAGTGTCTGAAACTGAAAGTGGAAATAAGGACTAAAAGGTATAATAGATAATGTGAAATAGGAAGAAAAGGGGCAAAGGGGAAGGGGAAGTGGGAGGGGTAGGGGAAAGGAAAGAAGGGAATGGAATTAATATGAGAAAATGGCAAAATGGAAACAAAGTCTTTGTAAATAGGGAAGGTTGGAGCGGGTGAAGGGAGGGCTAGGAATGGGGAAAAAATAAGAACCAAGATGCATCTTGTAAAGGTACAAGTTCCCAATGAGAAATGTAAATGCATTGTATACCTAAAATGTACCAATAAAAGAATAAAAAAAAAGACCTGGCTGTTAGAAACTGTGTCATTGATGATACACTCCAAGTTAAGAACACAGACAATGTCCTCTCCAGAGACTTGTTCCCTAAAGACTATCACTATCTGGGGATGACAAAAACAGGCTGGCTCAATGGATGGCTTTTGAAAGTCAGGTTAATAATGAGTTCTCTAGCGCTAGTGATGTCTGGACCTTTGGAATGACACTGTGGGAGCTTATGACTCTGGGTCAGATGCCCTATGTGGACATTGACCCCTTTCAGGCTGCGTACCTGAAAGATGGTTACATAATAGCCCAGTCAATCAACTATCCCAATGAATTATTTGCTGTGATGGACTGCTGGTAGGCCTTAGATCTGGAGGAGAGGCCCAAGTTTCAGCAGCAGGTCCAGTGTCTCACAGAGTTCCATGCTGCCCTGAGAGCCTATGTCTGACTTCTCTCACAGTCCCGCAGCATCAGAGAACGGTTCCTGTCGCAGCCACCTCTCGTGTAACACAATGCCATCAGAAACACATTTGTCTTCCAGAACACTGTGCCTTAGGAATGCTTCAGAATCTGAACTTTTTTAAAGACAGACTTAATAATGTGGAATATATTCTAGGTACCATTTTTATTAAGTTGAATTAAAAGGGATTTTGTAAATTATTGGGCCAAATTTTTTAAAAAACATAGTCACTTTGGACAAAGGGACCATCCTTACTAAATAAATAGTTTTTAAAATTGTTTAGACATGTATTTGGAACAGCTATCTTAGTGTCAACTGCTTTTTGTGTTTCTGCTTCATCAAGATAATGTAAGTGACTTACCTTTAAAGTTGTTTTAATATTATTCTTATCACTACTCTTAAGAATGGTTTGTCTTCAAGATGCAGTACTTTTCTTAGGAAAGAAAAAGCAGCATAAAAAGATGTCTGATTTACCTTGTACTAGAAAAGGCAATACTGGAGGGAGAAAAAGACAAGCTAGAGAGAAAAAAAAAATTTTTTAAAAAAACACTTACTAGAAACAAACTGCCCTTGCATGAAAATTTCTTTATATTTTTAATGAAAAGGAATTCTGCTTTCTTCTTTTGGGAGAAACAGGAGCTGAGTTCCTTACATCTTCATTTTTTTAGAAATTAACTTTCCTGTGAGCCAGAAGTGGGTTTGAGGCATATTAGCAGGGAGTAACGATAATTTTATTTATTTTTACTCTCTGGGAAAGAACAGAATACGATTCCAGAAAGTGAAACTTCATCTCTAAGGTTAAGGTTCCCTTTTATTGCACCTAGAATAAGTGCTATGCACAGAATAGATGCTTGAGTTGTGATTTGTTTTTTTACAAAATTGTAAACTGATAGATTTTGTGCTTGTCTTCAAGGCTGGCTTAAGTGTAAAATTGTTTTTTAAAAAACTTGAAAAATAAACAATTTGTTTTATATTTTTAAAAAGGGTGTGAGCCAAACTCACCAGATATTGTTCTACAAACACGAATGCCAATCAACTTACAATGAGAACTTCGGATGTCAGGTTTTGTTTCCAGTATGGATTAGAAAGCAGAGAGCATTCTTACAGGAAAGAGATGCCAGGACAGCTCAATTTTAACTGGGTAGTGAAGACATCAAGTCCTCAGAAGCACAATTTGAAATACACTTGATTTAATGTTTTTGTCTTGTAAGTGAAAGGTCTAGATTTCATCAGGGACAGTTTCTATTCTTCATGTTCCTGTTCTTGGGTCATACTTTCTCATTTATTTGCATGCATCATTTTTTTTTCCGTACCAGGGATCGAACTCAGAACGCTCCAAGTGGCGGCACCACTGAGCTAAATACCTGGCATGCATCATATTTTTTGGTGAAAACTGGAAAGTTACAATTATAACATGATAACTCTGCACATCAGATGCTCCCACTCCCTGGGGTTTCTGTTGCTATTTATTGTGGGTTTTACAAAGCTTTTATTCCCTGGGTATTTCATTCCACAGACTTATTTCTCAGGCCTTTTGGTCCATCTGCTCCATGTCCTCTCAGTTATTCCTTGCCCCAGGCAGCTATACCTAATATATCTGCCTTTAAATTCTTTCAGCAAATGCTGCTCAGGAGGCTGCTAGAGCCCTGAAAAGTTTCTAAGGCAGGCAAAACAGAAGCAAGCCTCTGAGCTGATCCCTCAGGGGGCCATGCTAGAGTTTTCTTACCTAATGTTAAATGATATTCATAGTCTGTTCTGCAACTGGAGGTGCCTTCAAACAAACCTTCTACCTGTGGCTTGAAGAACAACAGAAGTTGGGAACTGCAGCACTGGTGATGGGGGTGAAGGAATCCACAGCTTTTGTTGGTGTGTTTTCTATGCTCTTCAGAGACTCTCTCTTCTTCCAAGATGTTGATAGGAACTTGTTTATCTGTTCACAGAGTAAAAGTGGTCAACTCTACCTAATAGGGCCACTGAGGAAAGGCTCACAGAGAAAGGACCCTTGAGTTCAGTCTTGAAACATGCTGAAGGATTTTGTAGTTGAGTCTGAGAGGTTGAGGCTAGACATGGGAAAGCTTTCATTCTCTGCAGAAGGAACAACCTGTAAAGAAATGGAAGTTTTTGGAAAGATCTTATATGCTTTGTGAAATGTAACCAGTTGCCTGAAACATTTTGCATGTGACCTCTCCAGAAACCACCACAACTTTCAGGAAACAGGGGTATTGTTACCCCATTCTGCTGAAGAGGAAACAGGCTGGAAGAGATAGCCACTCCCCCAATTACCAAGTGGCTGTGGGTGATGTTCAAGGGCTATTCGCAGGAACTGTTGTACAGTTATAATCACTACTATCCACTGTCCAATACCACAGAGAACAACTTTTTTCTATCTCTGGCAAAACAGGGAGTTAATTCATCCTAAGTGGAGCCCCTCATTCTTGGGCCAGGCTCCCTCACCCAGAGAAGCTTCTGTGACCCTTTTCTGATATGCCTGTTTTGATAGGAGCTTCTTAAGTTCTAGAAGGTGATTTTCCCAATGGTTACAGACACCCAGCTTCCTTATTTCAGTAGCAGCACAAAAATACTTCCTTCAGTTCTGGTGTCTGCCCTAAATATTTCTGCTCATGGGATGCGGCATAGCTACATCTCTTACTGCGAGCCTCTCATTGCTGCCTCTCTTTTTCCTCCTGCAAAACTAATTGTAATAACAGTGAGAATTCTGAGGGGTCCTTCAGGATTCCAATGCTGTCTACATTTCCACAGAGATATTCTGTTTTGAACAGTTCCTGCTCTCACTTGATATAAGCAAGTTTGCTTGGTTTATCTCTATTCCATTTGCCACAACTTTCATCTGGGACCTCTCCAATGTCAATATATTAGATGAGGCTTCCTTTTCTCCTATCTTCCAGTGGCTCAAGAGTTCCAAAAGCTAGAAGTAGATCCCTGTTAGCTTTCATTTTTTAAAAACATACATTCAACTGCCTTTAAGTGGTCAAGTACAATCAAGGAGACCCTGTATCATCTGTGGTTTTTCTAGACACAATCCCAAATCCCCCGGCAGCTCCAGAGCTTTCTTCTCTCATTCATGGAAAACACCTTGTTCAGTTGCCTTTCACAGAGTGTATCAGTAAGAACTCAGTCTTTCTCTCTTTCCTCTCTCTTCTCTGACTCTTTCTTTTTCCTCTCTCTCTAATATAAACTTTTCTTTCTCCATTTATATATATATATATTATATTCCATGTAACATATATTAAAGAGAATTGGCAGTTGTGACGCCTAGCTAAACAAGTGTATACAGCAGGCAGTTAGGAAGAGAAGATCATGAGGAAGCTAGAATTCATAGGCATAGGCTGAAGCTGAAGTCTGCAGATGGATTTCTTTTCTCTTAGGGAAACCTCACCCCTGCTTTTAAAGGCCTTTCAACAGATTGAATCAGATCAACCTGTTATGGGATGGTTGGTGGCCCGCAGTCCTTTCCAGGCTCATGCTTCCTGTTCAAATAATTGGACAGGACACAGTCCAGGTGGGCCTCGAGGCCACAAGGTGGCTGAAGGTGAAGCCAGAGTGGGCCGCTGGGGATGCCGGGAAGAGTTCTGACAGAGACCATTAATGAAGTTTCCAAGCTGAGCAACAAGATTGGGATGAACCATGATTCCCACCTGGAGGAGATTTTACCTCCAAGCAGGTCTTCAGAACAGGGAGTGAAAGATTCAGCTCTTTCAAGACTCAGACCATTCCTGAAGAAAGGCAAAAAGAAAGAAGTGCTTAGATCGTGCAGCACCTGGTATGCCTGCCACAGTGAGGTGCAATTCTCCATACTCTTGGAGTTCCCAACCTTTAGGTTGGCCACCTTCATACCTCCACCCATAGCCCATGCACTCCCATGGATGGAAAAGCAAAGCAAGAGGAACAGGAAAACAAATACTGTCCATAGAAGAGAAAAGAATCTCTAACAAATGGATGCCCCAGTAGCCAAGAGTCATACAAATTCAAAACAAAATTCAGACTAATTTTTATAAATGTTTTTTTCTTGAACTCAAGGAATTTATTAAGGAATATAGCTCGATTCAGAGGAGAGAAAGTTTAAACCACAGGCCCAGATGGGCCAGGGATTTAGCTCAGTGGTTTCACCACCTGCTGCACAAGCGAAAGGACCCAAGTTCGATCCCCGGCACCAAAAACAAACCAAACAAACCAAAAAACCCCACAGGCCCAGAGATCCAAAAAATCTTCTGTTTAAAGCATTTAAATTTTGTTCTAGAACTTAAAAAAATAATTGGACAGGACAACCAATGGACATAAACTTTGAAAGTTTATTGCAGATTAAAGAAGAGAAAAAGAAGTAGAAATGAAACAGAAGTGAAAGAAGAGAAAAAATATGCCCCGCACAGAGAGCCGATCACTGCAAGAGTAAAAAGACATTATCAATGAGGCCCAATGGTGCCTGTCTTTTATATCTTCCTTGTGATGCCAGATTTGGGTGGTTTAAAGCTGTTCTGCTCTGCACATGCATTCCAGCCATGACTTGACAGGTCTCCATGATTGACAGGTCATTCCTGATTATCCAGCCTCTTTTGCCATGCCCTAATTTCCTGCCTCAAACCTAGATTACTCAAGATAATCTCCCCTACTTAGAGTCAATTAATTTTAGACTTTAATTATATTTACAAATTCTCTTTACAATAATACCTCGATTAATGTTTGATTAAAGAACTGTAGCCTAGCCAAGTTGACATATCAGAAAAACTACCAAAATAATATGAGTCCATTTCCCAGAGATTGTTCCTAAGTAGCTAGGACTAAGTGGAAATTTTTAATGTATCCATAAAGTCTGCTATTGGGTTCCATTCCATACCAAGGAAAGGCATCTTCTTCTTCTTTTTTTCAAAATTCAGTATTTCTGTGTCCTAACTTACACGCCAGCATCTAACACTTGCTTTCCCAATGCTTCTGAAGAGATAGTGCTGTCGCATAAAGTTGAGTAGTGTCCTCTAACTGTATCTATACCTACACATAAATTTGTATATCTACTTATATGTAAACTTTTGATCAACAAAAAGATTCCATGTACCCCTATCCTATTTGAAATTGCAAAACAAATCAAGTATCAGGAAAAATAAACTCTCCAACCTAAGTTAAATGAATTACCATTTAGTATTAGTTTTCTATTACCTCTGTAAAAAAAAATTACCATAAACTTAATGGCTCAAAACAATCAAGATGCCCTGCTGGGTATCTTCCCCAAAGAATTAAAAGAACTATACCATAGCGATATATGTGCACTCATGTTTCTAGCGGCACAGTTTGTAATAGCTAAAACTTGGAAACAGCCCAAGTGCCCACCAACTGGAAACTGGATATGAAGATGTGGGGTTTTTTATAAAATGGAGTACTACTCAGCCATAAAGAATGAGAAACTAGAGACATTTATAGCTAAATGGATGCATATTGAGGCCATACTCTTAAGTGAAATAAATAGGACACACATGTGTAAATACCGAATAGTTTCTCTAGAGTGAGAAACTGAAAGTGTAAATAAGGATTAAAATGATTAAAGTGAATAACTGATAATTTGAAATAGGAAAAGGTCCAAAGGTGTAAGGATGGTGGGAGGGGAAGGGGAAAGGAAAGAAGGGAAAGGAAAAATTATGAGAAAAGAAAAAAAATGGGAACGAAATCTATGTAAATAGGGAAGGGTGGAGGGGGTGAAGGGCGCACAGGTAATGGGGAAAAAATAAGAACCAAGATACATCAGGTACAGGTACAAGCACCCAATGATAGATGTAAACATATTGTATACCTAAAATGTACCAATAAAAGAATTTTTTTAAAAAAGGAAAACAATCAAAACGTACCATTTTCAGTTCTGCAGCTAAGAGGTCTGGTGTGTGTCTCACTGAGGTAAAACCAGTGCATTCGCTCAGCCATGTTACTTTCTGGAGGCTCTAGAGAAGAATTTATTTTCTTGTATTTTACAACTTCTGGAAGCTGCTTGCATTTTTTGGCTCAACATTCCCTTTCATCTGCAAAGCTAGCAATGACCACAGCACACATCACATAATTTGGACACTGACTCTTGTACTGCTGCCATCTTCCACTTTTAAGGAATCTTGTGATTTCATTAGGACTTCTCACATTGTCCAGAATAATTTGCTTATCTTAACATCAGTTGGTTAGCACAGTTATATCTATAATTTTAATTCCTCCTTTCTACATGACATAATATATCATAACAAATAAAATATTCACAGGTTTGAGAGCTGAGGATATGGACATCTTTGAGGGAGACATTGCTCTACCTGCCATACCATTTTTTAATGTTTTTCCCCAACAGAGTGTGAGGGGGAGACAACCCTCCAGGTGCCAAGTATCACTAACAAACTAACATCAAAGATTTTTTTTCTTTGAGGTGTCTCAAATACCTTCTCAACTTATGAGAGGTAAATGTGTTTCCCAAGGCACCATTCTAATAGTTTAGCAGATGAGCAAGCATGGAAAGAAGCAAAACTTTCTTAAAATATTCTAACCCAGGTAGACTCCCCAAACATAGCCAGTGGTCTCCAGGGCACCAGGATAGAGATGAAAATAGGATCATAGTAATAATAAACATATAGAAGTACTTCTGTGAACCTTTTCCTGCTTTGATGATGCCACAGAACCTTTCCTCCATGCCCCTAAGCACTTTGGGATGTGCCTCGGGGATTTCTCATTTGTTCTCTGAAGAACATTTCTTCCCCTTAGCTCCACTTCCCACTGTCTGTGGTCCTTATGCCTACAACTACTGCTGGTCCTACTGCTTCCCAGTGTTCAAATACCAAAGATTGTGTCAAGGGCACAGACTCCCATGACCACAGTGGTCATCAGCACTGCCATAGCTAAGAATCAAATACTAATATCCAATTCTATCACTGATCTCATGTGCATAAGTGCAAATGTAGAAGACTGATATTTCATTTTGGGGAGGGGAAAGTGTTGTTGTATGTCTTTCTAAATGTCTTTGGAATTTGCTAGTCTGGAACAGAAGAGAAGAGAACTGTGTTGGTCAGGCACAGAAAAGCCATGGTGAGAGCTTTAGGCATTGACCGCTGAGGTAAAGGGATACATAATCATCCAGAATCAATAGGATAACAATCTGAACAACTGTGGTGGTCAAGGAAAATGAAAACATTTGCATTTAGGCCTGGAAAAATATGTGAATGTGAAGCGGTTTCAAAAGCCATTACTTTAAGAAATTTATCCGTTAAAAGATGATACACAGAATTCACTAAGACAGGAAAAGGCATGAAAGTACCATGATGTAAGAATTCAGTTCTGCTTTTCCTTAAGTCCTTCCATGTCTAAAATAATACAGAGCATCCCTTCTCAATGTACTATAGACTTAATAGCAGTGCTCCTCCACGGACTACCTGATGGAATGAGTAAGGCTTTTCATTTTCTAATCCAATATGAACAAATAGTTTTGTAAGCTACTTCAAAAATGAATTACTAGACCCCATCAATTAAGATGGTTGCTATAACAGAAATAGAAAGTAACAAGTGCTAGTAAGAATGTGGAGACATTAGAACTCTCATGCACTGTTGGTGGGATTCCTAAATAGTGCAAATGCTATGGAAGACAGTATGGAAGTTCCTCAAAAAGTTAAAAATAGAATTATAGGATCCAGAAATTCCACTTCTTAGTATATAGTCAAAAAAACTGAAAGCACAGTGTCTTAATCCATTTGTCCTGCTGTAACAAAATACCTGAGACTGGGTAATTTATTAAAAAATAGAAATTTAGGGACAAGGATTTAGCTCAGTGGTGCTGCCACCTGCCTCACAAGTGCAAGGCCCAGAGTTCAATCCCTGGTACCAAAAAAAAAAAAGAAAGAAATTTACTTTTCAGTTTTTGAGTTTGAGAACTCCAAGTTCAACAGGGTGCCAGCATTTGATGTGATGACATGATGACATCCTGGTCTCAGCTTCTAAGATGGCACCTTGTTGCTGTATGTTCCTGAGATGGCAAATACTCTGGGATCACATGGCAGAAGTGATGGAAGGGGGAGGACCTCTCTTGTGAGGACTATGTTCCTATCTGTGAGGGTAACATCGATTGCACTTTTTTTTTTCTAAACAGAAGATGGATTACTTGGATTTAGTCTCCCTATATCTTCTCTAACTTTCCATTTGTATTTCTTCTTTGTCTCTTCTTTTCTTCTCCCCCCATACTCTTTCAACACTCTCCTCTTGCTTCCTTCTTTCCTGGTACAAAAACATTATCAATAAAATCTATTTTTCTTTCTCTTTTCTTTTTTCTTATCCTATTTCCTAGTATATCTTAAATTATTACTATTTCTTTGTCTTCCAAGGTTGATCAAAGAGTAGAGAACTTCTAAAGCAAGTTTAAAACTACATATTGATTTATGATATATGATACATTGTTGGTTCTCTGTGTGTTGATATTCCTGGTAGCTCTTCCCTCTTTGCAGTATAGTGCCAGGGACTGAGTCTGGTATTGTGAATAGCTTGAGTGTGTACTTTCACACTGAATTACCTCCACAGCCGAGGGCACATCACAGGGAAAAAGCCACTTAGCAAAGAAATAACCACAGTAGTGGGAGAGCTTTCCATCTCAACTAATCTATAAACTCCAGCACAAAAACACAAGAGTGGGGCTGGGGATTTAGCTCAGTGGTTCCAGAGCTTGCCTCGCAAGCGCAAGGTCCCGAGTTTGATCCCCAGTACCAAAAAAAAACCCAAAAAAACCCCACAAGAGTCACAGGAAGACAAAGCAACAAAATGCCTCCAAAAATTCATGACTCTCTAAACACTGATCTCAAAGATACTAAAGTGCATTAAATCTCAGCAAAGAATTTTAAAAACTGATAGTTAAAGTGAAAAAAAAGATCAGAGACAAATAAGCAGCTGAATTAATTAAGACACGCAGGATATGAAATAGTCAAATTTCCAGAAATGCAGAAAGAAAGAATATTTTGTTTTGTTTTTTGAGACAGAGTCTCACTCTGTACTTCAGGCTGGCCTTGAACTCACTGTGCAGCCTAGGCCAGCTTGGACTTGTGGCAGTCCTCCTGCCTCAGCTTCCCGAGTGCTGAAGAAAAAATATTAAAATCTGTTAGAAGCATCAAATCAGTTATAATGGAAAACCCCTCAGAATAAGATTTCTCAACAGAAGCCTTATAGGTGAAGAGGGCTTGGAATCAACTTTTTCAAGCCCTGAAAGAACATAATTGCCAACCCAAATTACTATATCCTACAAGGCTATTCTTTAAAATTGAAGGGGGAATATAGGCCTTATATGGTAAAGATAAATTAAACAAATTTATGGACACCAAGCAAATACTGTAGAAAATACTTAAGGAAATCATAAACATTGATGATGAGGACAGCAACAGTGAGACCAAGAGAAGTACTAAATCTCACTGAGAGAGTAGTTTTAAAAAATGAGAACTGAAAATAAATCAAGCACTGGAAAAACAACATAATGACATGCATGTACTAATGTATATACCTTTCAGCAATAACATGCAGTGTAAAGGAGATTATTAGAAACTATTTTGAAAACTTATATTTCAATAAATTAGAAAACTATAAGACAGGGATACATTTCTAGACACATAATAACTTACCAAATTTGAACCCAGAAGATACAAACATATAAATAGACCAATAACAAGCAATGAAATTAATGCAATAAGAAGAATTCTGGCAAACAACAACAACAACCCAGGACTCATTGGATTTTCTGCTGAATTTTATTAGACTTTTAGAGAGGAACTAATACTAATGCTCCTCAAACTTTTCCTTGTAGCTGAAAGGGAATAAATATTTCCAATATCATTCCATGAAGTCAGCATTACCCTGATACCAAAACTGGATAAGGACTCAATAACAACAACGACAACAATAAAGAAGTCAAGAAAGAAAACTATAGGCCAATATCATTGATGGACATAGATGCAAAAATTCTCAATAAGACTTTTTTTTGTACCAGGGATCGAACTCAGAACCTTGTGCTTGTGAGGCAGGCACGGCGTCACTGAGCTAAATCCTTGGCCCCTCAGTAAGACTCTTGCAAACAGAATTCCATAACTCATCATAAAGATCACCATGACCAAATAAGTTCTGTCCCAGGCATATAAGATTGGTTCAACCTGCGCAAATCAATAAAAGTAATACATCACACAAATAGAATTATGGATAAAAATCACGTGATCATCTCAATAGACTCAGAAACAGCCTTTGACCATATCCTTCAAGATAAAAACCTTGATGAAAACAAGTACAGAAGGATCTTACAACAAACTGATAAAAGCCATTTATGACAACCATATAGCAAACAGCATTCTAAATGGGGAAAACTGAAAGCATTTTTTCTAAAATCAGAAACAGGGCAAAGGTGTCCACCTTCACCACTCCTGTTTAATATAGTCTTTGAAACGTTATCCAGAGAAATCATGCAAAAGAAAGAGATAAAAGGGATATGAATAGGAAAAGAAGTCAAAATATCCCTATTTTCAGATGCTATGGTTCTTTACTCAGAAGACCCAAAAACTCCAACAAAAGACTTTTATATCTGAAAAACAAATTAAGCAAAGTGGTAGGATACAAAATCAGCACACAAAAATCAATAGTGTTCTTGTACATCAAAATGAAACCCACTGAGAAAGACATCAGGGAAACAATTCCTTTCACAATGGCTTCAAAAATTTAAATACCTAAGAATCCAACTAACCAAGGATATGAAAGACCTCTGTAATGAAAATTATATAACTCTGAAGAAAGAAATTGAAGAGGGCATTAGAAAATGGAAATTCATCCCTTGTTCTTGGACCAGCAGTAGCAGTAATATTGTTAAAATAGCTATATTACCAAAGTGATCTATACATGTAATGCAATGCCTCTTAAACAAACAGGGCTGTGAAAACTGGATATCCACTTGCACAAGATGGAAGCTAGATCCTTGTATCTCAGCCACTACTAAAATAAAATCAAAGTTGATCAAAGACCTAGATATACAAGCAGAAACTTTGAAAGTGCTGAAAGATAACATAAGGGACAACACTTGAAGCCATAGGCACAGACAAAGACTTCTTGAGTAGAACTTTCGGTGGCACAGGAAATAATATCAAGAATCAGTGAGTGGGGCTACATCAAATTAAAAGGCTTGTGCACAGCAAAGAAAAGAATCAACAAAGAGAAAAAGACAACTTATAAAATGGGAGAACATTTTTTCACGCTGTTCTTATAGAATTCTAATATTTAGAATATATAAATAACTAAAAAAAAATTAAACCTCCAAAACCAAATGGCCCAATAAAAATAGGCAAATGAACTGAGTAGATATTTCTCAAAAAAAAAGTGCAAATAGCTATTAAGTACCTGGAAAAAATGTTCTGCATCTTTAGCCATTAGGAAAATGTAAATTTAAACAACTTTGTGAATCCATTATTCCTCATCAGAATGGCAATCAAGAACACAAAAATCAACGAATGCTGGTGAGGTTGTGAAGGAAAAGGAATCCTCTTATACTATTACTAGGAATGTAATCTAGTACAAACACTATGAAAGTAAGTATGGAGATTCCTCAGGAAGGCTAAAACTAGAAATTCCATTTGACCCAGCTATATTTCTCTTGGGTATATTCCCCAAAGAACTAAAGACAGCATATTACACTGATACGTGCCTACTCATGTTTATAGAAGTGCAGTTTATGATATCTAAGCTCTGCAAAGAACAACCTACATCCCTGTCTACAGATGAATGGTTAAAGAAAATGTGGTATACATACACAACATAAGTTTATTCAACCACAGAAAAGAAGGAAACCATGTTATTTGCAAGAAAATAGGTGGAACTCGAGAGCATAATGCTAAGTGAAATCAACCAGACTCAGAAAGTTAAATATCACATACTTTGTCTTATGTGATAAACCTACAATATAAATAAATGCATGAATAACATGAAGGAGTGATGATAGGAAACGAAAAGGTAGGATCTTGGAGATGAGGAAAGTGAAAAGGTGTTAAAGAAACTGAAAATGATTAAGATATGTTATATGCTTGTGTCAATTCCCCATAATGAGCAACACTATTCTATATTACAAATATGCACTAATGAAAAAGAAAGGCTAAAAATGAATCACAACAACATAGAAAGGAATAAACTCAAAATGATACATAGCATTTATGTATTATTTTGGCTAACATAATACTAAATATTAGGGGTTACATAATACTAAATAGTGAAAGTATAAAAGCTTTTCTCCTAGATCAAGAATAAGACAAAAATGCCCATGTGTACAATTTCTATACCACACAGTGTTGGATGTTTTAGCCAGGGAAATTTAAGTAAGAAAAAGAAATAAAAAATATCTAAGTTGGAAAAGAAGTAAAACTCTGTATTTGAAGATGATGTGATCTTTTATATAGAAAATTCTAAAGAATTTTCAAAAGCTTTAGAGCTAATAAAAAAGTCATCAAAGTGACAAAATGCAAGTCCAACATGCAGAAATTAGTTGTACTTCTAGACACTAGCAATGCACAATCTGAAATGGAAATTAGGAAAACAAATTCTGTTCATAATCCCATGAAGAAAAACTAAATACATGGGAATAAATTTATACTTGATACATGATTTACCCTTGTACACTATGTAACCTTTACTTTTACACAGAGAAGAATGAAACAGTCCTGAAAGAAGTTAAAGATAACCTCAATACATAGAAAGATATCCTGTGTTCATGGATTAGAAGACAAATTGTTAAGATAACAATATTCCCCAGACCAAACTATAAAACCAATGAAATCCCTATCAAGATGCTAACAGTCTTTTTGGGGACTGAAATTAAATAGCTGATACTAAAGTTTTTATGGAATTGTAAGAGAATACCCTCAAATAGCCAAAACAACTGTGAAAAAGAACAAACTTTGAAGACTCAAACTTTCAGTTTTTATGGATTATGCAGTCATGATAATAAAAACAGTGTGGTACTCACATGAAAATAAATATAGGTCAATGGAATAGAATAGAGAGTCCAGAATAAACTTCATACATCTGTGATCAATTACTTTACAACAAGGAATGCCAAGATAATTCAATGGGGAATAAGACAACTGGATGTCTAAATACAAAGCTGTAAAGCTCAAACTCTCCCTTAACAACTGTAAAAAAATTTATTAAAACTGATCAAAGACCTAAGTATTGGAGCTAAAACCATAAAGGTTTTAGAAGAAAACATAAGCTTCATGACCATGGATTGACAATGGTTTCCAGGAAACAAAAGCATAGGCAACAAAAGAGAAAATAGATAAATTGGACTTTATCAAAACCAAAAACTTTTGTACATCAAACAACGTTATCAAGAAAGTAAAAGAACAATGCACAGAATAGGGAAACTATTTGCAAAGTGTAAATCTGAGAAAAGTCTTGTATCTAGACTATGTAAAGAATATTTACAATTCAACAAAAAACACAAATAACTTATTAAAATGGGAGAAGAACTTGGTAGATATTTCTCCAAAAAGATAATATAAATAGCCTACAAGCATATGGACAAATGTTCAATGTCATTCGTCATTAAGGAAATATAAATCGAAACCATAGGGAGATATCACTTTATATTTATTATGATTGACATAAAAATGTGAAGAAATTATAACCCTCTTATACTGCTTATTGAAGTGTAAAGTTTTGAAGCTTCTGTGGAAACCTCTTTGGCCATTCCTCAATAAGTTAAACATAGAATTACCATAAGACCCAGCAATTCCATTCCTTGGTATAGATCCCAAAGTATTGGAAATAGGTGTTAAACAAAAACACCTGCATGACCACACTGTTTACTAGCCAAAAGGTAGAAACAACCTAGATGTCTGTTATCAGATAAATGAATGGATAAAATGTGTCATATTTATATGAGGGAATATTACTCTGCCATGAAAAGTAATGGGTTATTGATGATTGCTATAACATGGATAATCCAAGTGAAAGAAGCCAGACTCAAAACATTACATATGCATGATTCCATTTTTATGAAATATCCAGAATAGGCAAGTAGAAATGAAAAGCAGACTAGTTGTTGCTTGAGATGGGAAGGGCAAAGAGAAATGACTGCTGGGTCATTGGTTATACGATTTCCTCTGTGAGGGAATGAAAATATTCTGGAACTATTGCTTGTTGCACATTTTGAATATATTCCATTTTCCTGAATAGGACACTTTAAGATGGTCACAATGGTAAATTTCATGTTATGCATATTTTACTATCACAACAGGAAGAGCCTAGTGCTTTCCACTCCTGTAAAGAGCAAATGACTTTCTGTATATCTGTTTTTAGAGATCATTGAGGGTGCCACAGCGGCAGTTAGAAGTGTGCAGTGCAGCATTCTTGAAAAATACGGTGATTGTTTAAATTTTTTTAAATGTATGACAGTAAAAGATACATTGCCATTATTCCCCCTCACTTCGGACACATTTATGCCATTGTTCTTGTGCTTCCGGAAGCACTTCTAGAAGTAGTGTTTTGTGAGTGTCTTTAGTTGTGCTATTGTGGCTGCCTCACTGTTCTGAACTGATTAAAAATGTTTACCTTCCATGGTCATTTTCACTTTGGGAATGAGCCAGAAGTCACACTGTGCCAGATTCAGTGAAAAAGGTGGATGAAGACACACCATAATATTTTTCAAGCCTGATTTTTCTGTTGAATGGGACTTGGCAAGAGTATTCATTGTATTTTAAAAATCACACCTCATAAAGGCACTCATGAAAGAGGATTTCTACAACTGCTTCAGAAAGTGGCAAGAATAGTAGGAAAAGTGTGTTCAAAGTTACGGGTAGAATTTTAAGGGAGATTAATAGTAATTGGTCTTTTACTGTAAGAAATGCTTTTTTAGGTTTAACATTCACTATGTATGTTGATCACCCCTTGTAGTTGCCCATGCTTGGCCTGCTCACTCTAGTTAATGCTAAGGTGTATGAACTGTTCTGTGCCCTTTTAAATTGAGGGCCAGCTACTTAGTCTCCTCAAGATAAGACTTTTCCTCATTTTGATGGCTGTCTTTCCAGATGCATTGTGACAATTTTACTAGCAACATTGAGTGTGCAATAGAAACCTGTGAATACATGAGCTATCACTCCAGTTCTTGGGTTACTAACCAGTTGACTTTGAATTAACCAAAAGTAGATATCCCAGGTGAGCTTGACCTAATCAGAATAATCTTAAAGAAGAGGAAGCTCAGACAGACCTGTTCTACTGACCTAGAAGAAAGCAAATAGCCCAGCTGTGAATGCCTATGAATGTTTATTAGTCACTTTCTCATTGCTGGAACAAATACCTGACACCTTTAACTTAAAGGAGAAGAGGTTTATTCTGGCTCATGGTTCAGAGGGTTCAGTTCATGGTTGGCTGGCCCAAAGCAGAAATGCTATGGTGGAAGGACATGGCAGAGAAAAGATGCTCAACCCATGGAAACTAGGAAGCTGAGAGAGAAGGGAGGATCTGGGGACAAGAGTACACTCTTCCAGGTCATGCTCTCAGTGACCAAATCACCTTCCAAAAGCCTCACTTTTGAACATATAGACATTTCCAGGATGTTTTAGGTCTAAATCATAATAGCAGGTCAAGTGGCCAAGAACTGTGGGTGGCCTCTAGAACCTGAGAGTAATCCTTGGGTGAAAATCAGCAAGAAAACTTGGATTTCACTCCTAACACTATAAGGAAATGAATTTTATCAGCAACCAGTGAGCTCAGAAGAGGATTGTGAAACTCATAAAAATTACAGGTATAACCAACAGCTTGATTTCAGCCTGGTTTAGGCCCAGAGAAGAAGACCCAACTAATCTATTTCCAGATAACTGATGCTTGTCCTCCTTGGCATGCCCTTTCTTCTACCAAGGGCCCGGTTCAGAACTGTTGCCATTAACCTAAGAGATTAAGGTGTTTTATAATAATAGAGTCATTTTTTCCCAAAAGACTTCTTTCACTCTTGGTAGTAATTGGAAAGTGGTGGGGAAAGAGCTTTTTTCTTTTTCTAGACTAGCACATACTCCTCCATTATATAATTTACAGAGGCCTGGAGAACTTATGCTTGTTAAGGGATTATTGTTCTTTGGCTTTATCTAGGGGTTGTAGAGATTTGAGCAGCTGCTTACATGTTATTCTAATAGCTTCACACAGACATCAAAAGACACAAAAAAATTTAAACAGCCTATGTCCAAAATCACACTCTATTTTATGTGTTGAACCCCAACAGGAACACCTGAACTCTTGGGTTTTATCTCAAATTCTTAACACCTCACTGAACAGATGAAGACTTTTTATTCTGCTGACGAACAGCAACAGGTTACTAGTAATAACCTACCCTAGCTAACCTCTCATGCATAAAAACCACTGCCTTCTTCCCCAACATAGGAATGCATCTTGAATTCTTAGATTCTGTATCATTCTGGCCATTAAGAGTAGAGAAAGAGGGCCAGGGATTTAGCTCAGTGGTGCTGCCACCTGCCTCGCAAGCCCAAGGTCCCCAGTACCAAAAAAAAAAAAAAAAAAAAGTAGAGAAAGAGCTCCATGAACATTTAAATCTCGTCAGCCTTCCTTTTGACTTCCATAATTGGAAACATGCATAGACTGGAGCACTAGAAATGCTCACAGCAGTTCCTTAACGGAAATCTTTCATCATCAGAAAATCATGACAAAACATCCACTTTAAGTAATTTCAAAATGAAGGTTGCTCTTCTGGATACATACATGCATCCTTTTCATGCTGAGATAAATGCCTTGGTACTAGCCAGAAGGCACCTCTCCAACCTCTCCTGCTCAGTGGGTTCAGAGTTGCTACATTTAATGATAAGCTTGTGCTTTTGAGCATGGACACAGTTCATAAAGAAAGATAATAGCTAATAAAGACCAACACTCATTTCCTGTCTGCCTCTATATGTCAGTCAGGCACTGTACTAGGCTGAATAGTGACCATCAAAAGTCCATGTCCACCTGGAATCTGAGAAAATGACCTTATTTGGAATAGGATCCTTGTAAATGTACTTAGTTAAATTAAAATGATATCCTATTGGATTAACATGGGCCCTACATTCAATATGACTGTTGTCTTTATAAGCATAGCAAAATCAGAGACACATCGGGGAGAAGGCCACATGGTGAAAAAAAGCAGAAGGTTGCTGTCAGTCACCAAAAACTAGAAGGAACAGGGAAGGATCCTTTCCTAGAGCTTTCAGAGGTATTATGACCCTACGAACACCTTAATTTCAGACCTCTAGCCTCCAGAGTTCAGAGATCTCATTTCACTTGTTTTAGGTCACCCAGTTTGTAGTAAGCTCTTAGCATAGCCCTAGCAAACTCGTACAGACACTGTGCATTGTTTCATTGGTCTTCATCAAAATCTATGTATTACTAGTCTTTTTTGGAAATAAAGAAAGTAGAGCTCAGATAGTGTGAGAGGCCTGACCACTGTCACTCAGCTCATAATGTGAAGAGCCAGGATTAAGACCCGATTGGTTTCCCACACCATGGCCTGCTCATCCTGCACTCTGCCTAATTTAAACCATGGGCGGATTGTTCCCTTCTATTTACTGGTGTTCCAAAAAGAGGCTGGTGACTTATTGGGATGTTCTGCTCCCAGGCTGTATTTTCAAATCACTCTTATAGTGTGTATATAGGAATCAAAAATGGTTAATCACCTCATAGGTTCTTTGCTTAACATCTTGCACCTGGTATTACTTTTGCAAACCTATATATCTCATCCTGATGGCTTATTCATTTACAGAAAGCTTATTTTGTCAGAACTGTTTGGTGAAACACTCCTTTCTCTACTCCAAGTTCAACTTGTGCTTATGAGAATAACGACATCTACTGGCAAATTCCTGGAGCTGCATCCAAAACCCTTAGGAGGATGTTGCTAGGACTTTCAGTGAGATACAGCCACCATTGCACTGCCGTGCACCTTTATGATTTGATTATTTCCCAGAAGCTAACTCATCAGCTGGCCTTTGGAGGGTATTTTAGATCCAAACCATAACCTTCTACCTCTGGCCCCTAAAGGTCCATGTCCATCTCTTTATGAAAGATCTATTTAGTCCATTTTCAAGAGTTGCCAAAGTCTTAATAGTTCCAGCATTGATCAGAAGTCCAAGTCCAAAGTCTCCTGTGAGATGCAAGACAGTTTTTAGCTGTGACTCTCCTTAAAAATTAAAAACCAAGTTAACACACTTCCAACATTGAACGGTGGGACAGACATACAGTAAACATTTCCATTCTGAACAGCAAAAATAAGAAAACAGCAAGGAGGAATCAGACCAAAGTAATACTGAAAGACAGCAAAGCACATCCTACTCCTGTAGCTCCACATCTTGCATCTGGGGCAAATAGTCCATGATATGATCTCCAATGGGCATGGGCATCTCCCCCGGCCAAAGCCTGCTGGCTGCAACCCACATTGGTCCTCACTTGGGCTGGCTTTGCTTGCTGTCTGCAGCTTCTGCAGCTTTTCTTGGCAGATACTGCATGTTCATGGCATTTCCAACTTCCTAAGTTCTCCATTGCAGCTTCAGTTTCACTCTCATTTTAATTCACTCTCCTATTCTCCTTTAAATTGCAGGTGTTGGGTATTTTGTTCCAGTGATGGGAAAGTGACTAATACAGAAAACTGGTACCAGAGAAATGGGGCATCACTATGATTATAACTCGACATGTGGCTTAGAAGCCTTTGGAACTGCTTTGTGGATGGAGTTTCAAAAGGTTTGGAGATGTGGGCTGGAGAAGTCCTAGAGTTCTGTAAACAGAGCTTGATGGGTGATTCTGGTGAGACGTGAGGCGGCCATAATGCTGATAGAAATACAGATAGTAAAGGCCAGGCTCAAGAGTTTTCATATTGGCATAAGGACTCTATTAGAAACTGGATCAAAGGCCATGTGTGCTTCACCCTGCCAAAGAACTTGTCTATATTTTGCCCATGTGCTAAGACTTTGTGTGAGGCTAAACTTAAAGGCAGCAGAGCAATTAATATTGTCTAGGAAATTTCAAGGCAGCCCAGTGTTCAGGCTGTGGCATGCATGGGTACTGCTGGCTGCTTTTAGCCATATCTATAGTGAGAATTCAGGAGCAGAGTCAAAAGATATGAAAAGTTTGTCATTTTCCCAGAAAGGAAGCACTTGCAAAGTTGGGGCCAAGGAGAATGTGGTTGCTGAAAAGATCAGCACCATTGAAAAGAAGCCAGATACTTTGCATCAGGATAAGAAATATAACTTGCAGGCATCTGAATAAATGGCCAGACTCTAGCCATCTTAGCGTCAAGGATATAAAAGGGTAAACTCTGAAACACTTTGCTTTGAGAAGAGATCCCCATGATGTCCTGCTCATTAGGGACCACCTAGGGAAGTATTTCCCTAAGTTCATCCATCCAAGCACTCAGAGGCCACTGCAGCCATGGTCCAATGGGTACTGGCTACTGCTAGAGCTGATGGCAGATCTTGGTATAACCCATGTTGTGCTGGTTTTTCATCCATGCAGAATGCAAGAGTTATGGAGTCATAGAGGCTTCCACTCAGATTTCAAAGGAAGACCTGCAAGGCCAGGAAATGCACCCTTGAGAGGGCAGTGTGTGAAGCTTTGGGAATGAAGCTAAATGTGCAATGGAGACCCCAGAAATTTAGAGCTCCCAGGAATGTCTGCTGAGGAAAGTTGCAGGCAATAAGCAGCGTCATCAGAAGAGAGAGGCCTTCTAGGCCTATAGTGAGGCTATAGGGGCAGAGCTCTTTATAACTCACGTTGAACAACTTGCCCCAGGTGCTGGACATGGAGCTATAGGATTTAGTGTTTGCCCTCCTAGTTTTTATCTTTGTTTGGTCTAATTATTTTCTATGCCCTCATCTCTCCTTTTTTTGGAATGGGAATGTTTACCCTCTGCCATTGTGTGTTGGAAATATTTAACTTTCTTTTTTACTTTTACACAGTCTCACAGCTAAGGGTTTCCCTTGTGTCTCAGAGGAGACTTTGGACTTAAGACTTTTCAGTAATGCTAGAACTGTTAAGACTTTGGTGACTCTTAGAGATGCTCTGAATGCATTTTTGCCTAATGAGATGGACATAAGCCCTTTGGAGGCCAAAGGCAGAATATTATGGTTTAGATCCAAAATGTCCCTCAAAGGTTTCATATATTCAGAGGTGGAGCCTCATTGGAAGAGGCAGATCACTAGAGACATGACCCAAAAGGGTGTATTCTTGTTCCCGGATCCCCCTTCTCTATCTGCTTACTTGCTGCCATGTTGTGAGTAGTTTTTCTCTGCTATGCCCTTTCACCATTCCATTTCTGCCTCGGAGCTAGTCAATCATCTGAGACATCTGAAACTGTGATCCAAAATAAACCTTTCCACCTTTAAGTTGTGAGCGTTGAGTATTTTGTCCTGGTAACAGGACAGTGACTAATACAATAACCAAGGTCAAGCCCCTGACCTACTGTATTCATCTAGGTCATACCTCCTAAGAGCCCTTTCAATTATGAACTCATCAGTGCATTGATCCACTGGTGAGGTTATGCTTCCATGATCTGATCATCTCCCCACACTTCAACAGCTGGCCTTTGGGGGATATTTTTGCTCTAAACCATAGCACTCTGTGTTGAAAATAAGAATAAACAGAGACCTCTCTTCATCTTTTCTTTCAAACTTTCTTCCTCAGTCATTTTCAACTGTGTTTTTGTTTGTTTGCTTGGTTTTTGGTTTTTTAAGACAGGGTCTCTCTATATATAGTTCTGGCTGGCCTCGAACTCAAGGCAATCTTCCTGCCTCACCCTCCCAAGTGCTGGGATTACAGGCATGGGCCACCATTCCCGGGCTCTTACCAGGCTATTAGCTCAGGAATATTTCCTTAAAGACCTGCAATTCATCTCTTTGAAATAAAATCATCACAAAAGGTAAATTTCTGTTTCCCAGGTTCCAGGAGGAGATTGGAACTAACTTGTAACCCAACTCCAATTTACAAAACATACCCAAAGTAATGCATTGTAGCCTTCATTTAGCCATGTAACAGATTTTTTTTTTCTGTCTTGGTGATCTCTGTAGCTGGTTGCCTCTAATGCATGTCACATTCTAGTTTAAAATGTATTTAATTATAACATTGTTTTCTTTACTATCTTTATGGAAAGGTTTTTTGCATTGGGAGATTTTGTTTTTAATTGCATTTCCCCAAATGTAGTACATAAAGTGACTAGAAGGATAGGTGTACCAGGGAATACTTTAAAATTGGAGGAATTGGAAAAACATTCATTCATTGTCCTACTTGACTCTATTTTGTCCTTTTAACTTAGTCTCTTGAAATTGTTTTTCCTTCTCAGCTTCATGTGATGCTGGGAGCAGAAACTGCTGTCCAAGCCCTGGCACCATCACAAATCCACAGAACCAGACCTGCAACGAGGCCCCACAGCCTAAGATTACTATGAATATGCATGCTTCTTGGTTACCCCCTTTTATCATTTCCCTATAAAATCCTTGAGCTGTTGTCCAGCTATATTTTTGTCAATGCATTTATTATCTTTCAACATGTCAACATTTTATTATTCTTTATATTTGTATCCTTTATCATTTTGCTGTGAGAAGAGATTATTGCCTATTCTTACCATTAATTCCAAGTGCCCAGAGCAGTATCTGGCTTATAATTAGTAATCAATAGATATTTACTAAGTGAAGAAGTAACCGAGCATACACATATGTATATCTATCATATATATATATCATATATATATATATATATATCAGAGAAATTGGCATATTTAGTTGAGCAAGGAATAAGTGGTACCAAAGATCATCAAAGAATTCTATGATAAATTACTATACACTCGATACTATAAATTACTATATATAAATTATTCTATAAAAGGAGTTTAGTGTAACAGACAGGTACTGAGGATCCCCTAAAATGTTACATGCTCACAGGACACTCAATAAGACCCTTGCTGAGTAATGGCTGACCACCCACTGTGAGTCCAGTCCTCATGCTAAATAACATTCTGGGTTTTTTATTTGCACAGATTTCTACCACACCTTCCAAATCAGACCTGCAGTTCTTCCAGGGGACCCCACAGAAGAGCCCCTCCACACATACAGACACACACAGACACAGATACACACACACACACACACACACACACACACACACACACTTCCTGAGAACACACTCAAGGTTCAGCCCCGATGGTGTTTTTCGGAGACCTTCCTACTGGTGCCCTCCATTTTGATGGGAGGAGCCATTATTTCCCCACCCACTGCCTCCTATTGGGCAGAGTGTCCACGTGACCTCTAGCTGTGCCCTGATTGGCTGGACTGATAAAGCAGTGACCCTGCAAAAGCCCTTGCATTGAGGGCGGTTAAAGGCACCTTCGAACTCCTGTGGTGGCGGTGAGTCCTTGAATCTCAGGGCCAATTGCTCATATTTTGGTCACACAGCACAGAGGCTGAGGCAGTGTAACACGACTGTGACCTGAGGTTGTCACGACCGAAGAGGGCTTGTGCTCCTTCTGTGTGGTGAGGCGGTGTCTGGCCCGTGGTGACAGCAACATGATGAGGCTTCTGGGCCGGACTTAGGCCTTCTTCCAGAGGAGGCGGCCGGACCCTGAAGAAGGGCAGCAGAGGCTGCTGCCCTCCCTCTGTATATATGATATATTTATATATGATATATTATATATCATATATGATGTATTTATATATGATGTATTTATATAATAAATTATAAATAATAAATTTATATATTTATGTAATATATTTATGTACTTATATATTATATATTTATATATTTTTTTCATTACTGGGTACTTTACCATTGAGTGAGCTACATCCCTAACCCTTTTTATTCTGAGGCAGGATCTTATTAGTTCCCCAACTATCCTCGAACTTGTGATCCTCCTGCGTCAGACTTCTGAGTAGCTGGGATTAGAGGTCTGTGCCACCACGCCTCCCAAATTATTCCATTTTTAGAGTACAATTCAATGATTTATCTTTTGTAAATTTACAGAAGCATGAAATTATCACCACGGTCCAGATATTTACTATTTTGATGGGTAATATCAAATTACCTTTTAGCTATATTTTACTAATTGATACTCTTAGCAGTAGGCTGTGAGACTTGTTTGTCAGTATTGGTAAGGATGGAAATATAATCAATCTGAAATCTTTGCTAATGTGAGAAGTGAAAAGCAGTCTCATAATTTACTTGGAATTTAGTTAAGTTTTCATGAGACCACAGCAACTTTTGTTCTTCTTGGAGCTATTTGTATTTTAGAAATATTACAGGCATTTTGTTAAGAAAATTAAAGCTCTATTAGGAAAATTAGTTTATGAAGATTTGCATTTATTTTCACAGCACCATAATTTGACTTTGTTTTGTAGTGCTCAGTTTTTATGTACTATAAATATTTCCATCTTGACCATGTGGCCTTTGGGTTCAGGTAGTATTTTTAGAGAGGCTTATTCCAATTAATAATTCACACAAGGATTTACTTAGTCTTTCCATGAAAGTTTATTGATTTACATATAGACACTCAGTAAGCCTGGATGTATGCAGACTGAGGGAAGGTGCCTTATCTTGTTTTGCTAATTACTATCCAGTTGTCCTTTACCATAAGTCGTATAATCCA
The DNA here is from genome assembly GCF_053883595.1 of Heterocephalus glaber. Classification (NCBI taxonomy): domain Eukaryota; kingdom Metazoa; phylum Chordata; class Mammalia; order Rodentia; family Bathyergidae; genus Heterocephalus; species Heterocephalus glaber. The sequence continues at coordinate 11,243,362 of NW_028258461.1, forward strand.
CTTCACCTCTATAGTATGGAAAGGCCTCATAAGGCTTTGAAAATGTCTGCATTCCCCACTGTTAGCAGTGTTTGCAAGGGAAAAGAAAGAGAATTGGGAGAGTAGGAGTTGGACAGGAAACCTTGGGGAAGGTTGATTCTAAAATATGACTGAGAGCTAGTGGGGAGTCAGGGCACAGAGAAATCAGAGGGTGTGATGGATCAGTCGTGGTGTATAGACAGGACACTGGTGCTTCATTCCTCAACAAAAGTGAATCTGGGGGAAAGAACTATGTGGGTGGAATTGACAGCTAGAAAGACGCCTGTAGAGAAAATAGGACTAGCAATGAGACAGGCTTTGAAAAACACTTAAAAATCTTTACATCTCAGTGGCTCATATTTCCACTAGAAATCTTTGAACAAGAAACATGATTACAAAGATTTTGTCCTGCAGAAATAAGTCAGGTCATTAGGCAATGTATTTTGAAGGATGCAAACTAAATGTCTAATAAGTGGGTCATTTAATTTTGACACATTCATTCATTGGGATGCCATGTTACCTTTTCAGTGATCTCTTGTTTTATAAAAATGTTAATGATCTTTATTGATATTTTAATACTATAATAATGTTAAATTTTGTTTTAAAGGCAGAGGATATATATTTGTACACAGAAAAATATCTGGAGCATGGTAAATAGCAAAATGTAGTTAATAGTTTTGCCCAGGTAATAGAATTATGGATTACAAGTCACTGTTTTCTTCTTTGTGCTTATGTATTTTTTCTTCTTATTCTATAATCAACATGTATTGTTTGTGTAATTGAGAAATTTAAATATGAGGATGATTAGTTCCAATAAGCTAAAATATTTGTATTCCTCTCTATCTTAGATAAATTAAGCCCTGATGTGACTTGCGTATTTTAGATCTCTTCCAACTGTGGTTATTTCTCCAATTTTATCTCATGATCCTGGCCCCTACATGAACACCTGAGTATTATGATTTTCTCCCCCATTGTCTTAACGTGTGTTTACTGTTCTTCTCTTGCTCCCTGTTCCTGCCTCTACCTCCATTTACAAAGTAATCCTTTCTCTTTTGTTTTGTTCACACAGAGCTCAAGTCTCACAATGATCAGGTACTGTCTTGATTTTCTCTCACTCTAATATTTTCTCCCCCCTGGGAATTTGTGAAAACCAGTTTCAAACTTGATTTATATCCATCATCACAAGTTACTTAGATCTAGATATTTTGCATTTTATGATATAGAATTTTGCAATTAAAAGGCACGAGCATTATTTTTTTTTCCCATTAAGTTTATTGGTACATTTTTGGTATAAAATACAGTTACATTCATCATTGGGATCTTGTACCTTTACATGAGTATCTTAGTTCTTATTTTTTCCCCCTTCCCTTGCCCTCCCTTCACCCCCTCCATCCTTCCCTATTTGCAAAGACCTTGTTACCATTTTGTTTCCTCTATTCATATTTTTTTCCTTTCCCGTTTTTCCCTTCCCCTGCCCCTCCCAATTCCTCTGGTCTTTTAGACCTTTTCTTCCTGTTACACAGTATCAGTTATACATTTTTTAAATTACAATATGAAGATCTAGGAGATATTGCCACAGATTTTACAGAATTTAAAAGGATATAGAAAGCATATTACAAAAGTCTTTTTTGAAATAAATTTGACAACTTCTAAGAAGTACCTTGGAAGACAAATTAATGAAACTAACTCTGGAGGAAATATCAAATTTGAATAGCACCTATTAAAGAAAGTATATTCCTAGCTTGAAAACCTACCTATATGACAACAGCAGGCTCATAAACATTTTAACTGATAAATTATACCAAACAATTAAAGCAGAAAAAAGAAGGAACACTTCTCCCCTCATTTTAGGAACTCAACATTATACTAATCCTAAAACTGGATAAAGATAATAGAAGAAAAAAGTATGAACATAGATAGAAATTTGTTTAACAAAACAAACTATTGGAAGTCAGATCTGGCAGGATGTAGAAAGTGGTTTTATTATAGGGATGGCAGTGTTGGTTCAGCATTGGAAGATCCACCCCCAAAAGTCATCATTTTAACAGAGGAAATGAGAAAGCCATGCGATCCTGTCACTAGTTGGAGAAAGAGTATTGGACTAAATTCTACAGCTGTTCATGGTAAAAGCTATCAGGAGTCTAGAAGTACAACAGAACCTTCTCAACAGATCAAAGACATGTACTCCATATTTCCAACAAAAACTCTATGAATGGAGAAGATACAATGCTTTCTCCCTAAAGTGGGGAGCAAGGGCAGATATGCTTACTCTTTATCTGTCCATTAAACTTTGAAACCTAGTCCCCACCAAAATAGTCTGGCAATAAAATGACACAACTAGGATAGGATTGGCAGAGCAGAAGCAAAATCTTTATATGTAGATGAAACGATCATATACAGAGAAAATACTAAGAAATCTCTAGGAGCCCCTAGAACTTGTATTTGAATTTAGCAGGATTAGAAAATACAAGGTATATATAAAAATTCAGGTCTGTGTATACTTGCTATAAATGAAGAATTGGATATTGAAATTTAAAAGTTATGTAGGAGTACAAAGGACCTAGAAAAGTTAAAAACAAAAACAAAAACAAAAACAGTGTTGTAAGATGTTTAGTACCTAATTTTAAGACTTCTTCTAAAGCTACAGTAATCAAGGCAGTGTTGGTGTAAGGAAAGACATATAGATCATTGGAATAAAACAGAGAATCGAGAAATAGAACCACACATATATGGTCCACTGAGTTTTGAAAGATTATTTAACATTAGCATTTTATAGAATATAAACTCAATTCAAGAGCCAAGGAAGAGATAGTGTTTTCAGCAAATGGCACTAGAACACCTGGTATCCGTATATAAAAAATTAACCTCAACCCTTTTTTTCCATACATGAAAATAACTTGAAGGTGATCTATGAACCTAAATAAGAAAGCCTAAAAGTATGAAACTTTAAGAAGAAATTATAAGGGAAAATATTTATGAATTCAGGGTAGGCAAGAACTACCTAGGATACAAAAACCATGATGTATAAAAGAAAAAAATTGATAAATGAGATTCCATCAATATTTAGAACTTTAAATGACATCATTAAAATGAAAAGTAGTCCTTACACAGACCATATTTACAATACATATAAACTATGACCAGAATATATAAAGAATTCTTAGAGCTCATTAATAGACAACCCAATTAAAATGTAGACATAAGAAGATGATAAATAGCCAGTGTAGCACAAGGAATGGTGTGCAATTCTAGAATCAGAAAAATACTAATCAGTACAATAATAAGATTGAATTATACACTCATCAGGGAGATGAAGTTAAAAGTTTTAAAAGCCTTGTCATGACTTTTTCTTTTTGTTGGATTCTCCCCCTTTGCATTTAATTTGTCATGACCAATGGATGCATTCTGCTGGGTTTCCTGGGGTTGTGATCCTCATTGTCTTTTCCTAGGGTATTGTCTAAAATTTTTTGGAGTGCTGGTTTGGTATTCATGAAGTTCCTGAGGTGCTCTTTGTCATGAAAGTATCTTATTTCTCCATCAATTTTGAAAGATAGTTTTGCAGGGTACATCAGTCTGGGTTGGAGGCTGTTTTCCTTAGGGCTTGAAATACATCACTCCAAGCTCTTCTTGCCTTGAGGGTTTGCATTGAGAAGTCTGCTGTGATTCTGATGGGCTTTCCTTTGTATGTGATTTGTTTCTTTTCTCTCACTGCTTGTAGAATTTTATTCTTCTGTTGGATTTCTGGAATCCTAACTATTATATGCCTATGTGTAGATTTTTTTTGATTAAGGCTAGCTGGAGTCCTATATGCCTCACTTATCTGTATGTCAAGTTCTTTTCCCCTCCTTGGGAAGTTTTCTGCCATCACTTCTGTGAAGAGTTTTTTTATGTCATCTGCACTCTCTCCTCTTTCTTCATTGACACCAATCCGTCTTATGTTATTCTTCTTTGCATCATCTAGCAGCTGCTGGATTGATTTCTCATGTTCCCTTATAATTTTGAAGCAATTTTTCTTTTCCTCCTCACTAATTGCAATCTTATCTTCTATATCTGAAATTCTGTCCTCACATTGGCTCATTCTGCTGTGTAGACTTTCAGTGGAGTTTTTTATGTCCTGGAAATCTATTTGCATCTGTTTTATGGATTCCATTTGTTTGCTATGTTGGGATTCCATCATGTTCCTGAGCTCCTCTCTAGATTTATTAATCATGTCTTGCACTATGAGCAAAATCTTTGCTGTTATCTGAGTAATTATTTCTGATTTCATTTTTCCCAGATCCTCTTTTGTTGCCAGTTCAGAGAGTCCAGGTGGTTGAGCATCAGAGTGTTCAATCTCGTTTCCCTTTGGGGTATCTGTAGGTGATCCAGAAGTCTGTTTTTGAGACTTGTTTACATGTCTTCTCATTTCCACGGGAGGGGGTGCTTCTGGTACCCACGTGGCTCACCTTCTCTGCCCTAGGAGCTTGGGATGGCAGCGGGGGAGCTTCCTTCAGTGTTCTGGGACCGGCTCAGCTTCTCTGCCCTAGGAGCTTGCGATGGCGGTGGGGGAACTTCCTTCCGGGTGCTGGGACTGGCTCACCTCTGTCCTAGGAGCCTGGGCTGGAGGTGGGGAGCTTCTTTCCAGGTGCTGGGACTGGCTGAGCTTCTCTGCCCTAGGAGCCTGGGCAAAACTTGCACTGCTCTTAATCCTGTCTCTAATGCCTACAAGCCTAGATGCTAGACACTTTTCAGAACAAGTGATCTCCCAGACCTATGCAAACAGACAGGACATTAGCGACCTGCCCCTCCAAGACCCTGAAGTGGTGTGCTTCATTGATGGAAGTAGTTTTGTCCAAGACCAGTAAAATGCGAGGGTAATAGCTCTTACTTGGGCATTGAAATTAGAATATCTATACAGACTCCAAATATGCCTTTCTGGTGCTATGTGCACATGCAACAATAATGGGATCAGTCTGAGGAGGTACTTGTTCTGTTGGAAGTCTTTCATAGTCATATTGTCCCTCAGACCACATCTCATTTCTTCTGTCAGCCACTCTTGGGAAAGTAAAAGGCCTCGCCGACCTTGAGAGCCCAAACACCCCTCAAACACAGCACTCCATGGGCCCTGCGGCCACTGCATTTTTTTTTTTAATCTTTGGACATGATGCTGTGAAGGCATTATACATGAATGCACAATGAACATACTGTATGCAGTTTAACAGTCCATGATGCACAGATATTATTTTTACCATCATCTCATATCCATGATGTATTTGCCAAGTGAAATATCTGGACTGGTATTGAGGGGGATTGTATAAAATATTTCTTGAACACCAGAGTGTGAATAGGCTGGGCCAGGATGTTTTTGCTGTGAATAATAGTCCTTATTCTCTGATGTAAGAATTATTTATCTTGTAAGAATCCATACAACTGTGACAGGCTAGTTGGTGAAGTAGTTGCTCTGATGGGGCTTCTTCAGGAGTCATACAAGGTCCTCTTATTATGGTAAGTTTTATTTTATTTGGGGTAACTCTGTATCTTACAGATGGAGGCTGTCTATGATCATTTTGCTGACTCTGGATCATCAGAACCTGAAATAAATGTTCTAATTGGTTGTGTCACCGCTGTAACAGAGGGTATTGTCTACATTAATAAAGAAACTTCCTTCCGCCTAGATACTGTTTGTGAAGGTATGATTTTACGTTTTTACGAAGATATAGTATAAGAGGTAATATTATTATATACTTGGCTCCAGTTAGCATCTCTAAATATGTGAATTGGGTACTTGAAAATAAAATAATAGATAATTGAGAAACAAATAGGTGATATTTATAAAAAATCGCTGCTGTGATTTCTTATGTGTGAATACAATCATTAATGCCTTGTATACATTTTTCAGTAATAAAAATGTTTAATTTCTAATTGATGAAAACATTCTACAATGTAAAGGATACTATTATCTTTTACTTTTTACTATTTTCAACATATATCAAATGCTTCAAATTAACTTTGGAGATAGCCTCGTAGCCTGGTGTGTGTGTGTGTGTGTGTGTGTGTGTGTGTGTGTGTGTTTATGTATGCTCACTGGTGAATTCTATTAGAAATCAGTAGATACGTTCTAAGTTTCTGTGTACATCTAAAGCTGTATTGGCAGGCAGTCAGGCTCAGCCTTGTGCTCTCACCTATGCACTAGACTGCCCCTGCCAAAGGAGCTGTGAATGTGACCAGTTGATTAATAAATCCTGTGCTGCACCAAAGAAGTTGGCACAGTAGAGGCGAATTAATGGTGAAAGGATTGGAAACTTCTCTTTTGGCAGAAATATTTATAAGGTGTCTGTCTTAAACATATACAAAATGGACTTATATCCAATAGAAGGTATGTGGGGTATTACAGCATTGGAGGAAGCTGTGAAATTACACATGACCTTGGGGATGAGGTAATTGCACTCACTTTTTTCCATGGTTGGTTTAGGTTTTGTGCCTTACAAGGGTGACTGGTTGGAGGTTGTGTATTCCACAGAGCCAGGCATATCGCACATCAAGGCATACTCAGTGAAGTCCATGAACTCTAGGCATGTGGATGAGGTAATTTGTTTCCATGTTGCACTTGACATTACTTTCTGTCAATTGTTCCTTTAAGGCTGACTTTGTTGTCTGGGATCCTACTGAGTGTGGTTGGAAAACAAGAAAATATATTCTTTGCCAAAAGGGGCATATTTACTTCTTAAAAAGGAAAGACTTCTAAAAGGAAATAAATATGCAATAATGTTGAACATGCATATAATTGATTTCCACATTATGTAGTTAATTGGGTATTACGATGTTCTGAGATGAACAGTTATGAGAACAATTTGCTTGCAGGAATGCTGTGGGGGAAAGAATGAATGCAGTGGGTGGTGGGTTGTGAGCATCCAAGTAAAAGCTGGGCCATGCCTTGGGTGGTGCAGCCTGAAAATGAGTAGGATATACAGTGAATGGCCGTGGTGGGTCAAATCTAGAGCAAGGTTTCTCATCTGAGACGGAGAGCCTATTCCCACGGACTCTGATAGTACTGGGGTGAAGTGTGACCTGGGGACACGTGTGTTTACAGAGACCCCGGGTGTTGCCAGTGCCTCTGGCAGGCTGGGAAAGTGGTAGGGGCGGAGTGGCCTGCAGGTGACAGCCAGAGTGAGGAGGTGCAGAGGCGGTTACCATGTGCTATGCTTTCCCCACTCATCTCCATCATTTCCCCTCACAGGTCAGCATTACTAGTGTCCATGGAAGACATGGGGTGATAGACAACAAAATCTTTTTCACCTTGGATTCACTGAAACTCCCTGCTGGTTATGTACCTCAACGATATGATGTCGTCAACGTGGTCGTAGTGGAGAGTACTCAGTCCTGCTATTTGTGGAGGGCAGTTTCTATGACCCTAGCTCACAGGTGTTAATAACCCAGCCTTTCATTTTCTGTTCATCCTTACTTCTATGGGCAGTCAACTGCCTGGTCCAGTGGAAAAGCTTTGCTTAGTGAGCTTAAACAATATGTTAAATATAAATTTTCTCGTAAACACACTAGGTAGTTCCCTTGGGAGAATGAGCCAACTCTAGGGAAGGACCTTATTAATTCAAAAACATGCTAAAGCTGGCTCTTGATTGTAAGAAAAAAACACACACTGCCATTCAGTTAAATTCCTTCTTTTCCCTGTCCAGAAGCAGACTATATGCTGGCGGGGACCTGTTAAGGCTCTCAAGTAAGGTGCAGAGTTGGAAGGCTTAAGAGGTGGTGGGGCCAGCATGGTAATGGGCAGAATCGCCTACCCTTCAAGTGTCGGTCCCGCTTATGCTTTCTGTCCAATTTTCATTTGTCCATGCCATTGTTCCTCTCCGCCTACTTATTCAAGTTTATTAAATTAGTGGTTCCTTATGTCCCTTCTTCTCCATGCTAGACTGTAAGCTCCATAACAATCGGGTGTATTCTTTTTCATTAACTCATTGATAAGCACTTAGAAGAACACCTGTTATATACGAGGGCAGAGTTAATGTTGTTAAGTTCAATAAATCCATTATCCGAGCAGCACTAATGTCTACCAGTGGTTAATTCATCGTTCAATCCATCAGAATAAAATTGTTTAGCATCATATTACACTTCATTTGGTTGTATAAAAGAAAACGTTGCTGTGCGTGGTATCCATGGGATAGCTACTCCTTTTTTTTTTTTTTTTTGGTACTAGGGATGGAACTCGGGTCCTTGAGCTTTCAGGGCAGGCAGCAGAACCACTGAGCTAAATCCCCAGCCCAGTGTGCATGGTGTCTATAGACTCCCGTGAACCACTCTGTGGGAGAGGTGCAGCCCACCTGCAGGTGAACCGATAGCCCCTTGAAGGATGGGCCAGGTTTCGCCCATGCGGACGGATAGTCCCAAAGCCGCACAAGCATACTCCATGAAGCTATGTGCTTTCTCTTAGCCAGGTAAGAGCCTCCTAGGGGAAGAGCTGTTTTAAAGCTTTCAGCATCACTGGGAAGGGGCATGGAGCGCGTCTCCAGCTCTGGGATTCATAATTCACCAAAACACCCTGGTCCTCCAATAAGCAGTTAGTTTAGTTCTGAGTTTGTTTTACAGGTCACGTGGGACCTCGAAACCACCCAGGGGTGAGTTCTCCCCTTCATAATAAAGGAACACAGTAGGAGTGAACATCTTGTACAGCTTAAGCTGTCACTTGTTCTGTCACTGCTCCCTGCCCCCCAGGATTCCTGACCCGAGGCTCAGGAGCCCCTGAGAGAGAAAGGGCAAGGTGGGAGCGGTGGCGTGTCAGAGTCCCTGAGAGAGTTCACGCAAAGCACAGCCAGACCCTGTGGGAATCACAGAGGAGGCCGAGTTGGTAGAAGCGATGGCCTGGCCATGGAGTCCCCAACTCCCACGAACTCCCCAGTGTGGCTGAAGTGGAAGAGAGTTCTCTGAGAGCAACAGCACATGGTCAGCGCACTCGGGTGTGATTCCGTCACGGCCACTGTTGCCAGATGTCCGCCTTGGACTGAGGGGTCACTGCAGCAGCAGGGCTGCCACAGTGTGGGGGTGATAATGTTTCTTCATCTTTGTACGTAGCAAACCTCTGCATCTGTTTCCTGTGGTAGGGCAGGTCCAGGACAGCTGCACAGTGAGCATTTCGCCTTAGGGATAGGTCAACCCTGAGTCTTGGCCAGAATTTGGCAGGCATGGCCTTTGCTCATCTCAGCTCATCCAGGGCCCACACTGCTCTCCCTTAACCGATGTCATTCTGGCGCTAGGCCTGGGGAGTGGGAGGTAGCATGCCTTGTTAGCATCATGTTTCCTTGGATTGGAAATACATGCATGAAAATACAAGGACCTTGCACCCCAAGATTTCGGGGTGCTAGTGTTCTTCTGTAGAGCTTTGCCATGAATCAGGTATTGAGTTCCCTCTGTGGTTCACATGCTGAAAGCTTGACCCCCAATGCAATGCTATGGAAAGTTGTGATGCCTTTTGGAGGTGTGGCCTGGTGGGCGGTGACTGGGTCATGACCACTCCCCTGAAGGGATGAGTGCTGGCTTCAAGGGTGGGTGAGGTCTCGCAGGAAGGAGTGGATTAGTTCCTAGAGTGTGGATTGTTACATAAGGGAGGGCCTGGCCCCTTTGGTCTCTGGCTACCTTTTCTGACCTGTGACCGCTCTCCTCCCACCTCTCTCTTCTCTTTCTCCCTTCCTCAGTCCTTCGCTCTGTCCCATGTGCTCCTGCCATGGGATCCTATCTGCTATGAGCCCCCACCAGAAGCTGGTGCTGGAACCACGGTTTGGGGTCTCCAGAACTGTGAATAAAACTACCTAGGCTCATATCCTTCCTCCAGCACGGGTGACCTTGGGCAAGTTACTTCACCTTTTGAGCCTTGGTCACCTCATCTCCCAAAAGAGAGACGTGTGAGTGTCTGTTGTGGAGCCCTCGTGAGTGTTACATTAGTCCATGTAGCGTGCTCAGAGCAGTAACCTGGCTGTGTCGGCCCGTTTTCCCATTGCTGGGAAATTACAGAAGAGGTTTCATTTGGCTCAGTTTTGCAGAGGCTTAAGGCCATGGTGGCGCTGCCTCGGAGGCAGATACACGGTGGTGAAGGGTGTAGTCAGAGCAAGGCTGCTCAGTTCCTGGTGGCCAGGATGCAGAAGGCAGAGGAAGAGCGCCAGAGAGAGACTAGCCCCGAAAAGCAGGCCCCAGTGACCCAGCTCCTCCCGGCTCATTCCGAGGTGACCAGTGGGTGAATCTGCCGATGCCCCTATGGTCCAATTCCCTCTCCAGCAGCCTCTTATTCCAGCTGACAACTGAGCTTACCTGAAACACGGACAGAAAGTTCTCAATAAACGGAAGCCTTCTTGTTCTTTCTCTTTTTCCGCTTAATCATCAACGCACGTGGAGATTCTTAAACCCCTTTAATGAGTATTTACTTGCTATTATTTCTTAACTTCCATGTCTTCCTTTGCGCCTGCCGTTCTCATGGCTCACACACTTTTTAGTAATCCTTCCAGCAAGACTGGATGGATGGTAAATCTCTAAGCCCTGCTATGTGTCAGGAGGTGTTGATTTCACATCCACGCACACATTCTCAGCTCCCAGGAATTTTCTGAACACTCTGAAGACATTGTGATGCATATGGTGAATTGGGAATCCATGCCTTCCCCAGTCTCCAATGCCCTGCACCGTCAGAGAACTGAAATTCTGCATTTCCCGGTTGCCCACCAGTAAGAAGCTCTGAGTGTCAATTAGAGCCCGCTGGTGAGGGGCCCTTGGGTGAGACTCGTGATGGACAAGAAGCGCCGAGCATCTTCCTGCTTCTCTGCTCTGTTCTCCTGTCCAGCGCAGTCCCACAGCCTCTCTGCTTAATGGCCGCGGGGCTCCTGTCCTAGTCACTACTGCAAACGTGCCCAAGGCTGTGCTGGTGGCAGGAGCTTTCTGATCCATGCATCCCAGCCATGGGGCTGTGGGCTTGGCGTAGAAGACTCCAGCGAGGTGTTCCTGATTTCCTCACACCTGGACTGGACACAAGTGCTTTCTCCCTTGGTGGGGCAGCTCTGCGGTGGAATCCTGGGCGTTTTGGAGGCTCAGCCTCAGTCTCACTCTTTCAGTGCTTGAAATTACTTAGCAAGCACCTGGCCTGGGGCTAATTGAACTTCTGCGTAAAATGGCTACAGTGGTTTCTGTGTCCTGTAGCTGAACCCCTATTGACGCATTGTCTTTTGTCAGCCATTGTGGGGGACGATGTTAGCTGTCAATCTGGTTGTTATTCATTTTGGGGTGGCTTGTTTTCCCTCTCTAGTGGGCTTTAGGTTACTCACTTTGTCCTGAATGTTCTTCAGCTTCACAGAAATGTGTCTAGCAGTATATTTTGTGTGCACACATATTTACTTCTAGTCACCACTTGGGTCCTTTGTCACGTAGCATCTAGACACGCACTGGGCACAGGGCAGATTGGGGATGAAGGGACTTGAAGGAGATTGTTTCACCCCATGGCTTGAGCAGGCCACTTCTTTTGAGGAGCCCCCAGGTAGGCAGGTCAAGATACCCCAGGTCCCAGTCTTTGGCAGACAGCATATTTCCGCCTCCTACATCCACACAGAATGCCTCCTTCTGGCTCCTACCACAACCGTGGCCACCTCGGCTTGCTGGGCATCCTGGCTTCTCAGGCCTGTTTTCTATCCCAGCCTCCAAGGAGGTAGAGCCTCAGGTCCCCCTTGCTGCTCTGCATCCCCACTGCTTCTGGGCCTGATGTTTTCCTGGTGAGAGTGGCTGTTCTTTCTAAGACACATTATTCATTGTTACCATGTGGTTAGAAAAGTGGGTGGGGATGGAATGGGTCAGGGTGGTACAGAGAGAGTCCAAGCTGACATCCTGACCCAAAGTCATTTCCCAACACTCAGTGATAAAAGGCACGTATCTTTTCCTTTGTGACAGAAAATGTACTCCCCCATTGTTAAAAGGGGAAGTAGAAATGGTCAATAGGCATGGAAAGTGTTTCATCCTGATCATGGATGCCCCATAAAAGGCCAAATTAAGTGATTTTAAGGTGTCAAATTGGGAGATCGATAACCCTGATTAGATCCAGGTAAAGGGGAGGAGAGGGAAAGGATCCAGTTTTCTGCCCCAGGAGATTGAATTGAGCTCTCAATAAATTGGAGATGATGAAGCAAGAAAATGTGTAGGGAAGTGACTTAAATTAAACATTATATAGGTCTCAAAGTGACAGAAATGCACCCAGCTCCAGGCAATGAAAGGCAGTAACAAGATTTTAAACATCTATTGTGACTGAGAACTCTCACTCTAGATTCAGAAACTCATTCCTCACTGGACTGAGTAGAGGATCCTGGCACCACAATGAGGGATGGGATCAAATGTCCCACACCATGCCTGTCCTTTGGCCCACTTCTAGGAATGCATATGGAGGATCACGACTTTTCCATGTGTCACTGCATCATTCATCAAACAAACATAAACCCAAACCCAGACACCAAAAACCTCAAATTCCCCAAACAAACAAACAAACAAAAACAAACAGTAAGTAACCCAGAAACTTTGGGAAATGTCTGTGATGTTACCTTTCTTCATACACTGGAGCACTAAGTAGCTTTGAATGGAGAAAAATAGTAACATGCAGTCTCTCTCTGTATGTGTGGGGAGGGAGGAAGAGAGAGAGAGAGAGAGAGACAGAGGGGAAGGAAACAGGATCATCTTCTGCCTTTGGCATGCACTCTCCTTCCAGCGCAATTGCCTGGCCCTCCAGGGGAAGGAGTTCACAAGAGAGCTTCTGCTCAGGGATGGCTTTCAGACTGGGCTCCCACTCTCGGAGTCTCTGGGCTGCAGACCAAGGGTGCAGCGAGCGTGGGGTTCCACTGCCAGTAGCAGTGCAAGGAGCCCGACAGAGTGGGTGGCGACACCACACCCTCACAGGAGGTGAGTTCCCGCCACTCGGGTCTTTCCCACTTTATCAAGGCTGCCCCAGGTGAGGCCTGGTGACAAATGGTGACAGATTTCATCCCACTGAACTCCCAGGAGCACCCCAAAGGCCTTCCCTAATGGCATGGGGTTGTGTGTGGCGTGCAGGGCTAACGCAGAAGTAAGTGACAGAGCTGGGTTCAGGGTCTCCCGCCGGTGTGTTCCTTTGCCACTGCAGGCCGAGGCTGCCCGCTTCCTCTGGAGCTGGTCCTCTCTGGTCACCATGGCTCCGCCCCAGGCCCAGGGCTGAGCCCCTCCTTCTTGCTGTGCTGGACAATGAGATGCCTTCGGTGGAGATGAGGCCATCAGGGACGGGACAAGGGGATGTGGAGGAGTGAAGCAAAGCTCAGGAACCTGGGGCTGTCTCTCCTGTGGTGGCAGATGCCACATGGCATCCCCACCAGTGCTGCTGGGAGGGTCTTGTCAGGGTGCTCGGACCTCGGGGACCCCTTGGTGAAGGCAACTGCATGTAACCAGGGCACCTAACACTTCAGTCTGAGCAAACCCCGTGTGCCCAGGGTCGCTCCCGCCTGGGGCCCTGTGTGCCTTCCTTGCACCTGCTGGGCTGTCCTCCCCAGCGCTGCACCGAGTCTGCCCTGCCCCACCTCCATCCCTGCTCCCAGCCTCCTACCCTGCCCTCCTCCCCAGCTTTCAGCCCTCTCACAAACCCCCAGCTCACCTCAGCCCAGGCTCCCTGGCTTGTCTGAGGAGCCAGTGAGGGTCTGGGTCTAAGATTGGGGGAGGGAGGCGGGCTTCCAGGTCCATGGCCTGGTGGGTGGCTGGTCCTCTCCAGGTGTCCCCAGGAAAGCAGTGGGGGGAACCATCACCTGCCACTCCAGAGGGGCCTCAAGGCTGCACAAAGTGACCTGCAGATAGTCAGTTTCACTTCCCTTTACCCTCAAGGTTCAGCTGCACTAAACACTTTGAACACCCAGCTCTAAAATGGACCGACAGACTTGCTTCAGGTTTAACCAAGGATGGGAACAGGACCAACGGCCCTGTCCTGAGCCGGGCTCTGCTGCAGCAGGCCTAGGTGGGGGCAGTGGTCCCAAAAGTGAGGCCTGGCTGGGGCTTCTGAGCAGGAGGCTGCTGGGCGGGGCCAGGCCCTCTGAGGCTCCCCTGCTCCTGGCCCCAGAGCTGGTGACTGCCCCTCCCCCAGGCCTTCACCCTCACAGAAACCCCAGCAGAAACAGGAGGCCTCCAGCCAGTTGTGTAGTGTGCAGAATGCAAGGGCTTTCTTTTTCACTTGGGGAGACAACAAGATGTGACAACACCAGAAACAAGACAAAGGTTCCGACTGACAATTCCGGCCAGTGCCGAAGGCATCACAGAGAAACACAAAGACATCCACGACACGTCTGCCTTTGGAGAAGTTCTACCATCCAGGACAGACTGCAAATAAATAAAGTGCATCGAGACCCCATCACGCAGCAAGGGCCCTGTGGGGGAGAGAAAGCATGGCCAGAGGGGAGGCGGGAAGCAGTTTGCCATCCACTCAAGGCCAGGCCAGTGCCAGGAACACGAGGCCGAGGCCTGCTCTCTGCCCTCTCTTACTAATCTCTTTGGATGCAGACAGCCACAGGCCAAGCCAGGGCCCCGGGCAGGCCTGGGGTCCACAGCAGCAGGGCCGCTGAGGGTCGGGCCCGAAAGCGGCACACTCATCCCTGCCTGTTCGGAGGGCCTCCAAGGCCCAGGCCAGCCCCTGGCACAGGGCAGGGTGGGCACCTGGAATGGCTACTCCTGCTCCTCAGCTCCACCGCCACCACCCTCACAAGCAGACACAGGCACATGCTGCTCCCATGTGTGCACAGGGGCACACTCAAATTCGTACACACACTCAGTGAAGGGCCTTCCTCTTTCCTTCCATGCTGGCCCAGGAAGGGGCTAGAGCTGGGCATCCGGTCACTCAGAGGGTAGGACCAGGGTGGAAGAGGGCCACACCTGGGGCGCAGACCCTAGGAGGCCCTGGCTCCTGCTTCCCTCTTCTCCAGCCCTGTGTGGCTCCTGTCTCTCACAGGTGGCTCCCAGAGAGCACCCCTGGGTGGACTCAGAGGCTGAAAGTTCACCAGAGGGGGTCCCGGGGAGACAGGGGAGGGGGAACCAGGGAGACCAACAGGACTTGGCGCTTGGGGGAGATCTGGCACAAGGACGGAAGCCATGGGGCTCAGGCTGTGGGAAACCTCAGGGGCCAAGTGACAGCAGTCTTCCAGCCTTTGTTTTTAGGGTGAGGCAGACCAAGTTCTTCATGCAGGACCTTGGCTGCAATGGGCAGCTTTGGAGTGGAGATGGTAGGAGGCGGGACCACGCTGTCCTTGGGGGGCCAGACTGCCGCAGGTTCCAGTCCCAGGAACTGAGCAGAGCACGGGCCTGGAGCTACCACTGCCAGGGAAGCTGAGGGTGGGAACCGGGTAAGTGTGCTCCCTGGGTGGCTCCTGGCTGTTTGGGGACCACGGTTTCACTCCAGGACCAATCCCATCAGTTGGGATGAGCTTTATCCCACGTGATACTGGGGATGGGGGCCTGAGCCTGGGGA
Organism: Heterocephalus glaber; assembly: GCF_053883595.1. Taxonomy (NCBI): domain Eukaryota; kingdom Metazoa; phylum Chordata; class Mammalia; order Rodentia; family Bathyergidae; genus Heterocephalus; species Heterocephalus glaber. Next base: position 11,258,861 of record NW_028258461.1, read on the forward strand.
CCGACAGATGCAGGCATGCCATGGGTCTCGGCCCTATCCCAGCCCCAGGTTTATCTCTTCACCCTCCTGGTCACCTCTGTCCCCAGAGCCACATGGCCACTATCATACTCCACCAGCAAACTAGGAGGCTGGTGTCACACAACTGCAGAGGAGCCTTTGGACAAGCTCAGGAAGGTGGGGACGGTGGGGAGGACGTGGCTCCCCAGCAAGGCCTGGGACCCGCCTCTTGTGGCCCTCCTCAGCTTGCTGTTCTTCCACATTTCCTGTGACCCTCAATCTCTCCTCAAGGAGAGCCAGACCCCCAGAATCCCTACCCCTGGGCCCCTATGTCCCTAGGTGTCCCGGCAGCTCTGTGCTCCCTCCCTAAGCTGCCAGGTCTGGGAGAAGCCTGCAGAAGGTAATCAAGCTCCAGTGCAGTGGCCAAGTCAGCTTCATCCCCTCCTGTGTGTGCCAAGCTCCGATCCCATCCCCTTCCCAGAGCCCCTTCAGGCTCGGTAGGTGGGAGAATCCACCTCCCTCACAGTGTTGCTTAGCAGATCTCCGTGCCCAGGGAACATGGGCCTCCTTCCTATGCCAGGCCCGGTCCCTGGGCCTCCCCACCCCCCTGGGCCTCTCCTGGCCAGGCGCTTCACTCTGCTGCTCCCAAGGCAGCTGCTGGACCAGGAACCTGACTCTTGATAAAGCCAGAGAAGAAGCGGCAACCATCCACAAAGACCAAGGCCTGAAAGAGAAAGAACAGGGAGGCTTCAGAGCTGCCCAGCCACCGAGAGGGGTCTTGTCCTCCTTTCCGCATCCTCCGCAACCCTCTTCTTCAGCTGCCCTCCTGGCCTGTCTGAGCACTGCAGCCTGCTCAGAGGGCTCCTCCCACTTTCTCAAATCCCTTGGGCACACAGTGGGCTCCTGGGCCGTCCATGGCTAGAGGGTGGGCTTGTGTTCCTGGGAAGGCAGAGGAAGACCCTGCAGGGAGCCTGGGCTGACAGGGCCAATGAGCAAGGCCGGGGAAGGGACAGGCCAGAACACCTTTCCCACTCTTCCCTAGCTGCAAGCTTTCCAAATGTCCTCAGATGTGGCTCGGGTGCAAGGGCTACAACAGGAGCAGACAGAGGCCAGTGCCCCGTCCCCAAATGCAAGGCAGGAGGCAGTTTGGGGAAGGGCTGTGGAGGGTGGTAGTGAGGTCCAGGGATCTGAGGACTGAGAAGCAGGCAGACCCGGGGTCTGGATGAGAAGAGAAGGAGTAGTTCTCTGTCTGTTGGCCTGAGACTGACGCAGGGGAAGGGTGGCTGGATCTGCTCTCCCCTGTGCCTTCCCCGGGCTTCTCTGGTCCATTCTTCCTTATTTCCCAGGGTTCAGGTGACATCATCCTTACCCGAGTAGGCGGGGCAGGGACTGGGGGACAGCAGAAGGGGGCTCTTGTCCATGTGCTGGTGATGGCGTGACCCGCTGGGATGCCCATCGTGGAGCAGGGCAGCACCTGCCCATGTCTGCCTTTCCTTTTCCTAGCTGAGCTGGGTAGCTTTTTGGGCTGCTCTCCCTGGCTGTCGTCCCCATTTCTCCCAAATCACCAAGGGGCCTCAACATCTAGAGGTCAAGGCACCCCCCCCCCAACCTGTAGCCTCCTACCTTTCAGTGCAGGGCCCTGAAAGTCAAGCTGCTGCCGCCGAATTCCTGCTTCCTTCTTACCCCTTTTGGCCCCTGTGAGGCAACAGGTCGGCTGAACCCGAAAATTTTTCGCGAGCCCACTGCCAAGGACCCGTTGCGCGGGTCCCCGCGGGGGGCCCGGGCGGAGTCCAGGGTCGGGTGCTGAGGTCGCCTGGGCGTCCACCCGCCGGGAGGTCTAGGGCCCAGGCTTCGGGCTGTGTCGCCTCCGCCCCCGCCGCGTCCCAGTGTCCCCGGGTGGCCCCGCCGTCCTTCCTGCAGCGTCCCGGCCCTGCGCGGTGGGCGGGCAACTCTCCCTCCCGCCGGCCCGGCCGCCGCCGCCAACGCCACCGCCACCGCCACGGCCACCGCCACCGCCACCGCCGCGGCGCTCACTCGATCCGCACCTGCAGGCGCACGTTGAACATCACCGAGGCCACCATGTAGAAGCAGGGGAAGTTGGAGCGCAGCCGCCAGGCCAGGTCGAAGAAGGTGAGCAGCGTGCGCGTGAGTCCCTTGCAGAAGGCGCTGTAGGAGCCGCGCACCGCCGCGGAGCGCGATAGCCGGACCGCCAGGCCCAATAGGGCCGCCGCCGCCGCCGCCGCCGACAGAGCCGCGGACGCCGCCATGGGCCCCGGCCGCCGCCGGCCCCGCCGACCTCGCGACCCGCAGGAGCGCGAGCCTAGAGGCAGCGGGACCCGAGTCCCTGAGCGCCCCAGCCGCCCCGAAGCCCCGCCCGCCGGCCCGCCGGCTCCCCGCCCTCGCCCCCGCCCCGGCTAGGGCCACTGCCCTGGCCACCACCTCCGCCCCTCCTCCCCGCCGGGGACCCGAGGCCCGCCGCCCGCTCGGCGGCTCCTCCTCCTCCTCCTCCTCCTCCTCCTCGCCGAGACCGCCCTCCGTGTGGCCCCGCCCCTATCAGGTCCCGCCCCCTTCCGGGAGCCGCCAAGTGGTCACCGCCCAGGACGGGGCTGTCTGGACGGGAGCCACGCCCTCCCCGCCACGCCCACGGGGCGGCCCTGCGGCGGAAGCCTCGCCCCTCTCGGAACCCTCCCCGGGGGTACTGCCCCGCCTCCTCCCGTGCTCCAAGGCACAGCCTGAGGCCAGGGCCTCTTGGGAGGCGCTGCTGCCAGGGACCCCTCTGGAGAAGTCCTAGGCTGCGGTGGGAGCGGAGGGCTGGCTGGTCTGGACCACCATGCTGATTCCGTTCGGGATGATCTTCCAGAAGCACCCGCCCACTCGCCCCGGCAGCCTCCCCCGTCCTCCCCCAGGAGAGCCAGACAGCCAAGCCCCTGGGCTTTAAGTCGCCTTTCTCTTGCTTTCGTTCGCGTCGTGCAGCGAGGGTAGCACGGGTGACTCCGCTCTCACACGCGTGCGTCGCGCTCCTTTGCTGGCGTATCTGCTGGTGGCAAATATGTCCTTACCGGGGAATTTCCCTTCCTAAGCACGTCTCTTAATCCACCGTGTGCCCTGCTTGCCGCACAAGTGTTCTGGCTTTCATTTGCCCTTATTTAGGGCCTTTTTGCTTGACTTGCTCGAAAGCTTTTTCGCGGTTTCGCGTCATCGTTCACCCGCGTAAAACAAACCCAACCCAAACCTGCGTCTTTTCTGACTACTTAATGAAACGAAGAAATGCTCACATTTCCTCATGGTTGCGACTTCAAAGCGGTCACCGCGACCGCATCCCGGTTTTACCAAAGACTGTCCTCAGTTGGCCCTCCAGAAGTGCCTGTTCACCTCACCCCTGAAGGTCTCTAAGGCATCAGGCGCAACTGTTTTAAGAAACCCTGCAGGTTCACATACACAGGGTCCATTGTCCAAGCGACGTTTCTGACTTAAAAATCTAAAAATCCGTAAGAGGCAGAATTGAAGCATTAAGAAAACGGTGGGAGATACAATAGTGCAGAGCAGGATTTGGGCGAGTCCCTTTTCCCAAATGCCCCCAAACAGATGTAGTACATCTGTTAATACAACCTTTAGGAATTAAGGGAAACAAACACATCCTCAGAAAAAAAGATGAAGGGGATTTGTCAACAGCAGTCCACCCTTCAGTAATGGCTAAACTTATTCCCCCAAACATAAAGGAAATGATAATTGAAGGACAATAGCACTTCGGGAAATCAAAAGAAAAGCTGAAATGTGCGAAGGTAGAGGTAAACATATTACATTATCCTCCTCCTCGTGAGTGTAAACAATTATGTTTGATGCTGGAAGCAGCAAAAACTACCTCATGTCATGTGATGCTCCATACATGTGGCTGAAATATTGAACACATTTATAATTTTAAAAAAGGAGGTTAGACAGAAGTTCGCAGAAGTGATATTTTGACACCACCCGAAGTGTTTTAAAATGTCAGTGTCGATAGGTTGGGGCTGTCAATAGACTGTGTGTTGTAACAACCAAGGTAAGCACTAAGATTCCACAAACATATATGAAAAATACAGATGAACCAAAATGCTGTTCTCAAAAAATTCAGGTAATCCACAGAAAGGCAAGAAAACAAGAACAGAAGAACAAGAAACAGAAGCAATAAACAGAGAACAAATAATGAAATATCTCACTCGAGTCCTACAAGAGCAATAATGACTTTCAATGTAACTCTCAGTATCAGCTAAGAGAGAGACTGATGAGTGGATTTCCATCAAAACCGTGAATCAAACATATCCTGTCTACTAGGAGCTCAACTTCAAATTTTATTAAATAATTTTAAAGATTTGCTCAAGCATGATTTTATGTTTCCTATAAACCATTTGCCCCCAAGGACTATAGGTGATTGTATAATGACTATAAATTTTAGAAACTTAACTTGGAAGCCCTGAATTCTTGAATGGAAAAAATTATTCATTCCATCCACTTTAATGTTCCCCATGCTGTAGAACTTACCTCCTCGATATCCCTGACCAAGGATAAATTTCTAGTTGGGGCAATGATGATTAAGTGACAGGACCTTTTGTTGTACAAAAGCACCCTTAATCCATTGGTCTAAACTGTAAATTTTGGGAAGCCCTGGAGGATTAATGCTTTAGCACGGTAGATTTTCAGATAGTTCAAGAACACTCATGACTTCTAAATATTTGTTCTCTTAGCAACGATCCTTTCTTTGAATTATTCTTCATGAGATCTGTTGCTTTATCATCTGAGTTTGTTCTGGAAATACTCTATTAATGTTTCTCTTAAAATGAGGCATCTACAATGAAGTGCTCATAGTGGTTTTATTTCTTTTATCTAGACCTCTAGCTTCAGAAAAATCAGATAATAAAATGTTTATGAACAAACTAGTGTTTCTGTTTGAAAGAGTAAGTGTACTGAAATTTAATTCATAGCTCATAAAATCCATCCTTTGAGAATGTGCAATTTTGTGGTTTGTAGTGTTATCACAAAGTGTCAACCGTCCATCACCACTATCTTACTTTATTTTCAGTCTTTTTTATTGATTATACAGATTAAAGTGTTTTATTTTGGCACCTATGCTATGTACATGCATTGATCAATTTCAAATGATCCAATTTTAGGCCATTTTTCTCACCACGAAAAGAAACCCTGTCCTCCTTACCAATGAAACTCCATGTCCCACTGCCACTGGTCCCTGGCAACCGCCAATACAGTTTAGTTTTTGTTACAGAGTCTCACTAAGCTGCCTAGGCTGGTCTCAAACTCGCTATTCTCCCACCTCGGCCTCCCAGTGACGAGATTATAGGCATGCACCATCACACCTTCCTCACTAATGCACTTTCCATCGCTTGGATTTGCCTATTTTGGATATTTCATATAAATGCAGTGAACGATACGTAGTGTTTTGGGATGTCCTTTTTTCATTTAGCATAAAACTGTCAAGGTTTATCATATAGAATGTATCTGTGTTTCCATTTTTATGGTTGATTGCTATTTTATAGGTACAGCAAATTTTATTCACCCATCAACCAGCTGATGGGCATTTGAGTTGATTCTACTTTTCAACTACTATGAATAACAATGTTATTCATATTCATGTACACGTTTGTGTGTTTTCTTCTCTGTTGTGTACAGATCTAGCAGTGGAATTGCTGGGCCCTGTGGAAAGTCTATGTTTAACTTCCTGAAGAACAGCCAGAAAGGTTCCCAACTAGCCGCACCATTTAACAATCCTTCCCACAATATCTGAGGGCAGACACTCGTTACTGTCTGTCTTTTGGATCATAAACCTCCTGGTAGAGGTCAGACTGCAGCCAGTTGTGGTATAAATACATTCCGTTCTGTTTCCATCCATCTGTTAGAAGGCATTGTGAAGACAGTAAAACAGAGGGCTCAGCACTTGCTTGGTCCTCCACAGGACAGAACCCAAGCAACAGGTGTGTAGTGACGTGTGAAGGAGAGTGGCTGTGAGGGGACCCTGGAGTCCAACAGCAGAGAGATGGAGACCTGGGGAAACGCAGAGAGGAAGCATGTAGCATATCAAGGGAAACACAGCGTCCCAGCACCTGTCATGTGACATCATGCTTGGGGAGGGTGATTCACCCCTCTGTGGGGAAAAAGTAACAGAGAGAGCCTCAGCTCCACATCAAGCCAGCACCTCGCAGACACACGGCCTAAACCAATGAGAGCTGCAGACTGCACAGCTGCCTGGCTTTGGAGAACAGTGCACTGCATCTCCCTTGGATCCCCCGGGGTGAGAAACACAGGTTTCTGCGCTTGTAGTGCTCAGAGGGTCAGAAACCCCTCGATCATTCCACTGCACTGCCTCCGTGGCTGAGATTTAGCTGAGTGCAAAGGCCCTGGGTTCCAGCTCCACTATCAAAGAATAAAAAAGCTATCCTACGTATAATGATGAAGGAATCAAGTCAGCAAGAAAATTTAACAAGTATAAATCTGTATGCAGTGAACACCAGAACCCTGAATCTCACAAAACAAATACTACTAGATTTAAAAGGAGAGTTGGGCCACAATCCAATGTTAAAGGGGGGCTTCAATATTCCTTTCTCACAAATTCATCCAGATAGAGAAATCAAGAAAGAACTATCAGTCTTATTTCAGTATACACCAAAAGGACTTAGTAGCTATTTATAAATTATTCCATTCAATAGCTGCAAAATATGCATTCTTTTCATTACTACATGGAACTTTTCCAGGAACGAGGCAAATATCAGGCCACCCAACAAGTGTTAAAAAATTCAAAGCTGGGCATGATGGTACAGACTTGTTATGTCAGCACTCTTGGAAGCTGAGGCAGGAGGACTCAAAATTCAAACCCAGCCTGGGCAACTTAGCACCTTAGCAAGTCACTGTCTCAAAGTAACAAGTAAAATGGGGAAGATGATGCAGTTCAGTGCAAAGGCCCTGGGTTTATTCCCCAATACCACACACACACATGCACGCATGCACAGACGCACATGCACACACAAAATGGAAATGGTACCATGCATCTTCTCTGATCCCAGTGGAAAGAAACTAGATATAAACAGCAAGTGAAACTGCAGAAAGCACACAGTGACCTGGAGACTGAACAATATACTTTTAAATGAGCAATAGGCCATTGAAGAAGTCAGAGGGGAGATTTTAAATTTCCAGAGTCAAACAAAAGTACCAGCATACCAAAACCTGAGGGATATAGCAAAGGCAATACCAAGAGTGAAGTTTATAAAAATGAGTGACTACATAAAAAACAGATCTCAAATAAATAACCTAATGATGGTTCAAGTTCTTAAAAAAAACCAAAACCAAAACCAAAAACCAAACAAAATTAGCAGAAAGAAAGATATAATAAAAATCTCTGGAAAAGCCAGGTGCTCTAGTACAGGCTTGGCAAGAGCAAGTTTCAGACTGGCCTGGGAAACTTGCCGAGAGTCTATCTCAAAAAAAAAAAAAATGAAAAATGAGCTGAGGATGTGAAGCTCAGTGGTAGGCCCCTTACTAGTGTGTGTGTGTGTGTGTGTGTGTGTGTGTGTGTGTGTGTGTGTGTGGTTGGATCCAATCCCCAGGACCTCCAAGAAAAGACAGAAATAAATGAAATAAAAACTAAAAGGACAATACCAGAATCAATGAAACAAAACCTTGGCTCTCTGAAAAGATAAACAAAATTAACAACAAACCTTTACCTAGACTAGGAACAGATATATAGCTATAGATATAGATATATAGAGACACATAGAGAGAGAGAGAAGGAAGAGGCCAATAAAAATAGAAATAAAAAGGAGTCAGTAAATCTGATGCCAGAGAATTTCAAAGGATATTAAAGAAATATTTTGAAAGTCGTTTATGGAAAATCCAGAATAAAAGGACAAATTTCTGAACACATAAGTCTTGTCAAAATTGGCTGAAGAACCTAGACCCATATCTATCATCATGCACCCCAGAAAATCAAAATGGATCAAAGACCTAGATATTAAAACAGGAACACTTAATCTACTGGAAGAGAAAATTGGTAAATCGCTTGAAAACTTAGACACAGGCAAGGGGTTTCTGAATAGAACCCCAGGTAGAGAGGAAATAGTATCAAGAAGAAAAATGGGATTATACCAAATAAAAAAGCTTCTGCACAGCAAAGGAAACAACCAACAGAGTAGAGACAACCTAAATAATGGGAAAAACATTTTGCCAGGGAACCTCATATAGAGTACTAATACCTACAATATATGAAGAATTCAAAAAATAAGCCCTCCCCATAAAACCCCATTAAAAATGGGTAACTGAGATGAATAGGCACTTCTCAGAAGAACTACGAATAGCTAACAAACACAGTAGAAGTGTTCAACATCTCTGGCCATTAGAGAAATTCAAATTCAAACAACGCTGAGATTCTGTCTTACTCCAGAAAGAATGGGTATCATCAAGAAGTCAAATAATAACAAATACTAGCAAAGATTTGGGAGAACTAGAACTCTTCTACATTGCTGGTGGGAATGTAATCTAGTACAGCCACTACAGAGATCAGTATGGGGATTCCTAAAAAAAAATAAAACAAGAGGGCCGGGGATTTAGCTCAGTGGTTTCGCCGCCTGCTGCGCAAGCGCAAGGACCTGAGTTCCATTCCCGGTACCGAAAACAAACAAACTAGAAATTCCATTTAACCCAGCTATTCTCTTTCTGTCTTCCTGAAAGAGTTAGAGACTGAATTCTAAATTTTTTTAGGGGGTGTATGGGGGATCAAACTCGGGACCTTGTACTTGCGAGGCAGGCAGCGAACCACTGAGCTAAATCCCCGGCCCAAAGACCTACATTCTTTTTTTTTTTTTTTTTTTTTTTTCGGTACCGGGGATCGAACTCGGGTCCTTGCCCTTGTGCAGCAGGCGGGGAAACCACTGAGCTAAATCTCCAGCCCCTGAGACTGCATTCTTCAGTGCTATATTTATACCCATATTTATAACACCACCACTCATCATAGCTAAATCTTAGAAGCAGCCTACGTATCTATGAATGGGTGAATGGATAATGAAAATGTATTTATACACAGGGGAGTATTATTCTGCCATGAAGAAGGATAAACGTGAGTCAGTTATAGGAAAATATATGCACCTTGAGTCCATAATGTCAAGTGAAATAAATCAGACAGACGGGCATCAATATTGTGTAACTTCTCTTATATGAGCACTCCAAAGTACAAACTATTCAAGGATCTAAAGAAAAGAAAGACAATAGGGAATAGGGAGATAGATCTCTGATGAGTGTAAAAGGGGTTTTGAGATGCAAGCAGGTGGGATAGAAAGGAGGGGAAGGGGCATAAAAAGAATTAAAGTGCATTATGTACATTGTAGGTAATCCGATTCTCAACTGGAGTGGGAGCGCCCAGCTGAATTGAATCGGCGTGGTTCTGGGCATGGGAGACCTACTTGGGAGGATTGTTGGAATGGTATAAAAGGAGAACGAGAGGGGACCTTCATGCTTGCTGATCTTCCTGGAAAGAGCCTCATTGTGGCTGGTTTTCCTGAAGGGGCTTCCGCTGTTCTTTGCGGAGGGGCTCGGGTCCTCCTAGTTGCCAAGGATGGCTGTTGTACTCTTCAGAGGAGCTCCGGTCTTCACCTTTGCCTTGCGCGTCATTTCCGGCCTTTGGGCACAGACACCTCAGCTTCCAACACTGGCTTTCTGGCGCAGATCCTTCAGTCGACCATAGCAGATTCCTCAGCTTCCTGACACGGACTCATAGGAGTCCCACATTGCTGTGGGCTCCAGGCCTTCCCTCTACTGAATTTCTAAGGGACATTGCGGTGGACTCTAGGCCCTCGGCTGGATTCTTTGGATCTCCAGCATGCAGACAGATCTCATGCACTCTTTTACATTTGACTCTGTGGGTGAATATCGGATGCTAATCTTGTAAGTTTCTGCGTCTTGCATTAAATGTGTCTCTTTTGCAAATATCGACTAATATGTACATGTACCTGCTCCCCAGAATGAGCATAATCAGTGTATACTACAAACATGTACTAATAAAAAATTTAAAAACAAAAGTGGATCAGAAGATATCAAAACTCTAAAGGTATCAATAACAAGTAATGGGATTGAATCAGTACTAAGAAGTCTTCTAAGAAAGAAAAGCCTACAATGGGATGGCTTCCCTTCTAAAGTTTACTAAACTTTTAAAGAAGAACCAACATCAATACTTCTCAAACTATGTCATGGAATTGCAAAGGAAGAGCATTCTAACAAACTCATTCTGCGACACCAGCAACACCTTATTAGAAAATTTGACAAGGCTCCAACAACAAGAAGAAGAAACTCTGTACCCATATTCCTGGAAATGTAGTTGCAAGCTTCCTCAACAAAACGCTGCAATTTGAATTCAACAGCACATTAAAAAGATCATACAGGATGATCAAGTTGCTTTCATTCATGGATGCAAAGACGGTCCAACACCTGCCAATCAATAAATGTAATACAGTCCATAAGTAGAACCAAGGATAAAATTATATGAGCTTTTCAATAGATGGAGGAAAAGCATTTGATAAAATTCAACATCCCTTCGTGATAAAAGCCCTGAGAACACTGACATAAAAGCATCACGGTACAGCATAATAGAGGCTCGTGTGCCAAACCATAGTCAACATCATAGAGTGGGGAAAAAACTGACAGCATTTCCTCTAAAATCAGGAATGAGATAAGGTCGTCTACGCTCACTGTTTGTGAAATAAGCCATAGACAGAAGGACAAATATCTCATGTTTTCTCTCATATATTTGGAAATCAAGTTAAAAGAAGATGACCGGAAGGAAGAAGAGGGATTGTTAGGGACTGCCAAGGGCACAGTGGTGCAGGGGCTGGGTGGCAGGTGGTCATCGCTAGAGGAAGGGTGGGTGGACACGATCGATCAACGCACCATGTATCCATGTGTGGAGCTGTCATAGTGAATACCATCACTTTTACAATTAATACGTGTGAATAATTACAATTATTAAAAGGGAAAGAAACCAAACAAGTAACAGTGAACAAAACTGGGCTGCCCAGCACAGCACACCCGTCCCTCCCCATAGCCCTTGCAAGGCCTTGTGTAATGGGAGACTTCTGCTTGGGTGCAGGCCTGCACTGTGTCACCCAATACAGCCCGTTGGGCACTACCTTCTCCTCTGCTCACGTCTTCCCTCGCAGTGCAGAATTCACCCCAACTCCTCCAGTGTTCCCATACAGATTCGTTGGAGGAAGGCTTTAGTGAAGTGGGAGCCGTCGCTGGAGCAACGGCACCCCAACAGGCCTGGCCTCTGTGAAAGCCAGCCGTGCCTCCTGGGCCCCTGCCTTCTTTACTGCACCCCATGGGCTCCGGCCACAGGCCACTGCTCTGGAGAGAGGAAAACGCCCCACTTCCAGGGCAATAGGCTATGGACTGTGCAGGAATCAGCGTTTCCCACGTCAGCCCAGCTCCCAGCAGCTGTACCGGGGCACATAGCACTCAGGCTCTGCCTGCCTAGGTGCCCCTCCTGTCCCTGCTATGGGGTTGCTTGGCGTCCTGGACGAGGCTGTGCTTTGCCGGTGACTCTTAGACTGCAACAACCAATGCAGCTTCTTCTGTCCTGCCAGAGCTGCAAGAGCCCTCTGACTTTCTGGTCACCACTGAGATTTGGAGGGCACATTAGCCCTGCTTCCCCGCCTGGCTTTCCCTCTCCTGGTTTGCAGTGTCCTTTCTAAAGGCCCAAACTGGCAGAATCCGCTGAACTTTCATTTCCAAAGCCAAAGGCTTTTTTCTCATCTCAAGGTCAGCTTTGGCACCAGGAGGTGACCACCACCATCCAGTGAGGGGCTTGTGCAAGTCACGCCATCGGCCTGCTTTTCCAAACGTGCTGCTAGGGGTGAGAGAAGGGTCTGCCCGTTTTTAGGGTCTCTAAAAGCATTTGTGTTTTCACAGACCCAGTTCCCTATGTGTGGCCAGCTGCGGCTCCCAATTTGTCCTTGTGGGATTAAGAACCGCCCCCCCCATTGCAAGCCTCCACCTCCCCAGGTCCCAGGCTGCCTGGCACACTAGGGAGGCCTGCTGGTGGTGGTGTCAGTTTTCTATGGAGCCCAGGAGTGTTTCCCTTTGAATAATCTGATCATCACGTGCGTTTTGCATCCTAATCTTTCAGCACCTTTAAATGTCTATCAGCAGCCACCCTGAAAGGGAATCATTATCTGCATCCCAGGGATTGAGAGTGCAGGGACTAAATGGCTGGACAGGTCCATGATGCTTGCATGGGGGGACTGTACGGAGTGGAAACGGGGCCTCTGAGACCGGCAAGGTGGTGTCTGTGAAGCCAGTTAATCTGTGTTGATAGCAGGATTACCTGAGCGATAACTGCGTGTCCTATGTGGGACCCTAAGGGGAAGAAAAGGATTTTTGAATAAAGGATAAGATTGACTGCTACGATTACATAAAGTGAGAGATGTTCTTTTACTCAAAACAGTGGCCCAAGTCAGAAGACAAAGAACAAACTGGGCATGATACCCTCAACAAATACAAAGAGAAAAGGCTGACAGCATCCCTCTCTAAAATCTCCTATAAAACAATTAGGCAAACAAAGGGCATGAACAGTCATGTAACGTCATGTCTATACATATACAAACATGAACATGAATCACAAATTTTAATGGGATACTCTTTCTGTCCATTTAATTCACATGATTTAAACAGTACAAAAACCCAGAATATACCAAAGAAATAATAGCACCCAGTGAAAAAAATACCATAATTCACACACATTGTTTTTAGGAAAGTATATTGGAATGATCCTTTTGAAAATAAATTAGGTAATACAAAGAAAGCCTTAAAGCATTTATATCTTTGACCATAATTTCTTTTCAGAAGTGTGCTGGAAATAAAACCCTATACATGTGCTGTAGACCGAGTTGTGCTCTTCTAAAGTTTATATGTTAAAGCTCTAATTTTCCATGTGCTGGTATTTGAAGATGGGTTATTTGGGAAGTAATTAGATTTAGATGGGCTTGTGAAGGTGGGGCCCCCATCATAGAATTAATGTCCTTATAACAAGAGATGCTGTAGAGCTTGATTCTCCCCACCCCAAGTGAGGACACAGAAAGAAGACTGCCACATTCAATCCAGAAAGAGAATGCCCAGTAGGAACCAACCATGCTGACCTCTCGCTGTTCAAAACGCAGTCTTCAGAATGGTGTGAAAACAGATTTCTGTCTGTGAAGACACCTACCCTTTGATATTGCCCAGGACGTTATCCTCTATTCAGCTATTCATCAAATATTAATTGAACACAGACTCTCTGCCAGGTGTTTCTCTAGGTAGGGGAGGCACAGAAGCAAACAGCAGCCACAGAAATCCTTCCCTTCAAGGACCAATGGGAAAGAAATAGCTATGGAAAAGGTAGACGAACACCTGGCTAAGGCAACAGCAATTGCAGAGGCGCTGAAGTTGATGATCCCTAGGGATGGTTGGTGGGGTCTTTGCTTAAATCCTTTGTGGAGGTCATATATATTTTTCCTGAAAAAGAAGACTCAGTCAACATAGTGATGCATGCCGGCAATCCCTACTTTTGGGAGGATTGGAGGAGGCAGGAGGATTGCAAGTTTGAGTCCCACCTGGAAAATGTAGTGAGACCCTGTCTTAAAACAAAGAAATAAATAAAGTGCTGAAATGTACCTGTGTGGGAAGACTTGGGTTTAATCCCCAGTGCTTAGAGTGAAAGAGGAAGGGAAGGGAAGGGAAGGGGAGGGAAGGGGAGGGGAGGGGAAGGGAGGGGAGGGAGGGGAGGGGAGGGAAAGGAAGAGAGGAGAGGAGAAGAGGAAGGGAAGAGACAGGTCAGCAAATGAGGTGGATACATATGGTAAATAATGCTATGAAGTGGTTGGAAATTAGAGACTCGATATTGTTGCACACAGCACAACAACAGAACATAAAACCTGTGCAGATGGGAAAAAATAAGAAGCAGGATGGCAGGTTGAGATCCGTAGCAAAGTCAACATTTTAGTACAATGACAGTATACCCGTGGATGTCAGAATTTAGGTTTCTTACTTTTGAAAACAGAAATTAGAGAGAAGTGAGAAAGGAAGGCAAGAATAAAGTTGGTGATACCGGGCCATATAGTAGAAAGCTAAGAGTGTGCCATGTTGTGATTGAATAAATATAGGAATACGTGAGCCAATTAAAGGCATATTGCCTTAGATTTTGTGGTCGTAACAAAACACGGTAACTGAAGTGTCTTAGTGACAATGGTCTTAAGAATGACAGTTTTGCAGAAGTTGGTGGCACAGGCCTGTAATTCCACTTACTTGGGAGGCTGAGGCAGGAGGATTCCAAGTTCAACACGAACAGTGTGGACGTTTCGTGAGACTCTGTCTCAAAATTAACAAATACAAAGAACTGGAAATGAGATAAAGCCCAGTGTAAGGCTTAAGTTCAATCTCAGGTACTCACAAAAAAAGAATGGCCATTTTGAATATTCCTTTCTTGTCATAACATTTATTTCTATTGTAGATCTGATGAAAACTTTCAGTCTCAGGAGTTCTGTTTCGGCATTTTTCTTGTTCTTAAAAGGAGTATTTTCGGTGTTTCACCCTAGGCAGTTCCTACCCAAAATATCTATCTCACAAAACTCTCTGACTTCATCCAAATCCTTGCATAATTTCTGCTTTCATAATGAGGTTGACCTTGAGTCCCTACCCTTAGTCTAAGATACAATGAGAAACCCCTGCTCAGCACTCAAGCGTCTTCTCATTCTGCTGTGTTTCCCTCACCACGCTTATTACTTTCCAGCATACCAAACATTTCACTTATTTGTTCTCATCTTGTATCCTCCTCTTGGCCCATGCAAAGGTTAGTTCTACAAGGAACAGACTTTTTTCTCTCCCTTTAATGATTTGTTCCAGTTGCCCAGAACAGTACCTGGCTCATAGTCAGCACTCAATAAGTATTAACTAAATGCATGCAAAAATGGAAAGGGTTTGCCAGAGTAACTGGCTGGCTCAGTGAGGTAAGCACTCAGTAAGTGGTAGTAACGATTAAGACGTGATTCCATGAATAATTACCAATGGCCTGCATGAAAGGAGTCATAGTATAAAAGATGGGTGTTGGCCATCTGTAATGTATCACATGCGTAAACTACTTTGTACACACACACACGCGCGCGCACACACACACACACACGGTCATTCCACTCGAGGAACAAGTAGTCACTGCTGCATGTTCTGTTTGGATTTGGTCCCGTCCTCACGCCCAGGATCCCTTGCGAGCCAGGCTGCAGTCAGCCCCCACTCTGAGAAGCCCTACTGCAAGCTGCGGGGCCCAGGGGAGACATCTTCTTCTGGCCTTGACGTTGGCAGGGCAGTGCAGGACTTCAGGGTGGAGGAGTGGTTCCTGCGCCTTTCTTGGGCACCATATTCCCTGTTGGTCTCCAGCTGCGGGCATCGGGGAAGCTCTGGCCTTGGCCCAGCTTTGCGCATTGTCCTGATTCCTTTGCGGTGCCCACAGCCCCAGATCATTGCTCCTCCAGACCTTAAACCGTGTAGTCGTCACCTGAATCCAGATTACAAACCTTCCTGCTTGAAATGGCCATCGTGGCTTCTGTTCATTCAAGTGTTCAATTTAAATGGATGAATAGTAAGATTCATGAATTATAACTCAATAAAGCTGTTTCAAAAACTCTAAAATAACATCCCATACCCTTAATTAAAAAGACTCACACCATCTGACTAAATCCATAAGCGAGAGAATGAATTAGCATGCAAAATACTTTCTACAACCATAAAATAGAAGCCCTGGCCCAGTGATTGACTGGTACATTCCACTAGTCACTTAAAGAAGAATGAGTATTAAACCTTCCGAAATTCTTGTTTCAATAAATAGAACAAGGAACACTTCCCTAGGCATTTTATGGAAGTAGTATTTCCCTGATACTAAAAAACCAAATGGAAACATCACAAGAAAGGAAGAACTAAAAAAGAATGTCTCTTAAGAATATAGAAGCAAACATCTTCAAGCCAAATATAAACACCTATAAAAGGATCAGATGATGGTATTAGCTGAATGTCTTAGTTACTTTTGCGTTGCTGAGACACAACGCATGAGATCCACAACTTAAAAGAGTAAAGGCTTATTTGGCTCACAATTTGTAGTGGCTTCAGCCCATAGTCAGCTTGCTCCAAGGCAGGTATGACAGAGGGGCATGGCAGAGGCGAAGCAGCTCATGGCATTGTGATGGGAAGGAGAGAGAGAGAGAGAGAGAGAGAGAGAGAGAGAGGGAGAGAGAGAGATATCAAGGGAGGAGGAAGGGAGATAGACCCTTCCAAGGCATGTCCTCAGTCACCTACCTCTTTAGACCACATCCTACCTCCTAAAAGCAAGTCAGATATGAATTCAGCAGTGAACAATCCACTGATTATTATCACACCCCCATGATCCAATAACCTTCCCCAAAGTCCCCACCGATGAGCACATAAGGCTTTGGGAGACATGTAGATAGGAACCATAACATTGGCTAAAGCTGCCGTAAGAAAGTTCCACAGAGGCTGGATGCCTGAGATTAAGGTGTCGGCAAGATTGTTTTCTTCTGATGCTTCTCTCCTTGGCATGTAGAAGTCTCGGGAGAAATGATGTCTCCACGACCTCCATCCCTGCATTGATATGTGGTGTAGGCTGACACACTGTGTCCTGAGCCTGTGGTCACTCCCACTTAGGAGTGTGCTGTTGGCATGCTGGCTGTTTCAGCACTGGAGTGCAATGCAAGCTCAACTTTGTCCTAAATAATTGTTGGCATATTGCTCAGAAAGAAATGGGAGGCCAGGCCTGGTGGCACACTCCTGTAATCCCAGCATTTGGAAGGCTGAGGCAGGAGGAGGATCACAGTGAGTTTGAGGCCAGCCTGGGCTACATAGTGAGTTTAAGGCCACTCTGAACTATACAATGAGACTGTCTCAAACAACAACAGCAGCAGAAACAACAACAGCAACAAAGGAAAGAAAGAAGAGAGAGAGAGAAAGGGAGTAGAGAGAGTATTTTGTCCCTAGCAGCCTCTCCCTGGGGCCAGCGGAGGCCCTGGTGCTTCATCCATTCTTACCAATCTGTACTCAGATATTATAAGGTTCTGTTGGGCTGGGCTGTAGGCAGTTACTGTGGAGACACCAGCCCTAGCCTCCCATGGCACAACTGTGGTCATCAATGCCACAAAGCTGTGTCACACCCTAACCCTTACCCATCAAGCCCAGCACAAACCTGGCGTAGGATTAAGGCCTGCTCTGTTAAGCATTGTCTACTGCTGATATGGATTCGTGGCTCAAAACCAGTGTAACTAGCCACAGGTGATAGGAGCTGGAATACAAGTCCAGTAGACTGGGGGTCACGCGTCTTCCCCTGGCACTGGCACTCTTCCAGAAGCCTCATCTACAGGCAGGCCTAGGGATGGGGCGATTAGGATCTGCCCAGTGTTAGGAGTCTCCAGCCCAGCGCTACTTCCAGGGCGAAGTATTGGGGTTACCACCCGTTCTACTCCCAGGGAATGGGGTCTTGCACCATGCGGGTCCAAGTTCGGGATATTGTTGGGGAAGGGAGTCCCTTGCCCTCTTGGTCTGATGCCAAGCTGGGTTATGCCCGAGTCTCACAGCCACTGGGATCTGCACAGTCTCGCGGCGGGTGGGGGAGGGGTCGTACAGCAAGGCTCATGCTACATCCCGCAGTGTGACTCAAGCCAAAACACATGTCCATCCCCCTATGGCACAGGTGTCTGCCCGGCTCCTGGGAAGTTCTAGAGCCCCATCTGTGAGCACTGGCCTTATGATACCTGTGCTGCCTGAGGGTGGCCGCCAACACCAAGCTGCATCACACCTGAGACTCACCGACTCAGGGGTATGATGAGGCTGGGAGGGAAGGGTTTGTGCTCCGGGTCCACACAAAGCCTGAAACTTCTGTGGCAGAATCTCAAGTCTGTCCTGCAAGCTAATAGCTCGCTGCCTGCAGAGACCTGGGTTGAGCTGGAGTCATCTGTCTGTCAACCCTGGTCTTCACACGGGGACTTCAATTGTCCCGGATGTGGGGTCTCTCCAAGGGGTCGTGGCACTTGTCTCTGAGACAATGCCCTGTGTACCTTTCTTACACGGTGCTCCAGAGAGGTGATTCCTGCTGTGTATTCTACCACCCAAGGTGGGAGGAGGGGTGCAGGAAGCACTGGTTCACTTGCAGCCACTCAGTGCATGGTGTTGGCCCAGTGCGAGGGGTCCTGGCTCTGCACAGCACTAGGCTTCAGCTTGGCAGGTCTGGTACTTAGGCTGCATTCTGAGGCCTTGAGTTCATTCTCTCTCTCCCCTATCAGCAGGCACCCTCCCTCCATGCTGGGCTGCTTGGAGTTGCAGGGTAACTCTCCTTTGTGCCTTCTTCAATGTGTGCTTTTGTTATCCTAAAAGCAGGCAGTATGGCTTCTCATCTGCATTCCTTACTTTTGTGAACGAGTTGGTTTGGTTTGGTGAATACTTGTTCACATGGGTGTATCCCTAGCGAGACAATCACTAGAGGATCTCACTCAGTTGTCCTCTTGCTCTACTTCTGAGATTTCCTCTTTTTACAATGACACCAGTCGTATCGCCCACCCTAAGTCCCTCATTTGAGTTTACTTACCTCTTTAAAGAGCAAAATATGAACCTGCAAACACAGCCGAGTTCTGAGACACTACCCATTAGTACTTCAACATAGGATTTTTGGGGAGACACAAATAAACCCATAACAATGACCAGGGGTGGTTTATCCCAAGAACACAAGTTAGTCAAACATGAACATCAATCCATGTTACACTCCATGTCATTAGGAAAAAAACCCAGGTGTACATGGTCATCTCAATAGAAACCCCAGAAGTTTTTATGATAATGTCACTGAACAAAACGAGACAAGAAGGTAACTCCGTCAGCCTGATGAGGGGTCCTGTGGTTTGCAGGACTTTCAAGGCTTCGTGTGTTGAAGTTTGACACCCATCGTGAGATATTTAGAGGTCGGACACTTCATCAATTATGGTGTTCAGAGAGGAGGCCTTTGGGAAGTGACTGGAACTAGAAAGTGTCATCAGGCTAAGACACCGTGATTAAATCCTGGTGGTGTTACAAGAGTTGAGAGAGATAGGCAGGGCTAAACACATACGTGTACCTGCTTCCTGTCTCCTGCCATGTGATGCCCTGAGCCATGTTGGGCCTCTGTCAGCAAGGGTGCCATCACCAGCTGTTGGCCTTGAATCTCTTGAGCTGTGAGCTGAATAAACCTCCTTTCTTTAGGATTCAGCCAGTGAGCAGTATTGTGTCATTAGAAACAGAAAACAGGCTAATACCAAGGGAGTGGTGAAAGACACAGTTTGTCTCCATTGAGATAAGGTAGAAAAGAAAACATTGGGTTTTTTACTGTTATTTGTAACTGTTCTGGGGCTTCTAGCCAGGGCAGCCAGGAAAGTAAAAGGAAAAAAGCTATTTAGCCTGGGAAGGAAGAAGTAAAAATACATTTTCAGATCACCTGATCTCAGATTTGGAAAATCGTCAGGAATCAACAAATAGGTGTAGAGACTTATTGGTATTTCAGGTCCGTCTTGGCTCGAACAAAGAATTGGACAAGCCAAGCCAAAAATGGAGCCAAAAGAGTATCTGAAAAGTGAGAGGGGATGGGGTAGAGGAAAAAGTAGCTCTGGAGAGCAAACTTGGGACAAACCCAAAGAGGAAAGGATGAAAGGAAAAATAATAGCTTCTAGTAGAGTCTGTGTCCTTACACACCCTCCACATCTCATGGGAGCCCAAAAGATGTTTTACCTACAGGGTCCTGGGAATTATTTAGCACTGCACTGCCTTGGGATTTTATAATAAGGTCTCCCTTATTTCCCAGCCAGCTTTGCCACACACTCTCTGCTATATCAATACTACCTGGGAAATAAATTTGAAGCAGGCTTGAAGGAATACCAAAGGCAGTCTTTAACAGGGCCTGTGCTAGCACAGGGGGGAATCAAGGCACAAGAAGGAGCCCTCCCAGGGTAAAACCCAAGAAGTGCCTATGAGGTGCTACTTGTGTAACACTTTGGGTACCTGTTTCAGTGAGGGTGAGTGGGGAAACCAGGGAATCTTCTCTCCCTTCCTGACCTTAGCCACTCCAGGTGCCCTCCCTGTTCTTCCAAAACACACAGTATCTGTGCAGTGGTGGTGGGGGGGGCGCACCATACTGCCTGTCTGTTGTGTTCGCGAGGGACTGGAGAACAGAACGGTGGTTTCACAGCGAGGCAGGACGCTGCTACCCAGGCAGGACATCCCTAGAGAGCAGAGGACTCTGAAACAAACTTTCCCAGGGCATTAGGGTGCAAGGAGAACAGAGGGAAGCAAGGGGAAGTGGCAGACAGCTGCTGGCTAAGCCACACCCCTGTCCAGCTGGCAGGGGAAAATGAGAGTTGGGCTTCTCTCTGTCTCAAAGGCAGCTTCTCTGTTGACCTGAAATCTTTCACAGAAGCATCCATTATTTGTGTCAAATAGAGACTTTGACACGTTTTCAAGGTTCCGACTGGCACTTATCTCCCTTGCCCTTCTTCTCTGTTCTCTAATAGAATGTGACTAACACATTCAATCAATTTTTTCAATGTCAACATTTTCTTGGCTTCTGATTGGATAACCTGTTACAACGAAGATTCCTCCCACCATCCTGCTGACTTACCCATCTCTGGTTCACTACATAGCTCTGTAAGCTGACTCTCTGGGTTCAGATCCCAACCTGTAGTTCACCCACTGTGTGTGTTCAGACACAAAAATAACCCAGATGCACATTTGGGGTGCACTTCCATTTCCACATCTCTTTATGTGCGTTGCTGAGATGAGTTTAAGAATCTCCAGTTATTGCTTCAGATGTGGCTGTGGATGATGATAAAATGGGGTAGCAACAGTGGTTGCTTAAAGGCTCAGCAGATGCAGATAAGCTAGCAGTTATCCCTTTCTCTCTAACCTGTAGGAAGCATTCACAGGTCACACCTCATAGGACACATGCGTGGCAGTTAAAGTTTATCACTGCCCCGTTAGGCAGATGTTGCTAATGTCATGCTTTCACAGATGAGAACAAGGTCAGAGAGGTGAGGAAATGGGCTCATTTTTATACAGGGAAGAGAGTGATTGCAGACCTGGCAGTCTGGCCCCAGACCCAGTGGTCTTCACATCTGGCTCCCACCCAACTGTCATTGTCACCTGTATCCCAAACCCAGATCACTGTTTTGTTGGAGTCTTTTTTAGGTACCAGGGATTGAACTCAGGACCTTGTCCTTGTGAGGCAGGTGCTGAAACCACTGAGCTAAATCCCCGGCCCTAAAAACTTTTATGTTTTTTTTGGACGGGGTGGTTACCGGGGATCAAAGTCGAGTCCTTGTGCTTGGGAGGCAAGTGGCAGAACCACTGAGCTAAGTCCCTGGCAGATCACTGTTTTAATTCTTACTCTTAGCTAACTGCCTGCCACAGCTTCCTCTGCTGGTGCTTCTTTGTAGGCCGTATTTGCATTTCAGAGGAATCAGCACAACTTTCTGTTTACCCATCTCTTAGGAGATTTCACCTTAAAATCCATCCCAGCAGGGCATTGTGACAGGTGTCTGTCCCCAAGATGCCTGGATTGATGAGTCACCTACTTCAGTAATGCTGTTCCATCTGGCAAGGTGCCTCTGAAAGGTGAACAAAAGTTTCAGCAGCTGCGGAAGAAGATAAAGTTTCTCATGGACTCAGAGCAGTCAGGGTAAGCATCGTAAGATCCAGGGGCTGTCATTATGGCTGGGCTTTCAAGCTTGCTTCTATTTGTTCAGCCCCTCAGAGGTGACCTGTTACTGTGGACCCGGAGTGGAATTTGAAGGCTAACTTATGGGATTCTCCGGGACGTTGGCTGTATTTTTGTACTGGTTTCTCTTTACAGGAGCATAAGTTGTATATCTCTTCTTCAGCGTTTAAAATGTGACTAATAGTGAGCACTATTAGAGTTTTATTATCCTGCAACATATTGTTTAGCGAAGAAACAGGTTTCTGCACTTGTTGAAGTGTAATTGCTCAGTGAACAGACATGCATTTTTATGATTTTTCAAGCATTAGCTTTCTCCAGGTCTAATTTCCCTACCTAAGACTCACCAGTTTTAAAACTGTAGCTTGATGATGTTTTCAGTAATGTGCAGAGTCATGCAGCCAGCACCTCAGTTCTGACGTGTAGCACCTTCATGTGTGCAGTCCAGCTGCGCCATCGTTATTGCTGTTGGACTAATTGCCACTGTCTGCAGCAGGGTGTGAGACTGCCTCTTTGCCAGCATTGGCAAGGATGGGAATGTGGTCACTCTTCGAAATCTTTGGCCAGCTAAGCAGTAGAAAGCAGCTTCAGAGTTCTCTTTGCATCTCTTTAAGTGTTGGTGAGAGCGGAGCAACTTTCCTTAGAATTATTTATTTGTCAGGGGCATTAGCACTACTTGTAGGTTAGTGAATTAGAGCTCTGTTAGGAAATTTATGATATGAATGTTTTACAAATATTTCTTCCAAGATTGCCTTTAAACTTTTTAAGGAGTTTAATATGCAAATGCTATAAATGTGTCCATCTGTCTATGTGGGCTTTGATTTCAATAAGAACCCTTAAAAGGCCTTGTGTTACATGGTTGTTGCTGGGACAAATACCTGACACCCACAGCTTAAAGGAGGAGAGTTTATTGTGGCTCACGTTTTCGAAGTTTCAGTCCTTGCATGGTCAGGGGCATGGTGCAAGGGCCTGGCTCTGAGAAAAGCTGCTCCCTTCCTGGCAGCCCTGAAGCAGAGTCAAGAGAGGAGCTGGGAAAGGAGAGATCCTCTTCTTGTCACACCCGCACTGACAGGCCTCTCCCAACCAGACCTCACCTCCCAACACCGAGTCAGGTATAGCACCCCATAATTCAGTCACTGTCCAAACACAGGGGGCTATAGGAGCCATTTTTGATGTAAACCATTGCAGGCTGTTAAACTGCAGAATTCAGGCAAATATCACTTAGGTTTTCTTTTGGAACTTGTTTATTGTATTTTATTTTATTTTTTTGGTACGGGGATCGAACTCGGGTCCTTGCACTTGCGAGGCAGGTGGCGGAACCACTGAGCTAAATCCCAGGCCCTGAAACTTGTTTATTTATCTACGAGTACATGTAAATATTCCCTCAGCCTCCAATTGATTTTGGTTGTGCAATTGAAAGAAGGACCCAGATGTTGTTTTGCTGGTGGCTTGCTGTTCCATTCACTTAATGCAAGAACCTAATTTTCCCTTACTGAGTTCCAACACACTTGTAGCCTATTATGTTTGCTTAATCGTGTCATCTTATCTTGCTAGAGTGATCTGAAAGCACTGTGCCATATTTCAGTGTTTGGTAGTCTGGTTTCTCTGTCAAAATTTTTGCTTATGTTTTGGAAATTCTCCAGTACATTCCTGCATGAAGGTTTTTCTGTATAAATTTGAAATCTTCATGTTTTGTTCTCCATGCCCCAAAACAAAAGCAAGAAGAGTTACAAACATAAAAAACGTTGGGATTTAAATTATGATGACTTTAAGGTTACAAATTCAATTTAGGAAGAACACATATAATGATAATAGTCTTTCACCCTAAAAACATATCGGTAATTTGATATGGTTTGGACTTATTTTGTATTTTTCTTTAGGTTCTGCACGTGTCCTGCTAAATTTATTTCCCAGATTTTTAATATTCTTGTACCACTATTATCACACATTTTTATTCAAAATTTTTAACTCTGCAAAATGAACTTTAATTTTGGGATAATTTGAAATCATTATTCGTACATTTCTATATGACATGTTGAATCTACTATTGTCTTCCTTGTAGTGTAGCACTATTTTTGTTGTATACATTGGTCAGTGACAAACATACTAAGCTCTTCTGGGTGTGTTTCTTAGACGGTTGAGACACATTTTCTCATTATTATTATTATTATTATTTTTTGCTTAAATACTTTTATTGGTATGTTTTAGGTATACAATATGTTTACATTTATCATTGGGTGTTTGTACCTGTACATGATGTATTTTGGTTCTTATTTTTTCCCCAGTACTTGTGAGCCCTTCACTCCCTCAACCCTCCCCTATTTACATAGACTTCGTTTCCACTTTTTCCTTTTCCCATAATTTCTCCTTTCGCTTCTTTCCATTCCCCTTCTCCTCCCACTTCCTCTACCCCTTTGGACCTTTACTTCCTATTTCAAATTATCAACTATTCACTGTAATTGTTTTAATCCTTATTTACACTTTCAGTTTCTCACATTGAGAGAAACTATTCGGTATTTACACATGTGTGTCCTATTTATTTCACTTAAGAGTATGGCCTCAATATGCATCAATTTAACTATAAATATCTCTAGTTTCTCATTCTTTATGGCTGAGCAGTACTGCATTTTATACAAAAAACACATCTTTATCCAGTTTCCAGTTGATGGGCACTTGGGCTGTTTCCGAGCATTAGGTATTACAAACTGTGCCGCTGTAAACATGGGTGCACATATATCGCTGTGGTATGATTCTTTTAATTCTTTGGGGAAGATACCCAGCAGGGGAATAGCTGGGTCAAATGGGACCTCTAGTCCTAGTTCTTTGAGGTGTCTCCATACTGATTTCCACAGTGGTTGCACCAGTCTGTACTCCCACCAACAGTGGAGAAGGGTTCATTTCTCCCCACAACCTCACCAGCATTTGTTATTGGTTGATTTCTTGATAGCAGCCATTCTTTGTGGGGTGAGGTGGAATCTCAGTGTTGTTTTCATCTGCATCTCTCGAATGAACAGTGATGTTGAACATTTTTTCATATGTTTATTTGCTGCTTTTACTTCTTTGAGAAATGTCTGTTCATTTCAGATGCCCATTTTTGAATTGGGTCTTTGAATTTGGGGGGTCTGCTTTTCTTCAGTTCTTTATATATTCTAGGTAGTAGTCCTTTGTCTCAGGTACAGCTGCTAAAAATCTTTTCCCACATTGTAGGTTGTCTCTTAGCTCTGTTGGTAGTCTCTCTTGCAGTGCAGAAGCTTTTTAATAAGATGAGATCCAAATTGTTGATTCTTTGCTGCTAGTTCCCATGCTACTGAGGTTTTGTTCATTAACCCTTTTCTTATGCCAATGTCTTCAAGAGTTCTACCTAACTTATCTTCCAGCAAGTTTAGTGTTTCTGTTTTAATATTTAGATCTTTAATCCACTTCGATCTTAGCACGGTGATAGGTATGGGTCTAGTTTTAATCTTTGGCAGGTTGAAATCCAGTTTTTCCAACACCATTTATTAAAGAGGCTATCTTTCCTCCAGTGAGGGTGGTTGGCTCCTTTATGAATGATGAGGTGGTTGAGTATGTCTGGATTTGTTTCTGCATCTTCTAATCTATTCCATTGATCCTCAGGTCTGTTTCTTTGCCAGGACCATGCTGTTTTTGTCACAGTAGCTTTGTAGTATAGTTTCAAGTTGGGGATTGTGATACCCCCACCCATGTCTCTGTTTCTTTGAATTGCTTTTACTATTCTAGATCTCTCCTGGTTCCAAATGAATGTTTGGATTGTTTTCTCTAGTTCTGTGAAGTATATTGTTGGAATTTCAATCGGCTTTACATTAAATCTATATAGCAGTTTTGGGAGTATGGCCATTTTCACTCTATTGGTTCTTCCTACCCAGGAGCAAGGGATGTCTTTCCATTTTCTTATATCCTCTTTGATCTCTTTTTTCAGAGTGCTGTAGTTTTCAGTCTTTTGCTTCCTTTGTTAGATTGATTCCTATATATTTCATTTTTTGGATGCTATTGTAAAAGGGATTGTTTCCTTAATTTCTTTTTCAGTGAGTCTGTTATTTGTGTATAAGAAGACTATTGTTTTTTGAGTGTTTACCCTGCATCCAGATACTCTACTGAATCTGTCAATTAACTCTACAAGTCTTTTGGCGGAGTTTTTCCTGTCTTCTATGTAAAGTATCATATCGTCAGCAAATACTGACAGTTTAACTTCTTCCTTTTATATCTTCATTCCTTTTATTTCTTTCTCTTTTCTAATTGCTGTGGCTAATGTTTCCAGAACTATATTGAACAGGAAGATAGTGAAGATAGTGGACTTCCTTCTGTTGTTCCTCATTTCAGCCTGAAAGTTTTCAGATTTTGATCACTTAGTATGATGTTGGCTGTTGGTTTTTCATAGAAAGCCTTAATCAGGTTGAGACGAAGACCTTTTATTCCAATTTTCTGTAGGGTTTCTTTTTAATCATGAATAGGTGTTGTATTTTGTTAAATGCTTTTTCTGCATCTATTGAGATGATCATATGGATTTTTCCTTGGCTCTGTTAATATAGTGTATTACATTTATTGTTTTATTGTTGATCCCTCCTTGCATCCCTGAGATAAATCCGACTTGGTCAGGGTGTATGATCTTCTTGATGACCCTCTGTATTCTGTTTGCCAGTATCTTGTTGAGGATTTTTGCATCTATGTTCATTAGGGAGATTGGCCTGTAGTTCACTTTTTGGGTTGGGCCTTTTCCGGGTTTTGGAATCAAAGTAACCCTTGCTTCCAGGAACGAATTTGGAAGTATTGCTTCCCTTTCAATTTCCTTGATGAGTTTAAAGACTAATAGTGATAGCTCATCTTTAAATGTCTTGTAGAATTCAGCAGTGAAGCCCTCAGGACCTGGGCTTTTCTTTGTTGGTACATTTTTTATACATTTTCAATTTCACTCATTGTAACTGGGGTGTTTAGAACTTCTATATCTTCTTCATTTAACTTTGGTCATTATTATTATTTAGATAGTGAATGTCAAGTGAATCCTGAATAGAAACTTTCTTCCAATTTAAATATTTCTCCATAAACTCACAGATTAACTCTTCATACTCTAGGAAGGACATAACATGAAATTTAAAACCCTTCTTGCCCTGTGGGCACCTTGTATTCCTCAGACATAGATTACTTTTTATGGTTTTTACTTTCTAGCTTTTAAAATGAAATTTTAAAATTAGTTTCTTTTGAGAGGAGGTGGCACTTTTTTGCCCAGGGTGGCCAGGATCTCCTGGGCTCAAGTGTATCATTGCCTCAGCCTCCCAAATAGTTGAGCCTGCTGGGATTTTCACATTCATCTGTCTGTCTGTCTATCTATCTATCTATCTATCTATCTATCTATCTATCTACCTCTCTGGCTGTTGGAGACAGAGTCTCACTATATAGTCCAGGCTGGCATTGAACTCACAGAGATCCTCCTGCTTCAGTCTCTTGAGTGCTGGAATTACAGGCACGCAACACCACTCCTGAGTGAAGATGTAACTTTTGAGGAAGTGCTAACATTAGCCACCCAAGTGGGTAAGAAACCAGGAAGGAGGAGGTGAGGGGAGAAAACCTCTGGTGAAGAGGAATGCCAGTCAAAGACAACTGTGAACAGTCACAGCGCACTGTCACCAAGTGTCACAGAAAAGGCCAACTCATTGCCCAGAGTTGTGGAGGACATGGTGGAAAACCTGAAAGAGAAAACAAAACACTTGGCATAGCCTTAGAAAACAAAGTATCGGTCTTGCCCACGTACAGAGTTCAAAGCGCCCGCGCTTGTGAGAATTCAAAGAATGATGAAGTCGCTCAGAACACACCGAACCTGCCCGCTGCAGACAGGCAGGTCTGCTGACGCCCTCCCGAGGTCCTGAGTCCCTTGGAACTCGCTGAATCAGCCCACATCCAGCAACAATCCACTGGACCCCTCCCCCGGTCCTCTGTACAGCCACCTGGTTCCACACTACAAAGACGCAGAGGACACCGGATCACCACACCATGGTACTGAGTCCCGCTGCTCCCGGCCAGAGGTAGGGGCTTCTGTGCTGCCGTCCCACTGCTCCTGGTCCAGAGAAGTGGGCTTCCTGGCCACCATTCCTCACGCTGCTCCCAGCCCAGAGGGAGGTGCTTCCGGTCCACCATCCCTCCCACCACTCCCGGCCCAGAGGGAGGGGCTTCTGAGCCACCATCCCACTACGCCTGGAACCAGAGGAAGGGGCTTCCTGGCCACCATTCCTCCCCATGCTCCCAGCCCACAGGAAAGGGCTTTGGGGCCACCATCCATACTCCTGCTCCCTGCCCCCGGCCCACCTCTCCCAGCTCAGAGGAGGTAATATGTGCAGGTGCCAACAGCCCCCCCCCAGTCAAAATGAGAAAACAGGTAAATAAATCTCAAAACCAGACTTTCAGATCACCTACAGCAACCCCAAACGGAAATGAGAAGGAACACTCTGATACTCAACCACCTGGACCCACTGAACTGGCAACAAAAGGGGATCTGGAAAAAATGAAATCACAAATAATTTCTCAGATAACAGGAGAAATTGTGCCCCTAGTGCAAGACATGATTAATAAATCTAGAGAGGAGCTCAGGAACATGATGAAATCCCAACATAGCAAACAAATGGAATCCATAAAACAGATGCAAATAGATTTCCAGGACATGAATAACTCCACTGAAAGTCTACACAGCAGAATGAGCCAATGTGAGGACAGAATTTCAGATATAGAAGATAAGATTGCAATTAGTGACCAGGAAAAGAAAAATTGCTTCAAAATTATAAGGGAACATGAGAAATCAATCCAGCAGCTGTTAGATGATGCAAAGAAGAATAACATAAGACTGATTGGAGTCAATGAAGAAACAGGAGAGAGTGCAGATGACATAAAAAATCTCTTCACAGAAATAATGGCAGAAAACTTCCAAGCAGGGGAAAAGAGCTTGACATACAGATAAGTGAGGCATATAGGACTCCAAATAGCCTTGATCAAAAAGATCTACACATAGGCATATAATTGTTAAGATTCCAGAAACTTAACAGAAGAACAAAGTTCTACAAGCAGTTAGAGAAAAGAAACAAATCACATACTAAGGAAAGCCCATCAGAATCACAGCAGACTTCTCAATGCAAACTCTCAAGGCAAGAAGAGCTTGGAGTGACATATTCCAAGCCCTAAAAGAAAACAGCCTCCAACCCAGATTGATGTACCCTGCAAAACTATCTTTCAAAATGGATGGAGAAATAAGATACTTTCATGACAAAGAGCACCTCAGGAACTTCGTGAATATCAAACCAGCACTCCAGAGGATTTTACACAATATCCTAGGAACAGACATTGAGGATCACAACCCCAGGAAGCAAAGCAGAATGAACCCATCTGGCATGACAAGAAATTAAATGTAAAGGGGAAGAATCCAACAAAAAGAAAAAATCAGGGCAAGGACAAGTCAATATGTTTCAGACATCGTTGTAGGAAAAGATTTCATGAACAAAACCTCAGTTGCCCGTGAACTAGCACAATTAACAAGTGGACTCTCTTCTTATTAAAAGGCTTCTGCACAGCAAGAGAAACCACCAGCAGTAGTGTGAAGAGACAACCCACAATGTGGGAAAAAATTTTCACCTGCTTTTCCTCAGACAAAGGTCGACTATCTCGAATCTATAAAGAACTTAAAAAGATCATACCTCCCAAATTTAAAGACCCAATCTGAAAATGGGCATCTGAAATGAACAGACATTTCTCAGACAAAGAAGTAGAAATAGCAAATGAAATACATGAAAAAATGTTCAACATCACTGGTCATTCGAGAGATGCAAATGAAAACAATGCTGAGATTCCACTTCACTCCAGAAAGAATAGCTGCTGTCATGAAATCAACCAATAACAAATGCTGGTGGGGCTGTGGGGAAAGAGGAACCCTGCTCCACTGCTGGTGAGAGTGTAGACTGGTGCAAGCACTGTGGAAATCAGTATGGAGATACCTCAAAGAACTAGGACTGGAAGTCCCATTTGACCCTGCTATTCCACTGCTGGGGATCTTCCCCAAAGAATTAAAAGAATCATACCACAGTGATATATGTGCGCCCATGTTCATAGAAGCACAGTTTGTGATAGCTAAAACTTGGAAACAGCCCAAATGCCCATCAACTGGAGACTGGATCAAGAAAATGTGGGGCTTTTTTTATAAAATGGAGTACTACTCAGCCATAAAAAATGAGAAATTAGAGACATTTATAGCTAAGTGGATGCACATTGAGGCCATACTCTTAAGTGAAATAAATAGGACTCACATGTATAAATACCAAATAGTTTCTCTGGTGTGAGAAACTGAAAGTGTAAATAAGGACTAAAATATATAATAGGTAATGTGAAATAGGAAGAAAAGGGGCAAAGGG
Organism: Heterocephalus glaber; assembly: GCF_053883595.1. Lineage (NCBI taxonomy): Eukaryota > Metazoa > Chordata > Mammalia > Rodentia > Bathyergidae > Heterocephalus > Heterocephalus glaber. The sequence goes on from NW_028258461.1 coordinate 11,289,044, forward strand.
GAAGGAAGTGGGAGGGCTAGGGAAAGGATAGAAGAAGGAGAAGGGATAATAAATAGAAAATATTAATATGAAAATGGAAAAACAGGAACAAAATCTTTGTAAATAGGAAGGAATGGAGGGGTTGAAGGGAGGGCTAGGCAAGGGTGAAAAATAAGAACCGAGAGAGACTATGTAAAGGTGCAAATTTCCAATGATGAATGTCATTATATTGTATACTTAAAATGTACCAATGATTAGAATGAATAATCGATAATGCAAACTAGGAAGAAAAGGTCCAAAGGGGTAGGGATAGTGGGAGGGGCAGGGGAAAGGAAAGAAGGGAAAGGAAAAATGATGAGAAATGAAAAAAATGGAAATAAAGTCTTTGTAAATAGGGAAGGGTGGAGGGGGTGAAGGGAGGGCTAGGAATGAGGAAAAAATAAGAACCAAGATGCATTATGTAAAGGTACAGTTCCCAATGAGAAATGTAATTGTGTTGTATACCTATAATGTACCAATAAAAGAGTTTAATAAAATGCAAAAAAAAAAAAGAAAAAACAAAGAATGATGGTTAGGCAGGTACTCAGACATTAGGGCCCAAGGGACGAAGTGGTAGGGCTGCGGGTGGAGGAGTCCAAAAGACAGCATGCCTTGCCAGTTAATTAAAGAAAGGGTGCTGGCTTCTGCCCTGAATGCATTTATCATTCTTTGTTACGTCTCGGGACCCCACAGAGCAGTCACATCCTAAGGTGACACATTTTGCACATTCCTTCTGAGATCTGGCCCCCTGGCATTCTCACTCCAGAAGACAGCACACAGCGTTCCTGGCTGCCATGGCCTAAGTATCTCTCACTTTGAGAACGCAGGCCTTCTTCTCCTGAATACCTGGATCATGTGGATAATATTCTCACAGTTATTCTTAATTTAGCAATATGAGCCAGAATTTCTTGACCTTGCATCATGAAAGATGTGGAATACAACTAAACTGTAGTTTGCACTTCTCCACTCCCTGTTACCAGTATTGCATTAATGCATGCAAACACATGCACGCGCACATTCTTTTCCTTCCTCTATGGGTCATCATTGTAACATTAAAATCAACCAAGCAGTTGATTTCTGACATACAGAATAACAAGTAGTGTGGTTTGAGAATTTCTTTGTGGTGCTGAGCATGGAACCCCAGGCCTTGTGCGTGCTCAGCAAATGCTCTACCACTGAGCTACAGCCCAGCCCTCGATTTCATGATGGTCCATGGGCACCTTAACATCTAGAAAATGCATTATTTATGCCCCCTCAAGGTTGGGTGTCTCTTTTAAACAACATCTACTGTTTTGAAGGCGTCAGTAGCTAAATAATGGAAATGTAGATTATGCATCCATCACGGCTGGCCTCTTGATTTCAGAAAGTTAAAATGTAAAAAGATGGGCATCTTGAAATACAGGAAATATTGGTTATAGCCCTTATGTGGCTTCCATTTTATTGGGTTGTATGATACTTGATCAATGCTTTGAATTCTTTTAGCTTTGGTAAGGAAGTTTTCTCTCTATTACATTTCTAGGGCTTTTGTAAAATTAAGGATGATGAACTTTCCAAACAGTTTTCATCATTCTCAAGATCTTCTACACTTTTTCCTTTGGAGTTGTTCATGTGCAAAAAAAAGAAGACAAAATATTTTCCTAATATTGGACCATTCTTACATTGTGGGGATGTTCCCCATTTTATTCTCATGTATAATTCTTTTTTATCCCCATGGTGGCAGATATCAAACCAAAGAACTCACACATGCTAGGAGGGTGCTGAGTTCTTATCATTCATGCAATACCCTCCTGGATTTGCTTACTTTCTATTTGATTATTGCAGTTCCATAAATGAAATTCATCTGTAGTTGTCTCTGTTTATGTTGTTTTTGTCAGCTTTTAGTGTCATTTTATGTAGGATTTGTACAAAGAATTTGGACCTTTCCTTTATACTTTTTTTTTTACTTTTTAAAATGTGTTTATTGCATTTAAAAGAAACTGTTGACAAAGAAGAATGGGAAATAATCTTGAACTAGTGGGAAAAAGAGTCAACACTACCGAAACACATTTTTTTCAACTGAAAACCTCTTAGCTGCTGTCACTGACATCAATGAAAAAACTGACTTCTTACTTTTCTAAGCATATGGCGATATAATGAGCAACATTCATCACCTCTGTTCTTTCCTGAATATACAAAAATTAAAATACCAATTAAAAACTAATATTTTTCTCTTTAAACATTTCTTACAGATACAATTTCAATATTCTCATTTAATAGTGGTATAATTTATGAGGCTTTTTTCCATTCACAAGTTAAGCAATCCACCGAAAGGGAACTGATAGTCTATAGGCTCACAGTGCAAATAAAAAGTTCAGGAAGGCAGCAACTGACATTTCTAAAATACAAAATAGATAAAAATTCTTAGAAGGTTCATGGAAAAAGCTTTTCTAAGCAGATGGTCACAAAACTAGAACATCTGATAATTCTGCTGGCGATAGCAATAGGACTCCCAATGTTTCTTGACAACTCGAACTCTCATCTTAGGCTTTGTATTTGGCTTTTCCAGTTTCACTAATGACACAAACATGATTCAAATCCCGGAAATGTTCATTATAGTCAAGGGCATAGCCAACAACAAACTTGTCTGGAATTTCAAACCCAACAAGATCTGGCCTATATCCAACACTTCGAGGGGTCCTTTTCACCAGCAAGCTTGCGACCTTGACCGTCTTTGGATTATACTGCTTGACCAAGGACAGCAATGTTTGCATTGTTTTGCCAGTGTCAATTATATCCTCAACAATCAAGACATTCTTTCCAGTTAAAGTTGAGAGACCATCTCCTCCAATGACCTTTATGTCCCCTGTTGACCGATCATTACAGTAGCTCTTGAGTCTGATAAAATCTACAGTCATAGGAATGGATTTATCACAATTTCTATTCAGTGCTTTAATGTAATCCAGCAGGTCAGCAAAGAATTTATAGCCTCCCTTGAGAACACAGAGAGCTACAATGTGATGGCCTCCCATCTCCTTCATCACGTCTCGAGCAAGCCTTTCAGTCCTGTCCATAATTAATCCATGAGGGATATAAACACCTTTTCCAAATCTTCAACATAATGATTAGGAATACAAAATGAATCCAGGTCATAGCCTGGTTCATCATCACTAATCACGACGCTGGGGCTGCGAGCCGCCATAAGGGAGCCGGCTGGCGCGCGGGCTGGTGGCCGTCTGCGGAGAAGGAAGCCGGCGGAGGCTACCAGAGCCGATGGAGGCTCTAACACTCGCGCCGCCTCGCGCTTCGTGTCCCTTTCCTTTATTCTTTATAGTTCTGCACAACTTAACATCTAAATTATATATTCCATGAAAATTGTAAAGAGTCACCTATCAAGGGAGGTTAGGATCGGTGCTGTGTGGCGAATGGGAATGGGTGGGCGGGCTAACTTTGCTCCCAAAGCTCCTACGCTGTTAGGACTTTCTTTTTCTTATTTTCCCTCTGTTTTTTTTTCCTTTGTGGAGTAGTGCTAGAGGATCTCACACCCACAATAGACAAGACTCTACTACTACCACACACCCCAAGTTTGCTCTTTGATTTTAGCAACAATACCTATAGATGCCCTTCATCTTCACCTAGTCTGTCCCTCTGTAAAATAGGAGAAATACCCCTCCTCCCAAGGCCAACCTTCCCTTCCTATTTGATGTTTTGTTCCTTCTGCTTTCTTTAAAGCCTTTCCTAACTCTGTGGGGTGTCTCCTTCTGTCCTGTCTCCTTAATCTCTCCTGCTATTAAGGGCTGGTCTCCTTCAGTACATGTTCGTATTTTAGGTCACAATTTCCATCCTTCAAGAGTACTTTTCCTTCTAGCTTCCCCTTTCTCTTTGTAGGCAGAGTTTTCCAGCTCCTTTCCCTTCTCTTTCCCTCACGTGTCATACTACCTCAGTCACACTTGCTCATTCAGCTTCTCACCAAGAACCCGATACCAGGATGCAGAAAGTGCTTTTGGGAGAAGGTGACAGTTCAGTTTCAAGCCTTCCCCTCTTGTATAGATCATTACTCCTATATATTCTTGCTGGGAGGAAAGGGAAAGGCATAAGACTGAAAGGGCGATGAGATGAAGGGAGGCTGTTAAATATTTACTTGGTTTTTAGATGGGAGAGTCTGGAGTAGGCTGGTATGTTGATTCCTTAGCAGTGGAAAACTGCAGGTATAGGAGGAAGAAATAATGAGAGGAGGGATATTCCTGTGGAAGCAGATGGGGACCGGGACACATGCACAGAAGGGCTGGGCTTTGCTAAATGTTTGGATGTCCCGTATTGCCACGGCAAGGAAAGCAGAGAAATCCAGTTTTGAGGTGTTCTGAGGTTGGGACAGGAGCTTCTGTCCTAAAGCCTTGTTTTTCTCAAAATTATAAGAAGCAAGGCCTTCTTTTTCTGTGTTTGCTAATTTTTCATCAATGAACACAGTATACTTGTGTAACTAGAGAAGAAAATAATGATGCTATAGCTTTGAGCGATAGGTAGTGTCGGGTTGTGCGAATGCATAATTATTAGGGGCTAGAGTCAGATTTTTGGGTAGCACTGAGGGTCCATGTGAGATTGGTGTCCCGATGGTGAGTCTAGATAGCTGGATTTGGTGTTTTTATTTTCACAGCAGTCCATTTAAGGAAGAGAACTCCTAGATGACTGGGCCGTTCCGGGCTGGGTGGGGGTTTTGTCACCCCAGCAAACAAAATGAATGAAGTCTAAGAATTATAGTGTTGAAAAGGGTGAAGAGTCAGAGGAGGGAGAGTGGAGAGTTGGCCGTGCAACTTGGAAGCAGGTTTCCCATGCGGGATGGGGCGGGGTGAGTGTGGAGAGACAGAGGGTGTGATGGGTCAGCACCTGGGATCCTGACAGACCTGCTGGAGTACAGCCAGCCAGGAGACTGAGGCTTCCCTCCTCGATGAAAGTGAATCTGGGGGAAAGGACCATGAGCTGGTACTGAGCGCTGGAAAGGCATGGAAGGAGGAGTGGGAACGGGCCATGGACTACAGTATTCAAGAATGAAACCCGAAGATGAACTTACACCTCCACAAGTCACGTTTTCCTTAGACACCTTTGAGCAGGCCATAACTGTACCATCCCGGACCCGCTCAATCTCTGTTGACCTTGGAAGATAAGCAGTATGGAGCTTGGTCAATACCTGGATGGGAGAAGCCTTGGAGCAAATAATTCCCCTCCCAGGACTTTATCCTACAGAAATAAATCAGACAAGTAGGGATTGTGTTGGGATACAAGGGGAAATAGCCAGATACATGGAATTGAGTCAATAAATTATGGCAGATCTGTTCAGTTGGATACCATAGTATCCTTCAAAAGAATGGTTTAACAATCTGTTGACATATTTGTGATCATTTGGTAATATGTTCATATATCCTTCAAAAGAATGGTTTAACAATCTGTTGACATATTTGTGATCATTTGGTAATATGTTCATAATATATATCATACGAAAGTTCCTTTGAAATGGTCCACAGATATTTAAGCATAGTGAAAACATCTGGAACCAGAATGTAATCAGTGGCTATATTTAGGTAGGTTCTAGTGGATTTCCAGATGGCATATAATTTTGGTATGCTTTCTTTTATTCTTTTCCCATTTTGTATAATGAACAGGTATTATTTGTGGAGTTAAAAAACAAAATATAAAATAAAATAATTCCAATTGTAATGAATAAAGTTTCGGAGACCTGCTTAGTTTTGATAAAGTTTTAATTTGAGTTGTCTAATAAATTGACCCTCATTCCAGTTATTTTGTCAAGTTTATATAGAGTCTTGGGATTTTCCTGGCTGTTCATTGTCTTGATTTTTCTTTTTGCCCGTGCTTTTTCTCTAGGCCTTTTCCCCACTACACCCCCAGCTTCATTTCTCAGGTAAAAATCTTTCTCTTCTTTGCCAGCCCAGATCAAAATCACTGCCTCTAAGAAACTTTCTGTGTTCTTCACTTGAAAATCTTTTCCACCTGAGGAATTCTTAATATCGAGTTTGTGGTTCTGATCTTGCTTTTTTGTGTGCTTCGACTTGTTTCAACTTAGTCATTTTTTGCTGTTTCCCCTCTCTTATTGTTAGTTATTGACCTGATAAAATATTACAACTTTTCTTTTTTAATCTAATCCTATCAGTGTGTTAAAGCTGGTGGATGCGCAAACAAGGTTTTAGAACATTTTTAAAAATGTATGACTCTTCAACACAAGGAGCAACCCCAATGTAAGCTAGGGACTGTATTGTTTATAAATCAACTTTTAAACTTGCTTTTAAGACATTGATTTCTCATTGTAATCAATGTAGCATAGCAATACAAGATGCTAAAGATCAAAGAAAGTAATAAAGGTAGAGCAGAAGAGTACATAGGAACAGTGTTATTTCTGCCCAGTTATCCTAAACTGCTCCAAATATCATAGTAGATACGGAGCTCAGGCATTACTTTACACTCCTGTCTATGATATGTGTGTCAAGGTCATATGCACTAATGTTTACTATAGTTTTAAAAACTGTTTCTTGAACATCAAAGGTTTCAGCATATATTACCCTGGTTTTTAAACTTTGTTCTGTTTGAGTGACTGTTTCTCTGCCTGCAGGTGGAGCTTTTCCCTGACGACTGCCATGGTGATGGACTGTCAGGCTCCTCCAGGACAGTTACGTGTAGCTGTGTCACACCTCAATAATGGGCAGTGCTGACTTTGTTAATTAGGTACACAATTTCCTTCTCTCTGCATGTCATCTGCAAAGGCACAATTTACAGTTTTTAAATTTAAAATTAGGGGTTGCCTGTTGTTTAAGTCTTTCCAATTGGCTTTGAGATGTTCAGAAGGATTATTTCCGGGTTTAAATATGGAGCATGCTTACTTGACGTGAGGATCCTTGATACTAGAAAAGACTTCTCCAGGACACATGATTCTCCTGTCGCGGCTGCTGCAGTGTTTGAGGTGGATCCCCGCGTTGGCAAATGATGTACAGTAAGGGACAGATACATAATATTCTGTGAAAACTTATGCTCAGTTGTTGCATTTTCATGTTTTGGATGCACTTGCTAATATATGATGAAATTTTTGGTTCATGTAGGTATGGAAATTCTAATCTAACTAAAAATATTGCAAGTATATTGAGATACTATCTTTTAATACTTCCAACCTTTTAACCTATGGAGGTAGCCTTATATATTCTCTCTGTCTCTGTCTCTCTCTCTGTGTGTCTGTCTTTCTCTCTCTCCCACTGTTGAATTCTATGTATAATTATTGGATATATTGTTGTGTTATTATTATTATACCTCAAGCAACAATTGTTCTTATTTTTGATGCCATTTCAAGTTAATTCAGTTCAAGAGAGAGTTCTAGATATTCAGGGGCCCAGATAAAGAAAGTCTTCTGGTCCCAGCTGTGATAAGCTCACAGTCTAATGGGAAGAGACGGACATGTGGAGGATGGTATGGCAGCCATGTGACCAGAACACTTACTGAGCTGCAGTGTAGGGAGTGTGTGGTTGTTTGCGGCGGAGACCAGAGGATGCCTGCCTAGAGTGCTGTCCACTTTCAACTCTATGCCCATGTGGTTTCCTGTGGGGCTGGATTTTGAAAAATGAATAGAAGTAAAAAAAAATATATACCTGTTTAAGCTTAATCAGCTTCCATTTAGCTTGGGTAAAATGGGAGGACTCTGTTTCAGCCACACCAAGCAGCTATCTGTTTACTTTTGTTGGATGTAAAGCCAGAGCTGATCTGGGTTGTGAGCCCAGCAAATCCCCAAAGATGCTTGTATGGTGCTTGTCTGGATTTCTTGACCTGTTTAGTCAGAGAGCCTCGATTTTGTGGAGAAGGGCCCCTGCGGTTGCTAAGCTCCAAAGCAAATTTCTTGGACTCCGTAACCATGCCAACAGGAAGTTCTCATTAGTGGTGGTAGTCTGCTAGAATTCTTCTCAAGGTGAGAAAGATTTGAACATGTTTGTATGACTGGAAGTGCTGAAGAGTACAAGAAGGTCAGGTGCAACCAGGTCCCTGAGGCATAAAGAGAGCCTGGGCCCCAAGGCTTGGGTGGAGGGGTGAAAACTGCAAAATAAATGGAGGCAAGCAGAGTGACAGACCCCTCCCAGGTAAGGCAGAGTGTGGCTTAAACAGGGGTCCTGCCAGTCCCAGCTGCGGAAAATGTAGTCTGAACCCCTAATCAGCCATAAAAAGAATCAGCAGAATAGCTGTTATTCATCGGAGTCGAAAACCCAGTGAAAATGGCAAAACATAAATTTCAATTTTCAAAATCCTGGCCCGGTAAAAGCACGGACAGGAAAACTGTGTTGATCTTGAGTGGCTCACTGTGTCCCAGGAGAGGTTTTCATCAGGTTTCCATGGGAATGAAGAGATTGTGGAGCATCAGAAGTGAAACTGCCCCTCCCACTGCTCCCCAGTCACCCGTTGTTTCTTGCTCTTCAGGATTCAGCCAGGTCCTGTGATGGTAAAACTGGGGCAGTGTGGTCTTCGCAGTGGACAGCAGGTCAGAGGCAGCCCCTCTTAAGAGCTGGCACTTGAGCCCAGACCGGAAGGAAAGAAGGAGCCAGCTGGGGAAACTAGAGAGGGGACAGGAAGGCTGGAATGTAGGGAACGAGTGTGCTGTGACCTGAATGAAGAGGATGAGAAAAATTCTCCATGCCAAGAGCACCCAGGCAGGGTGGAATCTGATCTTGTGTTAAGTACAGTCGCCCAATGTCAGATTTGTAAGCCATTTGAGGTCTGATGGATCCATTCGTTCACGTCTTGCATTTTTAGGCTTACATTTGAACACCTTTCCTCTGCAAATTTCACATCAATAATTGTAATATTCCAAAAGTGCCAAAACTGTGTTTTTTGTTGCTACATTTGAATTTTTGTACTACGTATTTCCAGCTGATTTTACTGACTTGTCATCTCTTACTAAAATTGAAAGGACTACTTTCAAAAAAACCCCCTCCCAAATCACTGTTGTGGAAGGAATTTGGGGCTGATTTACACAATTGTCCTTCAGAGGCTCATGCATTCCTGATGTCTGATTGACTGGTGCAGCAAAAACAGGGACCTAATGCAGCCATGCAAAGGCAGAATCTCTTTCTTTCAGTCCCCTAAATTTTGTAGTTGAGCTGTTTTTAATATATAAATATATACACACACGCACATGCCATGAATTGTTATTACTACAAATATATACACACATACACATGCCACGAATTGTTATTACTACAGCTGCAGTTTTAACTGGTAGAATATGGCCATGTGTTTGGATGTAGCTCTGAACTGGGTTTGCACCACATCCAAGTTTTAGTACATTTCCACTTTCTTAATTGCTAAGAACTGCAAGTTTGCTATCACACTTGCCTCTTCTGTTGTCCTGTGGGTGATCTCACTGTGCCTCTCCTGGACCGCAATAAATACTGACAGATCGGCTTCATCTGCAGGGGAATGCTATAACACAATCCTATCAAGTGAGATCAAAGGAAGTTTGTTTCCTCCTCTTCTGGAGGCTAGAATTCCAAGATCAGGGCATCATGGACTTCGTTTCTGTCAAGAGCTGTCGTCCCAAATTATAATCTTCCCACTCTGTCATTACACAGTGTGACAAACAGCCGAGAAATGAAGCCACCCAAGCAGGCCAGGGGAAGGCAAGGAGGCACAGACCTTATTCACCTGGGTGCAGGTCGACTGAGGATGAG